>NC_047626.1:26528165-26898998 GCF_004354385.1 Drosophila innubila
GCTGTAGTTACAGGAAGAAATTGTCAAGACGACCCTTGGATTTGACAATTACTGAAACATGGGGTTTGGACCAATGACGTCTTTACTTGGTATGATCCCACTACTGGCGATCGGCATGAATTATTATCGCTATCAAAGCGCCGATCCCGAGAACAAGGTTCAGGAGCCAACTCTCGTAAGTGACAATGAAATGCATTTCTCAGATGTTTTACTAAGCGAGGGATTTATCTATACTCCATAGGGAATAACGGGTGCAACTACGGAATAAGCTGGGTGTTATAGGTTAATGCAATCGGATTAAAATCTGATAGATAATTATGTGACCAAATGTCAACTTGCTAGATCTACACACTCCCTGCTTACACGTTTTTAGTCTCTATAATATCTGATTTAAGAAAACGACATGTGGCTGCAGTAGAACTGATCACTCTTTTTCTTACGCGACTTGCCTAACCAGTTAGCTTTAGGATTAGTAGTTACTTGGACTGCGTGTAACCATATGACTAATTGCTTATTTAAAGGCCGTAATCGGTTAATACTATTCCTTGGGCAATCCCAAGCTTCTTTGTGTTTTCACTAAATTAGTTATCTCTCAATTTCTATACCTTATCTAAATGGGATCTTATTACCTCCAAGAGTTTCTTAAAAGAAACCTGCAATACGACCTTCCTAATGGATTACCTCTTCGATTAGACGTTCCTTTCACTTAGACTGCGTGTAACCATATGACTAATTGCTTATCTAAAGGCCGTAATCGGGTAATACTGTTCCTTGGGCAATCCCAAGCTTCTTTGTGTCTTCACTAAATCAGTTATCTCTCAATTTCTATACCTTATCTCAATGGGACCATATTACCTCCAAGAGTTTCTTATGAGAAACCTGCATTACGACCTTCCTAATGGATTACCTCTTCGATTAGACGTTCCTTTCACTTAGACTGCGTGTAACCATATGACTAACTGCTTATCTAAAGGCCGTAATCGGCTAATACTGTTCCTTGGGCAATCCCAAGCTTCTTTGTGTCTTCACTAGATCAGATCTCTCTCAATTTCAACACCTTATCTCAATGGGATCTTATTACCTCCAAGAGTTTCTTAAAAGAAACCTGCAATACGACCTTCCTAATGGATTTCCTCTTCGATTAGACTTTCCTTTCACTTAGACTGCGTGTAACCATATGACTAATTGCTTATCTAAAGGCCGTAATCGGCTAATACTGTTCCTTGGGCAATCCCAAGCTTCTTTGTGTCTTCACTAGATCAGATCTTTCTCGATTTCTATACCTTATCTCAATGGGATCTTATTACCTCCAAGAGTTTCTTAAAAGAAACGACCTTCCTAATGGATTACCTCTTCGATTAGACGTTTCTTTCAATTTTAGCAAAATAAATGCAATCGCTCACGATTTTCCATTTCTTGCAGTTAAGGCGCCAGTATGACTTCATTGTTGTTGGCGGTGGTTCCGCTGGCGCTGTGGTTGCCAATCGCCTGAGTGAGGTGCGCAATTGGACGGTGCTGCTACTCGAGGCGGGCGGCGATGAAACGGAAATTTCGGATGTGCCAGCACTAGCGGGTTATATACAGCTAACCGATTTGGATTGGAAATACCAGACGACACCATCGTCAACAGGGCAATATTGCCAGGCCATGAGAGGTGATCGTTGCAATTGGCCACGTGGTAAAGTTCTTGGCGGTAGTTCGGTTCTCAATGCGATGGTTTATGTGCGTGGCTCGAAGAACGACTATAATCATTGGGCATCGCTGGGGAATCCAGGCTGGGACTATGATCATATGCTGAAATACTTTTTGAAATCAGAGGATGTACGCAATCCATATTTGGCGGTAACCGATTACCATGAAACGGGCGGCTATTTAACAGTACAGGAGTCATCCTGGCGCACACCTCTCTCCATTGCCTTCCTGCAGGCTGGCATCGAGATGGGCTACGAGAATCGTGACATCAATGGCGCCAAGCAGACAGGCTTCATGCTCACCCAGAGCACCATACGACGTGGTGCTCGCTGCAGTACCGGCAAGGCCTTTATACGACCCGTCCGTCTGCGAAAAAATCTCGATGTGCTGCTCCATGCTGAGGTCACACGCTTATTGTTTGATCAGCGACATAAACGTGCCCAGGGCGTTGAGTTCATTAAGGATGGACGCAAGCAGATTGTGTTTGCCCGACATGAGGTCATAGTCAGCGCTGGAGCGCTGAATTCGCCAAAATTATTGATGCTGAGTGGCATTGGACCGTCGGATCATCTACAGGAGCACAACATACCTGTGATTTCGGATTTACCAGTGGGCAATAATATGCAGGATCATGTTGGCTTGGGTGGTCTAACCTTTGTCATCGATGCCCCGCTGACCGTCACTCGGGCACGATTTCAGACCATACCCGTCGCCATGGAATATATATTGCGGGAACGCGGTCCCATGACATTTTCGGGCGTCGAGGGTGTTGCCTTTGTGAATACCAAATATCAGGATCCCGCTGTCGACTGGCCCGATGTACAGTTCCATTTTTTGCCCAGCTCCATTTGCTCAGATGGTGGTGAACAGATACGGAAGATTCTCAATCTACGCGATGGATTTTACAATACGGTCTATAAGCCGTTGCATCAAAGCGAAACATGGTCGATTCTACCGCTACTGCTGCGACCCAAGAGCACCGGTTGGGTGCGTCTCAATTCGAGGAATCCACTGCAACCGCCCAAATTGATACCCAATTATTTTGCACATCAGCAGGACATCGATGTCCTTGTCGAGGGCATTAAGATGGCCGTCAATGTATCGAATTCTCAGGCGTTCCAACGCTTTGGATCGCGTCTTCACAGCATTCCATTGCCAGGATGTCGTCATCTGCCCTTCCAGTCGGATGAGTATTGGGCATGTTGCATTAAGCAGTTTACATTTACCATATATCATCCAAGTGGCACATGCCGCATGGGTCCCAGTTGGGATGCCACTGCCGTAGTCGATCCCCGATTGCGGGTCTATGGCGTCTCCGGTTTACGTGTTGTCGATGCCAGCATTATGCCCACCATTGTCAATGGAAATCCCAATGCGGCTGTAATTGCCATTGGCGAGAAGGCCTCCGATATGATCAAGGAGGATTGGGGAGTCAGACGTCCACCACCAGCAGGGAGTGCCACCAAAAATGTCGATGCTGCCCCAGCCGGCTAACTTGATTCTATCTATCTATTTATCTGACCTATTAATTTTGTCAACTAGTCAAATCTGTGTATGTAATTATTATTATAACTGATATTTTTTTTTGTTTTTTTTTTTTTTGTTGTGCTTGCAGCAAAATCTTTTTGTTTATTTAATAGTTGTAAGGGTAATGCAACATGTATATTTACATATACATATGTTTATGATTTTATTTTGTTATTGTGAAATATTTATATAACTATTGCTATTTATTGATATTATTACTCAACTACCCATGTATTGCTATTTTCATATATAGTTGTTTAAAGGAATAATTACTTTAACTTTAGTTAAGATCACAACCAAAAATCACAGGTTTTTATCAGCTGAAAATATCAAATTGCTTAAGCGGGAAAGTCCCTGATATATAAACACTTTTTGAATTTTCTTGAAATAAATTATTTTACTATAAATCTAAGTTTAGCAATAGCGTTTGCTGAGCAACTTCCATAAGTCGAATTTCTCCATAGTTCGAACAAAAATATTGACATGTGCTCTTGTAAGTCGAATTATTCGGGGAAATCTCCAATAACAAGCGTTTTATTTAAAAAAAAAAAAAAAAGAAATTTATCAAGCCCTAATTTTCGATTTTTTTAGACGAGGAGTAAGAGAAAATTTAAAAGTTTGAAGTGTATGAATTTTAGTAACTAATTTCTGATTCTTTAGTTTTGCTCAACTTTAACGATAAAAAAAAATTTGTAGAATATTTTAATAAACTTAAAAATAAAATTCCATAATTCGAAGGGTCTATAAGTCGAACTTTTTTATTGGATAATGGTGATTCGAGTTAGGGAAGTTCGACTGTATTTATAAAATAAATTATAATGGAATAAAACACAATTTAAATAAATTGGTCTTTTATCTAAAATACACATATATAATAATCTTATCAATAAAAATTAAATCACATTTATGGCAACTACAAAAATATCGACTCCAAAAAAACGTTCGCTAAAATCTCTTAAATTTCAGATACAGCATTATTTCGATCGGTAGTTCTCAAAAACAATTGACATCCAAATCTTTAAAGATTTGTGGAAAACATCTGTGTAACTCTTAATTTTGAATAAAAGGATTTTAAATAATAAAAGATTTGTGGAAAACACCTGTGTAACTCTTATTTTTGAATAAAAGGTTTTAAATAATAAATTGAGTTCAATTAATTTTTAGTTTATTTGGTTTGTAGACAAATTTCATCAAATGATTTTATTTTTCAATAAGTTATAAGCGTCGCCTAAAAGTATGCAAAGCTTGTACATAATTTTAATTGCACATGCAGCGAGTACACAAACCAGTCAGTTGCCTTGCTTTTAGTTTAGCACGTACACACACCGCAGTGACGATCTGTGCAAAACTTTCAAATTATGAAGACGTGAACAATTTTGGGTCGTTTGCTTGCGCTTTTACTCAAAATTAAAAGCTTGGCCAAATGTCAAACAATCAAAATTTTGACCAGCAATCAAACGAAATCATCATGCTATTTTCGTAGCTCAGCATTTCCTGATAACTGATGTTGTTGGTTTTGTTTTCGGCCAACTGTGCCAAGGTTAGACAGAAAGTTGCGCATTGGCGACATTTTTGGCATCGATCACGTTTTATTTCGTAGGTGTCAAGCGTCGGGAACAACGATAGTTAGCAGAGGGCAGTTAATGGTCTCAATCAATATGACAAGTTGGCCCAATTGGTTGGCCAATTTCAATTGCAAGTCGCAGTCGGACAATTTCCCAATTAACAATTCACAATCTGCAATTCGCGTGCACCCATAAAACAAACCGTTGAGCTGGTCATAAACCACCCAAGGCGTGTCTTATATAAGGCCCTTTAGCAAACCGCCCAAAAAGATAAAATGAAGAAGAAGAAGAAGAAGCAAAAACAAGAAAGAAATGTTATCTTCGACATGGCGAAATGTTGATACCCTTACGTGTATTTAATTTTGTACCGATCGTTTGATCTATGATATTGAGGTTCGATTTTAGCATAATTTGTTCAGACAACTTGCAGAACCGGTTTGATTCGGGCTTTTAAGTTCAACGATCCGGATCAAGGGCCAAACGCTTCTTAAATAAAAGATTCGCTCGAAAAAAAATAATTACATAAGATTAATGCTTTTCTAATATTGCGCAATTTTTTGAGACTTTAAATAAAACTAATTCATTCAAAGTTTAAACGCAAAACCTTGAGTTCAAGTGGTATAAAAACGAAGAGAACCTGAGTCTTTCTCTATTAGACCGTTCATTCCCTTATATATTGATCCGAGACCGGGTTCTACTTATATATCGATAAGACAACACTATTCTGTGAGATTGGTTAAAATATTTTTAAAAAAAAGTCAAACCTTTTATCATACTAAAGGTCAATTGTAGACCGATCGTTTCGATATTTATTGATTCGATTCGGGTTCTTTATATGCTTAGTATATGTTCTTCATAGATCTGCCACGCCCCTTTAATTCGTTACACAATACGTGACAATATTATAATACTCTCTGCTAGTGTATAAAACCCTAAGCAAATATTTGATTTGATTTAAACGAAACGCCAAGTCATAGCCAAGTCAATAGCTTAAGCGAAACGATGGCGTACGTGAGTCCAATGAAATGGAAAGTGTTATGCGAAAGAAGCAACAGCAGCCGGAGAAGTCAGCGAAGTCAGAGAAACAGCTGCAAAGGCAAATAACCAAAAAGAGTAAACATTACCAACTAACCGAAGAAGATGAGTCTCATGAAGCTGAAGATAAAGACAGTCATGATGAACATGATGATGACATACTAGACGGCAAAATTGTGTGCGCAAAGTGTCTGTGGTCAGTGCGGCCACGAATTTGGGTCATTAATCGGCTGAGAGGCTGGCCAAGAGACGAAGACAGCAAGAGAGAAATAAAGAGAGACAGAGAGAGAGAGAGAGAAACAGACCTGGGAACGAAACAGCAATTGACACATTTCGCTGTTGGTTCATGTTGTTGTTCGTTGTTATTTGGTTTGGTTTTCGCTTAAAGATGGCCCCTTTGACTGGCATTAAATGTCTACGTGTGTTGCAAGTTGAGTTGGGCGTGGGTTTTTTTTCGCTGCTTCTTCTTTCTTTCTTTACGCTCTTACTGTGAGGATCAACATTGAGCAAAATGTTACAGCATGTGTGATGTGGTAAGCTATGTTGCAAGTTTATGAGACGGCTCAAAAACCCAACCCCCCCAGGTGAAAAGCGCAACTGAAAACCTTCCATGACAAACGGATAAAAAGTTAAGAAGTAGTGCAACAATTCTTAAGAAAGTAGAAAAGTGTGGACAATGTGATTAAAGTCGATCGTATAGTTATGTTTTTAACTTTAGGAGTATTGAATAATTTAAAAATGTTTTAATCGCTTTGAATTGAAATGAAAATTTTGATGATAAACCAAAGAATTTTGATCAGGAAATAACACCGGATCCGTTAAGCGATACTAACCGTTTAATTTTTAGTACCAGAACTGGACACATAACAGAAATAAGTTCTTTCTCAAGAACCGAATACCGAAAAGTTTGACCCGTAACGGTTTCGGTACATTTATCCAAAAAATAATTTGTATATAATTTTATATAATTTTTTTTATATTAAAAAATAACCAAATTGTTGACTTGCTATGTTTTTGGAATATGTTTAATAATTAGTATGTCATGCTTCATCATGTAATCAAAATTGATTTTTTGCACCAGAAATAAATTAAAAAAACCGAAATATTACCTTTTACTGAAATAGATATCTCGGGACGTACCCGAACCGAAACCTGAACAGCTATTTGTATCGGTTTAATTCCCTTAATAAGATTATACACGTAATTTTTAAAAAAAATCCGGGAAGTTACATTCTTCAAATCCTTTATAAACGTATGAAAATGAACTTGAAGCTAAAGAAAAATACCACTTCTTATTTTACAAAGATTTTTCAATTATTTTTAAATTAAATAAAAAAATAAAACTTATTTTTCTATGCATTTAACAATTCAAAAATATTTAAGTGCTTATAAAGTTACGTAATCACACTTATTTATGTTTATTTTCATTTAAAAATAATACATATTTTGGATTTGTATTTTCTGAGGTACACATAAGAGTTACCCCGTTTATTTTTGATTTTTTATTCAAAGATTATCAATCTTAAATTTGTGGGGATGCACAACCTCAAATGATACTTTATTAGGAGTGAATAAACAAAGCAATAAGTAAAGTTGTTGAATTACTAAAAATTATTGAATAATACTCTAATATTAAAGCAATAAAAAAAAGTTTGCAGAAGAATTAAAAACAAGGCTGCAAACCGGATCTGAACCGAACCTCGTTGAACCGGTTCGGTTCGGGTTTTTAAGTAGCCTGAGCCGGGTCATGAACCAAACCCTTGAAATTATTTACTTTGTGAACCCAAACCTAAACCGAACTGCTTTCTAAAAAAAAAGGTTCGGTATGAAAAAAAAAATAAGTGCATAAAATTGATGGTTTACTAATATTACGCAATTATTTGACACTTCGGATTAAAATAAAAAATCCTCAAAAAATTTTTAATTGTCATCAAACTTTTATATCTTCAAAATAAAAAGTTAAATTAGTTTAAAATCTAGAGAAAAATGTAAAACAATAAAAAAAATTTTCTGTTTGAAATTGAACCAAGGTTCGAACCCAAACCTTGTGTTCAGGGGGTATACAAGCCAATTCTCGAACCAAACCGATGTCTTACTCTATGGTTCAAACCGCCGAACCGAACCTTTTACAAAATTTTGGAGGTTTGCAGCCTTGATTAAAAATGTGTAAAACGTAGCCAATTTAATTTGTGTGGTTTTGGAAGTTGTGGCAGGCATTTTTGTCAAATCAAAAGCAAATCTATATACAATTCCTGTCCATGACTATCCCATAAATGCCGCAATACTCTCGCAAACAACAACAACGATGACTACATGTGTCGACGTGATGTCGTACACACTTGACGATTCAAACGATCCAAGTGAGCCAAGTGAGCTAACATTGCAGCTAGCGGGTAAAGCCGGCAAAAGCAACTGTCTTCAGATACGGCACGAAATTGAATAATGTCTGCTTAATTTCGGTCAATTATGCCGCCCGAGTCAAAGCCGAACCAACACACAACTGAACTGAACTGAACTGAACCGAACCAAAGTCGGCCCAAGGCGTGGCCACCTCGGGCGAGAAGAGAAAGGGGAAGGCACACCAAATGCCGAGGCATGTAATTTCGGTTTTTATTTTCAGCTGTTTTTTTTTTAAGAGAGGGGAGCTGGGTGATATTGGGTGAGGAATCTGGGAAGTAGTTGCATGGCATTGTCAAAAAAAATTTTGAGCAGTTCGATGGAAATGCTTACATCATGTACTAGAAGGAGGAGGAAACGAAGAAGGTGGAGCAAGGTGTCAGCTGGGCCATAACACTTGATTTGACTCACGTAGGCCCCAAAGTCTGTCCGTCTGTCCGTCTGTCTGTTTGGCAGATATTGGTACCTGCCCTTAGTCAGAGCTAACTGTTTAACTGGTCATTAATTGGATGCGGTTGCAAGAAAAACTTGCAACCAGCTTTGAAGTTCACTTCATATTGCTTCCTGACGTTCACAAAGCGAAAGTTTAAGTTTATGCGATACACTTTTACCAAGGGTATTTCACGGACTTTATAAAATGTGTTATACATAAAAGATATTTGTGTTTGTTGCATTTATTTATTTATTTCTTAAGGCAATCGACACTTTAATGAATATTAATATATAAATAATAAATAAATAAATATAATAAGTAAATAAAATAAGTAATAATATTAAAGAAATAATAATAATATAAAAAAGGATATTTTTCTAAGGCAAACTTCTCTGCCATTATAAGTGTCATCTTTTAAGCCGCTAATTTCACACAAATTTTGCCGAATTCGGTAATTTTTAAGTTCTTGTTACATTCCTTAAGGTTACATACTAATTCTTCGTCATCCTAATTAGACATTTCTTTCTTTCTTTTATATTGTCTTAAGGTTTTTTCTTTAGGCGGTTGTGTTGCATAAAATATTAAGATCCTTCCCAATTTCAATTCGTAATTTTAAAGGGTATTTAAGTTTCGATATTTCGCTTCTATAATTATTCCTTCTTGTTTTTATATTTTCCTGCATTTTTTTTTTATTTTTTATGGGCAACCGCATTTTATTTCTGCACCATCAACAAAGTGGATTTCGGTGATTCGAACAGACTCCCACTTGGCAGACCTCATTCCTTTGCCCCCGCCACCCTTTTTCTTTTTACAGTTTGCGCTAATTGCACATTAACACCCGAGAGTAACAACAACAAATATTTAAGCAGCTCAACTAAATCTTCAGGTATTTCTTTCATTTTTTTTGCTCATGATTACATAAATTATAGCAACAAGTTGACAAAACAGCAAAATTAAGCAAAAACATTTCTGCAATTGACTGCCAACAAGTTGCCACCATGTTGCTAGTTGCTGTTGCTGCCACAATTTGGCAGACCGCCTCGTTGCAACACTGCAGAAAATATAGCACAAAAAGAAATCCCAAATTTTAAGTCTTGCAAATGTTAATCATTTAATAACTTTGTAACTCAATATACCCTGTAGCCTAAGACAACGCAAATGAGCTATTATTAATAGACAGATATAACATAATTGAAAAATAGTTTCAGTTTATATATATATTTTGTATTTTTTCTTAGATTTGATTTAACTTAAAATTAAAGTAATAAAATCTTTCAATTTTACTCCGGGTATCCTACAATCGAGCATTTTAAGTTTTAGCACTCTTTCTTATTTTTACACATTTTCATCAGCTGTGAGACTCAAAATGGGAATAAGTATGTAATTCGCGGAATGCGGTCATGCAAGAGCCACAACAAAAACAACAAATTGCTGCAGCAACAAATGTACTTACCACAATTTGGAGCAACATTAATAAAACAATATTGTACTCGAGCCTGAAGATCTAAACGTGATTCTTTTTAACGCAGACGTTTTGTAAGTTATTATTTTAATTTATGCATATGTCATCTTTTTTTTAATCTAATTTCGGAAAGTATTCCACTAGAGGGTTATAGAGAGAACCTATTTTAGTTTCATTTATATTTATTTTAGTTTATTTATTTTATTTATTATATTTTTTTCTTGTTAATCCTTTTATTTATTTCATATTCTTTATTGTAAATATATTTCCCTAACTCTTTCTCTCACACTCTTAATTTTATTCTTTTTCTCTCACGTTTATAGTTAACTTTTATCATACTATATTCTTTTAATCATTGTCATCTTACAGAGCCGAATTGTTTCTAAGCTATAATTTATCCACTTAATTTAAAGCTACACTTCTTACAGCTGGTTTTCTAAGCTCTTTCTCTCTCTGTCTCTCTCTCTATCTCTCTCTGTTTCGCTTTTCGTCTCTTTCTCTCTATATTTCTTTCTCTCTCTGTTTTCTACACCCTTACCATTTGCTATCTTCGTCAACATAATCCTCATCAGGTTTTTCATCGGAATCTTAATACTATCCCCAAATCACTTTTGATTGGAACAAGTTTTTAACTCTCTCTCTCTCTCTCTCTCTTACGTCTCTTCTTAATGATCATCCTTATTAAATTTATCTTTGTAATCTTTAGGTGATCCCCAATTCATTTGATTGGAACTAGTTTCCTACTCGTTCCACATCTTTCTCTCGTTTTCTATTCCCTTACCTTTCGCTATCCATCTCAACATCCTATATTACCACTTAAAATTAACCTACTTCCTTGAAAGATTCTTGACTACAACAACTTGTCAAAACTCCCTCTCTCTAGTTCTGCCTTCCTCTCTTTCTCTCTCTCTTTCTTTCTCTTTCTCTCTCTTCGCTTACTATCCTATCTACCAATCTATCTTCTTGGCATCATGATCAACATTCGCTTTTGTCTTATCAGCACATCGAACATGTTGCTTCTGTCTTCAAACAAGTTTGATGACGATGTGCCAATAATATGCAACAGCTGCTCGCTCGCTAACCATTTGTCTGTAGTTGTCGTTGTTGTTGTTGTTGTTTTTGTCGTTTTCATAGCAATTGTTGCTGCCGTCGCTGCTGTTGCTGTTGGCAAAGAGTTGGCGATGCTGACGCTCGTCGCGGTTTGCCTGTTTGCACGGATTTCGCGTAAAACTTTGCGTTCAGTTGTAAACGTGCAACGCAGCCGCACGGACGCAGCGCTTCCCACAGCGATTAACGATTATCGATAAGCAGTACATATCGAGCAAATTTTTCTTTTTATTTCATTTTTGTTTTGGTGCGTACAGGACACGTCTGAGAGAAAGAGAACGAAAGAAAGAGATAACACTCTCTTTTGCGCCAACGACTCGCGTAAGAATTTCAAGTAAGCAAACGATTAATCGATAACAATTCAAAGTGTTAATGTGAATGTGACTTTGTGTGTGTGAAAACAAATGAAATCAAAGTGAAAACCTTGACAAAAAGGCTGACAAAAAGGCTGATTATTTCCGCCGCTTAAGAGTTACACTAAGCGACAGCTGCAACAGCAACAGCAACAGCAACAGCTACAGCTACAACAACAATAACAATAACATCAACTGTTGCATGTAGTGAATGGTTACTTTTAGCCGGACTTGTTGACATTGCAGCAAACAGCATCAGTTAGGAGCACCCTTCACAATCCCAAATGCTTGCCAAAATGTGAAAAGGCACTCAAGTGCAACAGCAACATCAGCAGCAGCAGCAACAGCAACAATTGCTAGCGGCAACATTTTGCAATCGCCCACAACAAAAAAAAAAACAGCAACACAGTCGACTGGCAAAAAGGAAAAGCTTTTGCTTAACTAGGCTACAACTGCTGCAGCAACAACAACAACAACAACAGCAACTGTAGCAGCAGCAACAACTGCGCATGCTTGAATTAACAACAATTCTACGTGCAAGAAACCCATCAAAAACCATTGTCAGTTCAAGCTTTAACTGTTTGCGAATTATAAGCGTGAACACAAAATAAACAACTCATCATTGTTATTGTTTATGCGTTGTTGCTGTTGTTGCTATTGTTGCTTGTGTATTCTGTTATTGTTTCATGTTGCAAGCCCAGGCTTTCCAACATGAACTTCACGCGCTGTGCAGCGCAAAAACAAAAAAAACATACATAAATAAAAAAAAACTTAAGACAATATGCAAGTTGCAACAACAACAACAACAGTTGCAATTAACTAGGGTGTTGTTGCACGTAAACAACAGCAAGAATATCGATTTGCCGCTACGCATTCAGCTGTTGATTTAATAAACCTAATTTTGTAGCTTTTTGCAATTGTTGTTGCGAATATGTTGCTGCTTATAATGCTGTTATTGTGATTGTTGCTGTTACTGTTGCTGTCACATTGGCACATTGAACTCGAGCCTGAACTAATTGCTGTTTCAATTGCTTGTTGACGCCTGTCAAGGTGACTGACACCAACAGCAAGCAACCAGCAACCTACAACCTACAACCTACAGCCGTTTTCATCATTATGATGTTCACCATGATGATGATGAGCTTGTTTTGTTGGCCATTGACTTTGGCCTTATGACCAAAACAGAGAGTTCAGTTTAGTTTACACCAAATTAACGCAGAAAATCACTTTAATTGTGCACAACATTAGACTTTTTTTCTAGACCCTGTACTTCAAAAAGTTCAATGGGTCTAATAAGTCTGTCTACAAAAAAAAAAACTTTTTATGTAAATAGTTGTACATATGTATATAGTTTATCAGCATCAACAACCGACCGTCCATTTGTCTTAATGAACACATAAAATTCAAAAACTTTAAGTGCTAGATATATATATATATATTCTAAACAAATATCCCAACAGAAAAGAAGAATTATGAGAGCAATCAGAGTTAGAAACTTGAATTTTGGCTCATACAATGGGTATTATGGTTTCGATGGGTTCTAAAAATTTCTTCACTGTCGGATAGTAAGCTCGCAAGTTTTTCAATCATTATACTAAGACAGCACAGTCACAGAAAAAAGAAGAAAACGACCTTTTTGTTCATATGTTTAAGTAACTTTACGTACATAATATTTAGGCATCATGGATTGCTTCACTGACATTTTATGATTTTTGACACCATAAGTACAGGGTCTTCTAGAGTCGATTCTCTCGACTAGTTGTTGTTTGCTATTGTCAAATAAGTGTCGATTTTGATGTGCGCATGTGTAAGTGTGTGCGAGTGTGTGTGCGAGTGTGTGTGCGAGTGTGTGTGCGAGTGTGTGTGCGAGTGTGTGTGCGAGTGTGTGTGCGAGTGTGTGTGCGAGTGTGTGTACGAGTGTGTGTGCGAGTGTGCGTGCATTATGTTCGACATTCAAACTTGACATTTTGGCCGCTTAGCCTTCAATAGCCGGGAAGCCCAGGAAGACAATTGCTAATTGGCTTAAAGACACACACTCTCACACGCACAGACACACACTTCAGTTTGGAAAGCTACTACAATAGCCAGAGTTGCAGCTATTGGCCAGAGGTGCCCAACTGGTTTACCTGCCACAGTGCCATGCCCCAATATCCACAATATCCACAACATCCATTCGTCGTCTTTAGCCGCCTCAAAAAACTTGTTTTAGCCGTTGACCCAATTTCTTGCCACTTTTTTTGAAATCATTTTATTTGTTTTTCTTTTTTGGACATTTTTACAAATATATATTTTTGTTTTGGTTTTTTCCTTTATTTTTTTGGCTCAACAACAACTGGAGTCATATCAGAAATGCGTGCGCTTTTGCTTCCAGTTTCAGTTTCAGCAGCGTGTGGCATGCCACAATGTGTGGCAATATTGCCAGAGCCGTGTCTAACTGTAATACTAAATGAGGCAAGCGGCAAAGCTGAAAATTTAGCAAAATTTATAACAAGCCTTCTCAGCCTTTGGCCTTTCACTTGAGCTCAGTCGAGCGGCAAAAAAAAAGCCACTACCATATTATGATAGTGACTTTGAAATACCCTGCAAATTACCCGCTTACATTACGTGTAAAAACAGAAGGATTCTGGCTTGTTAGGAGGAAAATAATTAAACAATTTTTGCATATATCAAACGGTTTCTTTTTTTTTCTTCATCTAATAACTTTTAATCAATTTCATTTACAAATATCTATTTTTTGCCAATTATAACTATTTACTAAGTATGTTCCCTTTGGTGGAAAATCGACCTAATACTTAGATTTTCAGCTCTTGTGTGTAATATCGGATGCCAAAGCAAATTCCATGTAAATGATTTTATATTTATTTTAATATCTATAAGCACTTATATTTATGTTAATGTTTAGAAAAACATAAAAATTGTCAGATTATCGATATTATCTAAATTGAACTTGAAAAGATTTAATATTTCCTTTCATAGTTTTTTTCCTACACCCTATCTTTCAATATGAGTTCAATCAAACTTAGTTCATCTATTTCATTTGTTTTCTTTGTCTTGCCTTTTCATTGTCCCATTGATACTCTTAGGCTTTTAGACTTTGTCCAAAAAAAATTCAAACTGTTAAATCATTTTTGTCATTTCACGAGGTTGCCTAATTATATTTGATACAAAATGCTTCGATTAATTTACCAAATTGATAAAGTAATAAGTGATAATAATAAAGATTTACATAAAAGCAAAAGCTATCTCAAACCTGGGCAATAAGAACTAAGAAAATCGATATGTTAATTTTATTTCCGATCTACACTAACATTTAGCAATGATAAATTTTGATGATTTGATAAAATTTTCTTGAAAGTGATAAATTTTAAATAACTCGATAACATTTCCTGCTGTCAGCTTAAAATTTTTCTGCCTGTTTGAGCAATTCAACAATTTATGTATACAAAAGGACAGAGTTACAGGTAGTTTCTCAGGTGTGCGTGTGTTTTTGCCATGATATATACACGTGTCGCATTATGTTGTGCGGAGCATTTTCTCACCCACTGTGCGGTAATAGTGTACACCGAAAAAAAAAAAATAAAAAAATCAAGCAAAACAGAGCTGTAAACTAGACAGGCAAGCGGTATGTTTCAACACCCGCACGATAACAACCAACAACCAAATACCGGTAACAACAACACCGACAGTATCGACAACAACAACAACATAGTGACAACAGCTGCTTTTGGTCCGGGAGTTTAACGGCTGATCGAGTGACAAGACAAATGAATTATGTTCGCTTGATAAATAAATAGACAAAACATTTCGTATGTAGATTTGTAGATTTACCAATCGAGCGCGCCAATTATATATCAGAAAAACAGCAACAACAGCAACGACCACAACAATAACAAACAATTTGGTTGCTCTTACATCAGAGCTTGTAGATATTGTAATAAAAACGAATGGGCCGACGACGATTTGAAAGACAAACAACAACAACAACAACAACAAAGAGACTCTCTGCTGTTGTTGTTGGCTATTACCATTGTTGTTGCTATTATTGTTGTAATGCAGTTGAACGGCATTTTGCGTGTATTACATTCATTATAAGTCGCAGTTGCCATCGCGTCATCGGTAGCTTTTCAACACTTAACTATATTGGCCGCAATACCGTCAAGGTCGCAGCCAAAGCGCCAATGGCCCTTAAGCCACACAATTTAGACAGCAGCCGGCACAAAGAGGGGGTGACTGAATTGGAAATGAGTAGGGGGGAGGGGGGCGAGGTGGGGGCTTCACTCTGATGCAACATTTGTTTTGGAAATGCAATCGTATAATGGAATTGAACTCAATATCACAACATCGCTTGCCTTATCGAGGTCGGTAGTGCAACGGTTAACGATCAACGGTACCACAGACGGTATAAGAGATGGTAAAGATTTTAAGTGTTGCACACAGACAGTGTCACAGACAGTATCATAGAAAATACCATCATAACAGTTATTTGTATTTTAAAAATTCAATGCACTCAACAAAACAATAAAAAGCAAGTCGGAAAGGCTATGGTAGAGGACCCGACTATAGAATACCCGTTACTTATTTCAATATATATAAAAAGTACTTGAAAGGTGTTTTTTTTTCTTATACATTTACTATAATTATGAGCACGCTAGATGCTACTTTAAAGCAGTGTAATTTCAAAGATTAAACAGAACAAATAAGTTACAGATTTTTAACATGGCAGGATTCGAACCCAGTAATTTTTTAAACTGTAGTTCTAGTTACTGACGATCGGCGACTCTAACAACTCACTATGGTCCGGATGACAATTTCTTAGGAACAAATTAATAACTCGAGAACGTATAAAGTTTCTTTGGTCTACTTTTTTGCATTGGTATTATAATATCAATACGCAAATGGCCTACAAAAGTGGGCGTGATGCCGCCTTTATTTTGGATTCTGTGATATGCAAATTTTTTGTTTTCCAAGCTAATAGCCCTAAATTTGCAGGATAGGCGTGTTTCAATGCCCTTAACGTGTTGGTAAAAATCCAAATCGAAAAACTATATCATTATGAAATAATAGGAATAATAGGTTGAAAGTCACTTTTTGTACAAAAACCATGCTTTTGCCGAAATATCTGACCAAAGTGTAAGTATATATGTGATTTCATGCTACTCACATTCTGGCTATCAGATATCAAGATCAGAATACTGTACTTTTTAATATCATAATGTTCAAGTTATAAGAATCGGTCATTAACTGACTTTTAGGAGGCGTGACTTAATTTTGAAACAAACTTGATCTGCGTTTGTTTATCGAAATCTATGTGCCAAATTTGGTTGCTCAATCTCGTATAGTCTCTGATATCCTCTTGTTCATACAGAGGGACAGACGGACAGACAGACATGGCTATATCGACTCGGCTGTTGTTACTTATCAAGAGTATGTATATTTTACAGGGTCGGAGATGTCTCCTTCTTTCTTTTACAACGAACACAATATACCCTTTTACTTATTTTTTAATTAACGGGTATAAAAACACAAAACTTGGTATTGTCTGGTATTTTTGGTATGTGTTTAGGTCTATTTATTTAAATCGTCCTCATATTTAACTCAATTTGCTTGCAAAACTGAAACTGGTATGTTTTGGCGTCACAATGTCGCCTGGTTTTATGACTAATTTTTATCAATGAATGTATAATGAATAAAAGTGCTTGAATTTATAATAGATCCCTGTAAACTTTTGAATAATAAACTGATCTCTTTGCAGCTTGCAGGAGGACAATAGCCAAGCGAGTGTTAAAAAGGAGCACACCCTATAAACGGGTCGGATGGTTGGAGAGCTACGCCATGCACAAGAGAAAGAAACGCTAGACAGAGAGCTAGCGAGCGAGAGAGAGAGAGAGAGAGAGGGAGATAACTGAAGGAATGATCAAAACAAATAACAAGAGAAGCAAGAAATACACATAATACAACATTTTACTGTGCGTAACCTTTGTCAACCTGATAGATCGCAAAGTCCACTTGACATCCATCGAATATGGTGCTCAATTTGCTCTTCATAACGACGGTGATCAAGTCCACGTTTGGCGTGGTTACAACCGGATTGTGGCTTATACCGCTACTTCTGGCAGCGATAACATATTATCGATATGATGCCGTTGATCCAGAATCTCGACCGTTGGATCAATTGAATCTATGGCCCGAATATGACTTTATCGTCGTCGGCAGCGGTTCTGCGGGTGCTGTGGTGGCAAATCGATTGAGCGAAATACGAAAATGGAAGGTACTGCTCATCGAGGCGGGTCCGGATGAGAATGAGATATCGGATGTGCCATCGCTGGCGGCGTATTTGCAGCTAAGCAAACTGGATTGGGCCTACAAGACGGAGCCGTCGAATAAGGCCTGTCTAGGTATGCAGAATAATCGCTGCAATTGGCCGCGTGGTCGAGTACTGGGCGGGTCGTCGACCCTTAATTATATGCTTTATGTGCGCGGGAATCGAAATGACTACGACCACTGGGCATCTTTGGGTAATCCTGGCTGGGATTACCATCAGGTCTTGCGCTACTTTAAGAAATCCGAGGACAATCGGAATCCCTATCTAGCGAAAAGTGCTTATCATGGTCGTGGAGGTCTTTTAACCGTACAGGAATCACCCTGGCATACCCCATTGGTGGCTGCCTTTGTGGAGGCGGGCACTCAACTGGGCTACGACAATCGGGACATCAATGGAGCCCAACAGGCGGGATTTATGATAGCCCAGGGCACCATAAGACGCGGTTCGCGTTGCTCCACAGCCAAGGCTTTCCTGCGACCCATTCGACAACGTCCCAACTTTCATCTATCTATGAATTCCCATGTTACCCGCATCATCCTTGAGCCGGGCACAATGCGAGCCCAGGCCGTCGAGTTTGTCAAAAACGGCAAAGTCTATCGCATATCGGCACGGCGTGAGATCATACTATCGGCGGGTGCGATCAATACGCCGCAATTGATGATGCTATCGGGTCTGGGGCCACGCAAACATCTCGAGAAGCATGGCATTAAAGTTCTACAGGATCTGCCCGTCGGTGAGAATATGCAGGATCATGTGGGCATGGGAGGATTAACATTTCTGGTGGATAAGCCCGTTGCCATTGTGCAAGATCGTTTCAATCCGACGGCAGTCACCTTTCAGTATGTACTGAGGGAACGGGGACCGATGACAACCTTAGGTGGTGTCGAGGGATTGGCATTTGTGCATACTCCCTATTCAAATCGCAGCATCGACTGGCCGGATATACAGTTTCATATGGCGCCCGCATCAATCAATTCGGATAACGGAGCACGCGTTAAGAAGGTGATGGGTCTTAAGGAGTCCGTCTATCAGGAGGTCTTCCATCCCATTGCCAACAAGGATAGTTGGACCATAATGCCGCTATTGTTGCGACCACGTTCACGGGGCAGTGTACGTCTTCGTTCCGCCAATCCCTTTCACTATCCCCTCATCAATGCCAATTACTTTGATGATCCGCTGGATGCAAAGACCTTGGTGGAGGGTGCCAAGATAGCGTTACGTGTTGCCGAGGCGGAAGTCTTTAAGCAATTCGGTTCTCGATTGTGGCGCAAGCCCTTGCCCAATTGCAAACATCATAAATTTCTTTCGGATGCATATCTAGAGTGTCAGGTGCGCACAATATCGATGACTATATATCATCCCTGTGGTACGGCCAAAATGGGACCTTCCTGGGATCCCGAAGCGGTCGTCGATCCACGTTTACGTGTCTACGGAGTCCGCGGCCTGAGGGTAATTGATGCCAGCATTATGCCAACAATAAGTAGCGGCAACACAAATGCTCCAGTCATAATGATTGCCGAAAAGGGTGCCGATCTCATTAAGGAGGATTGGCTTAAAAATCCCGAGTATAAGGTCAAGCGTCGTGATATCTATAGTGATAGTGAAGCGTCTGCAAGTAGCATAAATAGCAACAGCATTAGCATAAGCAACAACAGCAGCAATATCGATAGCGACAGCGACATCAGCAACATTACGTTGACAGCAACAGTCACAAATAGTTAGCAAAAGTCCGATGACAACGACATTGGCCAGGGTTGCTCAGGGGTCAACTAGCTTTACCACAAATTCCAAAACGGACAGACCTACAGACAGACAGACCTATAGACAGTGTTTGCCATTGTTTAATCTTTAAAAACATACAACAACAACAAAAAAAACAAAGTTTTGCACTGTTTGCTTCGTTACACACAACACAAAAACCAACAATACAACAATCACTTTCCCAGACTTACAACAAATCTTAAGTTATGTAAAAGCAAAGGCATGAAATCGAGTCATAGTTATGTATATCTTCTATACTCTAGTTAACTAAACATAATAATAATTATTTTTGCTTTTTTTCCCCACTATTATTTTAAATAATATTTTATGTTATTTTATTTTATTGTATTGTATTTTTTTTTTAGTATATTTAATGTATAACTTAGTTGCAATTTGTATAAATATTTTTTGACTATTTGTAAGCAGCATACGCCCATATTATTTATACAATGCATAATCACAAAATTCTATTTAATAAATTTAAAAAACTCGCATACAACAACAACCAACTGAAGCGACAATTAATGTCAACTGCCTAAAAGCATGCTACAAAAAATGTTTACAGTCATCAACAGGGCGTTGTCTTAGCGATGACATCAACTGAACAAACGATAAATAAACTCAACATAGACAAGCAGAAAAGGTAAGTTAAGTTGAGCTGACGTGTGGTAAAATCAGCTGAGGTGAGTTGAGTAATTTACGGCGTAGCTTCTGAGTGGAAAATATACAAACGCAACTAATTCACGTGGATTACGAATAGACTGTGTTTCCTTATCTTATATAAAGTGAGCTTAAGAAAAATTGAATATGCCAAAAATTATCTGGTTGACTGCAAAATTTTCCGATACACTATTTTTGGATAAGGTGCAGAATATATCTTGGGACAGGATATACTTTTTCCCTTTTTTACTTTAAATATAAAAAAAATTTTAATTTTCTTTTGATCTAAATAAATAAAAAAAAAAACAATCGTATAATTGTTAATATAATATAATAATAAAAAAACACAATAAAAAAAATAATCAGGTGTGTTCTACAAATCTCTAACAGCGCTAAAGCAACACACAAAGCAATTGTTGATGTTCTTGAATACAAGAAACCATTGATATTTTATTTCATTTGAATGAATATTGAATTTTGTGAAATCTCTCGAGAATTTTTTGCTTTTGAGTTGCTTCAGCGCTGTTAGAGATTTGTAAAACACACCTGATTATTTATTGAATTGATATGCAGGTGTGTTCTACAAATTTATAACAGCGCTAAAGAAACCCAAAAGCAATTGTTGGTGTTCCTGAAAACAAAAAAAAATGGCTTTCAAATGTCCAAAAGAATTTTAAGAGATTTGACAAAATGTAATATTTATTTAATTGAATTAAAATATCTTTGAAATTGATTTAAGATAAAAAAAAAATGTTCGAAAATATCAAATCTCTTACATTTAATAAAACATTTATCTTCAAAATCTCTAGAGATTTTTGGAGCACATCTGATAAGTCTAGTTTGTCGATAAATTAAATGCACATATCTAGCGGGTTGAGGGAAAAATACCATTGCCTAATAGATAGGCGCAGTCATTAACTGCTAGCTACAAACGAGACACGCAAATGCAAACTTGATTAAATATCAATTTATGATGATTGACTTTAACCTCCGACCCAAAAGACAGACATTCCGACAAGCTGGTATCGATTCAATAGACAGTTTAAAATATAGACGAAGGGCGCATAAGCGATAAATTCAACTTTGAACTTGACTAGAAAACGCGTCAAGACGTGAACAACGCCCAGCGATGTGGCCATAAATCATCTCAAGAGCTCGATAATGACCTTCTTCAACAATTTTCACGTCCAATACGATTGGAAGCCGGAACTTTATTAAGCTCTCTGATTGACTCATTGACTGACTGACTAATCAATGCAAATTATATTAAGTACTTTTCCGGGCAAAGAACGGAAACGTTTGATAACATGTTAAATGATAAGACCCTGCCATACATGCCCAATGGAAAGAGAAAAAAAACAATACAATAAAAACCCCACTTTAATTATGATTCAAAAAGTAATAATCAAAACTGGCTCAATCTCGGAAAGAAAATATGTTAATATGTTAATTGCCGAGATATCTAACTTAAAAGTTAACAAATTTTAATAGTTTTACAGCTACATTTTTTTACAGACGCTTAACGGATCGTTGGCCATTCAACCAGCCAGTTGAAGGTTGTATCGGTTGCTGAACAGATTTACCTGTTTTCATGTGTATACCCTGTATTAATAAGCTAATCGACAAAGAGTCTGTTCAACCACATTAAGGTTGGGTCAAACATACTGTGGATTTATTGATCAACTAAAAGATATAAATATATAAAATATAAATTGTCTGGGACTGTCAGAGGTGTAATAGCCCCTTACCATTAAGCAAACAAGTTTCTACATTTTCTACCGTATACATTTTTCTGTTTCTTGTCTTTGCACTATGAAATGTGAAACTGGGAATTTACATTTGTCATACCAGTTACTTGATTTGTAAACAAACTTTGTTTTGATAAACAGATTTTAGTCTTTACTCGTGCTGTAATTATTCAAAGTCCAAGAAGAATAATATTATATCTTGTAGCAATGATATGGGTGTTTTTATTTGATACACAAATGTTTTATTTTAATAATTAACTAATTAATGCATATAGTATATAGTATAGTGGAAAGACAGGGTATTGCCTAGCTACGCTTAGTTAGTTTTAAAATGATTTCCATATTACGTATGCGCATAGTTACGAGCATTATGTATACGCCCCCATTGACAAGTGTTTCACAAGTGATGCTCTTGTTGCTACTGCAGCTTCTTCTTCAGATGCTGTTTCTACATGTCACCAAAAGTTGCCCTTCGTTGCTCAAAACAAAAGCCATCAAATTTGGCAATGCAAAATCGAACCAATAACCAATATCAACTGGGTCAATGGCTGGCGGAAGTGATGATCGTCTTCTTCAGTCTTTTTTTTCAACTTGTTATTATTTTTATTACTATATGGCTTGTTATTCTTTGTTATTGTTGCATAGATTTCCTTTGCATTTTTAGCATACATCGTTGTCGCTATGTTCCACTTAGAGGTTAATAAACTTGTTATAGTCTGTTATATAATAGATTTCAATTATCATTTGCATGCGAATCCGTTAGAGATTCACGCAGTCACGCAGTCAGTTTACCCAGTTGACCCAGACCTAGTGAACTTGATCTTTGGCTTACCCAACAATAACGAGCTTCAAATACTATCAAGAATTTCATGGATAAGAAGTTTGAACCAATCACGTTTCGAGTGCTCACCTGTAAGAAGAGAGAAAGAGAATAAAAAAAATAGGAGATTATTAATAATTAAGTTAAGCTTTTGAAAAATTACAACATCATGTTCAAATTAATGATATTCCGTCTGTTTGTTTTGTCTAATCGTTATGGCCGGAAATGTTTTTTGTAGCTCTTACAGAACTTTGACTGACCAGAATCTCCAGCCCCCGATCGCCTGCACCCAAAAGCGTTATGACCCTGCATACAATTTCAAAATTGAGTCCATTAACCGGTTTCATAGAATTTTTAGTGTATCTTTGGACCTTGACTTAATTTTATACTTCACGTTATGTAATTAACATATTTCTTAGTTGTTGTTCTACAAACGATATTCGACGAATCCATAGGCGTTATTAACTTAACATTCTTAAATCAATAAACAAACGTTTAAATCGATCGAAAGTTCAATCGTTTTATCGACGACTCATCGGTAGTTCAAAATTGAAAAATGCGTTTTCGGTTCATCGAATAGGTTGAATAACATTTAAAAACTCAATTTCGATACGCCAATAAAACGCGTAATTACTATTTGAACAATCAATCAACAACAAGATCATGATCTCTTCGATTGAAACACCTTAAAATCATTAATTGTCAGTCAATTGTCATTCAATTGACTTCGAATCGCAATTATATTTGCTCAGCTCTAAAGCACATTAAAGTGTGCAATTATTTAATATTTGTTAGTGTCTTTGATCTAAAACTGAACCGAACCAAAGTGGAAGTAACGTCAACTTAACAATAATAATAACAAATAATGATCACAAATATTTATTTATTTATCTACTTATATTTATTTTTATCTCAATGTATTCACAGAGTTCAAGTAGTTGAACAATGACAGAATTGGGGAAGTAAGTTTTTTCAGTGATTAGACAAGTGTCAATTAACATAAAAGAAATCATGAAATTATATTTATAATAGAATTACAAGTACATTAACATTCAGTCAAAGATGTATAAAATTATAGATAATTTTAATTACAAGCTTGATAATAATAAAGATCTCATCAAGATGCATTGAAAAAGAAGTTTATTTCTCTTCCGAGTAAAGCATTTTCTGTTGATTAATTACCACTTAAGTACAGACACAAACATGAATAGAAAAATATTTATAAATATAATTGAAAAAGATGAAACATGCAAAAGATTTCATAGTATCTATAAATATAATTTAAAGAGATGAAACATACAAAAGATCCCATAGAGATGTATTTGGAAGGCAGTTTATTTTCTACCAAAGGGGTTAATTTATTACTATTTCGGTATACAAATTTTTAATATAGCGTCAATCAAGCGGACTTAAACCGCCTAAAGGTGATTTTTTTGAAATTACTGGTACATGTTTCAGTTTGTTTTCTCTCAACGGAATTTTAACAAAATAATGACTACTGCTCACCAAGGAAAATTATTCAATTTAATTCCCCTTGAGGGGATTCATATTCGATATGAATTCGTGGCAACATTGAAGCGAAGCAAAAGAATTTTGAATAAAAACAGAAATAAAAATAGAGTAGGAATAGGAAATAAAATCAAATCGAAAAAATGTTTGGGGATGTAATGAAATCTTATTATTGCTTAACGGGTTTGATTTACAGTTTCAATAATATTTATGTATGCCAACAAAAAACGCAAAGCAATCAAATGGAGGGATCTTCGTTATTTGTGCCACTTGGCGGCAGATAATCCTCATGTGCACCCAAAAAACTGATGCCACGTGGTCGCTGGCCAGGATTGTCCCAGCAATGCTTATACCAAGCAGTCTGTTGACGGCTCAAACCAAAGCCAGTGGCAATACGAGCGCTGCAATACATCAGGCAGCGGGTCAGGACGCGCAGAAAGTGACCCCATTGGTTATCTAAGTCCTCTGGCAACTCCTCAGCATTCTGACCAGCTGCCGTAAGATTTGCCTGCTGTCGAGACTGACTGTCAACTGTTAACCCATTATGATTGGTTAGTTCTTCAGATGGTGTCTTGGTATGCATTGCCAATTCCACTTGCTTTGTGGTGGTATTCGTGCCCTTTGTGCTTATCTCTAGTTGCTCCGGATTCTCTTGCAACTTGGATTGCCTCTGCCTCTGCCCATTTCCCTGCTCTTGCCCCTGTCCGTGTCGTCGTCCCTTCTTGCTGGTGCTGGACATACTGCTGTAATGTGGTGTGAACTTAAATTGATTGCCTTTGGGATTTTGAATGTGAGAAACTTAGACAACTGAATCAAACCACTTTAGATAAGAGTGAAAAGTGAATGCTCATAAAAAGCCTGCTGCCATTCACAATTATTTTCCAAAACAAAAAATCTGGAGAAAAGTTTTTGCAGCAGATTATACAGGAGGCCTCAAGAAGGCTTGTCAAAACCCCATACAGTATATACACAGAATCTATTGAAATAGAAATAATTTGCACATTAAAATTATTAAATTAAAGAAACTTAAAAAATGTCCAAATCACTGCGGAAGGCAGTTCGCGCTAGTGACGAAAGCAGCACGAAGGGTGCGAAAGGCGACTAGCAATATTTACAGCTAATTTGGAAAATTTGCTATGACTGTCCGATCAGATCGAGTTATATACCAATCAAAAAGTTTAGTCCTAACTTAAAAAATGGCATACTAAAACTTCTTCTGGTTCATGAGATACGGGGGTGTAAGTGGAAGGGGTCAAAATTTAAACGATTTAAAAATTCTTATCAAAAATACGCGTCGATTGATAACTCGATTACCCAACTCTGACAACTGGTTCAAAAGATAAATGTATTTGAAATTTTTAGTGGCCTTCTTAAATTGAGATGAAAAGTCAGTTTGTCTGCTTGTTTGTTTGTTTGTCCGTATCAAAGCGCAAAAAAAAACTTAGATTTTATGTTGGGGATTTATTTCACTTCAAAATCTAGAAATGTTTGTTCTACAACTATTTGAAAAACCCGATAGTTTAGCGGAAAAACGCTGTTTCCCTTGTAGTTTTCAAACCATAGAAGCTACCGATATGTCATATATATCATTGAAAGGTCACAAAATTGGCTATCAGAAATTTTGGGGCTGGAATATGCTTTCGTCACTAGACTTTTACCTCGTGTAGAGGTTTTTATTTTGTGGTAAAGTAAGTTCCAATAAAAGTCGAATGAATAAATGTTCATTCTTAATTTTAAAGTGCTTGAATTTCAAATAAAATACATTGGGAAATCGGAAACAAGCAGAGACCTTGATATGCTGTTACACAAATATTTATGCATATATTTGGTATAATATTATCAAACCAAGCATTCATTAAGGTACCCTCTAACTAGTCTGTTATTTCTACTTCTTTACCAAGAACTTCTTACATTCTCACTTTAAGTTTAAGCTACATTTGGTTTTCTGTTTCTTTTTGTTTTATATATTTCGTGGTATTTCACTTGTGTGCTGTGTCTGACGACCTTGTGAGTTTTTTTTATAGATTTGCTTTTGCTCATTACTGCCTCTAAAAAAGCAATGTTTGGATGTTGGTTTTTTTGTTTTTTATTATTTTATGGATTTGTTGTTTAGTCATTCTCATAAGTCAACGGATTCTGCTTATTCTTCTTGGCGACAAAATAATCGTATTTACAAAATGAATATGAATATTTACGACCATTAACAATATCGATGTGATGCGATGCCTAAAATGTAGTTCGAATTCCAAATACACTCATTGCTTTCTAATTAATTAAGATAAATAAAGTCTGTTAGATTGCAATTTTGTTTTTGTATTAATAAAAGAGTTGAAAGTCTTTAATAATTGCTGAAAGTTAAGAAAGAATTCAAGAAGGAACCAAATTTCTCAGATTATCGAAGTTTAGATAATCTTACTGTAATTACTATTTATAAAGTGATCGACTTAACCCAACAAAAAAGGGACCATTCAAGATTTAGAGTACTTTGCATAGCAACAGATAGACAGAGCGACGACGCTGCTCAAAAACCTGATCAGCAATGTGTATATAAACACTCTTTGAGCTCTGCCACGCCCCTTTTATGCATTGCAGACTTCATGACATACATATTGAAAATAACCTCCACAGGGGCGAGTCATTTTAAAAGCAACAAATTGTCTATATAAGTACATTCGGCGATGTCAGCTTAGGATGGATGCCATTAAAATGGTTGAAAACAATACCATACATTCTAGACTGTGATGAACTTGGAGATACCCAGTGATAAAATCCAATAACAACTGGCTTTTGTTCTCCCAAAATAAAATAAAATATTTTATTATTTTAAGATTTTGAAAAATTCTACGATTGGTAAATTATCTACCCACCTTTCAAGTGGCTACAGGGTATTAAAACAAAATACCAATTGACTTTGCATGTTAATTTGAGTTCATAAAAACGCCTTAGTCGGCAAACCAGTAAAGCCCAAAAGTGACCAATCAAGAATTCCGTTGTCTGTCGTCAAAAGAACAATTTAGGATGACAACTTGAAGAAGGGAAGAGAGGGTGTTGTGGCGTCAAAACCGACCAGTCATCATTATCGAGCTGTAGCGCAACGGAATCAGTCGTCAGTTGTAAAAAAAATTGGGCTCATTTGTTAAATAAACCGATAGAGGTTGGTTAGTTAGAGGTTCCAATTTTCGGATCGAAAACCATACGTAAATACCACCAAAAAGGCCCGAAAACTTGGAGTCAAGTGCGACTTGGCAGTTTCGTGTTACGAAAAAGTCGGTCAAAGACAACAGCTTGCTAAATTCTTGGCAAAGAACAACAACAACCACAACCATACGTCTATCGATTGTACCCACAAAACAAGTCCCAAAAAATACTTTAATTGCCGTTAGACGACGAAGCGAATCTTGACGCTTGTGGCGCGCAACACGTTGCAAGTTATTGCGAAATTGCGCACCAATTGGCGTTTCTGCCTTGACTCGAATGCATCCGCTTGAATGTCATCGGTTCTGGCCAAGACTTGGTCACCTACCCAGTGGCTCTGTCAAGAACTTGACAAGGTTCTCCCAAAACAATACAACAACCACAAAAAGTCACAAATCAAGAATGGCTTCCATAGAACTATGACAATGGATCTCGATAAATATCTAGCTGGTTTATCCGCCAATATTCATGTCTAAAAAGTACAAGCAAAATTAATTATGGGAGTGGATCTACCATGCGTAGAGCCCATAATTCGATGGACTATTCCGGTTTTTTTTTGCGTGTAAAAAAAATAATTCCAAAACAATATTTAAATCTAAAACAAATAACAGAAACACTTCCCTTCTTTTAGGTACTTTTATTCAAAATGATTATATTTGTAGAAATTTAAAAATATTTTTTAGTGTGTTCATTGAAAAATTTGCCAGCCAAGGGTGAGCATTTTGAGAAAATCAATAGAAACATACATCAAAACAAATCAAATTTAACAATTTTTAAAACTTCTTTCTGTGGTATTTAAAAAAAAAAATTTTTTGATTCTTGAGTAACTGATCAAATAAAGCCCATTAAAAATTATCCTCTCTTAAAGGTGTAATTTTAAAAATTTCCGCTTGGGATAAAGAATTATAAATTAATCACATAGTCTGTAAGTTAGTAAGTACTAATAAGCACTGCTTAGGCTTTAATAATTTAGACCCTGCACTTAAAAAGTACAGATAGTCCATTAAGTTTATCAGATCCCATATATATATTTTTTTGATTATCATCAAAAGCATCTTAGAGACTATATGAGCTAGAGCCACCAAATTTGGGGACATTATTCTGAATTCGAATCGTGCTACATAAGTTTTGGTATTTGTAATATTTTATTTTTTTAATATTGTAATTTTTGTAAGTATTTTTATTTTTTCTTTATTTACTTTTTAACAGAATGAGTACAGAGTCTCTAAACATCAATCTCATAAATATTTGTTTTGATATTCGTAATTATGAACTTGTGTTTATTTTAAGTGTCAATTAAAATATACTTGTAATAATAGGTTTGAAGAAAGTTAATTAACGCGAAAAATAGATGCGCTGTTGGCATAAGAATGTATATTATGTAATAATATTTATATTCTTGATGAAATTTCGACCCCAGCAGACAGACAGTTGAGATTACTTCAAAGAATATAAATGATTTATTTAAAGCATAACAATAAAAAAATTATTTATTTATTTACTGTCAGGCTATAAGCAGCCGACACTAACCCATACATTTAAATAAAAAATATTAAATAAATTCAATTATTACTGTGTTATGTAAATGTAATTATAAATATTTTGGGGGTATCTCAAAAGATAAAGAAAGTTATTGGTCCAACATTTGTTGCATGGATTGGGGAAAACGCAGAAAAACCCAATCAGACTAAGATAAAATTAGAGATTAGTTAGTTAGTTAAATTAGTTAGACATAATAATCTAGAGGCTAAGCTGCTAATAGCTTAAGTTGATTCTTCTGCATACAAATTAAATTCTAATAGCTAAAAAAAAGTGATTTGCAGTCTCAAATCTAGAGCTGAAGTTTTAATTTCGGGTATAATATGTTAAGAATTAGCAAGTCATGCTTATATTCTGATTATTTCAAAGCAATCTATAATTAAATGCATAATTTATGGACTAAGATTGTATGGTTTATTATTCAACCCAAGGACAGTAAATAGTTATTATTTTGGTTTTTTTTGAAATGAAAATATCATTCTCTTCTAAAAACTGTAAATAAACGTGAAATAGAAACTCATTGAATAATGATTATTTCTTGTAATGATTACAGTCCCTGACTTAACCAAAGTTTAATTAAAGTGGTATTGCAGATTTTTCCAAATTTTCAAACGACACAAAGCTAAATGAACTTAAAATTGTACAAATAAATCCCCTCTACGCGATATTTATCATATAGTTTCCATAGGAACGATTCGTCGAAAGTTTGATAAACCGCATTTCAAGCGATTGCTAACATTCTTGCATTTTGATTTTTTTTTAGATCTTAGCTGCCTAAAGTTGTCTTTTAATTTAGCAACCTTCTTCATAGGCTGAGCACTTTCAGTCTGTCATGTAAGAAGACAACAACCCACAGAGACTTTAACTAACTCAGAGTAACTAACAAGATCTTAAACCAACTTTAAAATAATATATTTTAGTATGTCATGTGTATTCAGTCGAGTGGATCAAGTTGAATTGCCGCCCAAAATTCTGTGGTTTCTCTATGTCTGCCTCAAACAGAGGCCATTCTGTTTTAATGTTATTCCCATGCAAACGGAAATAATTAGACAATGTAACGAGAATGTGCATGCATATACAGGCGGGAGTTGATGCATTAAATTGCAGATTCATTAAATAACAAAGTTACTTCAAACAACACAGTCAGCTAGCAAGTGTCTCTGTATATTAAACAAAAAACCGAGAGCAATTCAGAATACATTTAGGGTGTTCACTTCACAGTGGCAGCATGGCAGCGGGCACATGTGCATTGCTGAAATCGTGAACGTCCCTTTACATTTCAGCCCTGCCCAGGAATTTGTATTTCAGTTTTATAATTTGGTTTTAACATGTTTGAGCTACCTGGTAGTCTAGATGCTAGAGTTGATGATCTACGTGCAAAAGTTGCCGGTTCAAATCTTTCAATGTTTTTAAATTATTTTTATTCGATGCGCCCATTATAAACAATTTATATATTTATAAAATATGAAAATACCGTTAATTTTGTATTGTTTCGACTTGCAAACAATGTTTAAAAATTTTCCTACAATCAAACAAATGCTTTTGTGTCGTGACGTCGCTAAATAAGTGTTGTCAAAACTTTTACACTAAAATATGCCAAAAATACTAACTTTCGATTGAAATTATCGACTTTTAATCGTGTTTTTTATCATCTTTACATGGGCATATGTGCCTGACTTTTCGAAGTCAAGGGTCTCACCCTGCCAGGAAATTTCTCAGTACAAGTTGTTGTTGTCAAGTGAAAACCCTAATTCACTTTTATAGTTCACATTATGCTCTCCACATTTTCATATTATTATAAAACTGGTATAGAATATTAACAATTCTCTGCTATTAATTTAAAGATATTATTATTTTCAATACAGCTATTTCATATATTCTTTAAGCTATTCAAAATTTAAATATTTAATTAATATTTAAATATAGTTTAAAATTATTAAAAATTGCAAATAATAAATTATTCTCGCATTTAACTTTAATATAATTTATTATTTTTAATTTTAATATAACTAATTATAAAAGAGAAAACTTTAATTAAGTAAAGCAGAGCTTATTATCTATATTAGCAATTTATTGGTTAAAATTTTAGATATAAAGAAATAATTTCAAGCTGAAAAATAAAAATATAAGATTATACAATATTATTTTTTTCATTAGATTTCGACATTCCGATTAAACATAAGATTTAAATGAAAATATATTTTAATATATTCCAGTCAAATATAAATAGTCAACGTTTTTATCAGCATTGACTCTTGAGTTATTGTCTCTCAATCTGTAAGAAAATCTTTTTCTTATCGACAGTGCATTATTTTCAGATCTAAAGAGTTGAAAATACAAGCAATTGAGAATTAATCTTATTGTTTTTTATTATTTAATTTGTATATTATTCCTAAATTTCTTGAGCTTTCATTACTTTAAGATCTAAGGATTAGAAACTGTAAGAAATGAGGTATTCAGTTCACGTTAGAGTTCTTAGACACACCTGTTTTCTAATAGATACGCTAACCCCCACCCTACACCGTAAATAGAACATTGGAATATTGTCTTAGGTTATGGTCTCGCTATCTCTTTATTTGTCTCTCTGTCTGTAACAAAATCTCTCTCTAAGCTGTATCTAGCACGATCTATATACTATATCGATGAATAAGAATACTTTAAAACCTTTAGATATAATTTGTTACAGGCGCGAGCAATTAAGAAATGAGTTATTCAATTACTACGTTACTTGAAAGAATCCATACACACAGCTGTCTTCTAATAGATACCCTGCCCCTACCTTCCCCCGTAGGTTCATTACAGCAAAAATGTATTGAATACTATTAAAAAAATTTAATAAAGATCTAAGGCCGGATTAATGATTGTTTTAGTCGATTGCTGTAAGCGTTGCTGTCTGGATCTTGACGGAGATGCGAATAGAATTAGCCGTGCGATTAGCATTGCTGTCGGGATTGAGCCTGTGGTGCTTCAGTGGTGCAGCTGTGGCTCAGAGTCTACACGGCAATGCGCTCTTCGATGCGGTCGAGTTACTGCAACGTGGCGCAGCTCAAATGTCTCTCGAGGCGTTAGATGATCGTGACAAGCTTCTTGGTGAATATGATTTCATTGTTGTCGGCGCTGGAACTGCCGGATGTGCTCTGGCCGCACGTCTCTCCGAGAATCCCATGTGGAAGGTGCTACTTCTCGAGGCAGGCGGTCCCGAGAGTTATATTATGGATATGCCAGTTTTGGCGCATTATTTGCAGCTTGGTGAAATGAACTGGAAATATCGAACTGAGCGATCCTCCAGCTATTGCCTGGCCATGAGAGACAATCGCTGCAACTGGCCACGTGGCAAGGTGATGGGAGGCAGTTCCGTGCTCAACTATATGATGTATACACGAGCGAATAAAATGGACTATGATCGCTGGTCTAGCTTGGGAAATCCCGGCTGGAGCTATGAGGAGCTCTTGCCATATTTTCGAAAGTACGAAGGATCACGCATACCCGATGCGGACACGGGGCATGCCAAGCCCGGCCTACGTGGACCTGTGAAGATCAGCTACGCAATGGACCGCACACCGATCGCCGATGCGTTTATTACCGCCTCAGAGCAGGCGGGTCAACAACGCGGCGACTACAACGGCGAGCATCAACTGAGAGTCTCCTATCTACAGGCGAACATATACAATGAGACACGCTGGAGCTCCAATCGTGCCTATCTCTATCCCCTGAAGGGAAAACGTCGCAATCTTCATGTGAAGAAGAATGCTCTGGTGACCCGTGTGCTCATCGATCCGCAGACAAAGACCGCCTATGGCATCATGGTGCAAACCGATGGACGCATGCAGAAGGTGCTCGCCAGGAAGGAAGTGATTGTCTCAGCGGGAGCCATTAATACCCCTCAGCTGCTCATGTTGTCTGGAGTTGGTCCAGCTAAGCATCTTCGAGAGGTGGGCATTAAGCCCATTGTGAATCTGGCTGTGGGCTACAATCTGCAGGATCATACGGCACCCGGTGTAACCTTTGTGAGTAATGCTTCATCGCTAAAACTTAGTCAAATACTGACCACCGAATCTGTCGGCAATTATTTGCGTGGTCGTGGTCCAATGAGGATTCCTGGTGGCGTCGAGGCCATTTCATTCTATGCCTTGGACGATGAATCACGTGCTAAGGGTTGGGCCGATATGGAACTCTTTTTCTCGGCAAGCAGTTTAAGTTTTAATCCCGCATTGAGATTGACTTTCGGTCTAAGGCCGGAAATTTATGAGGCAATCTACGGAGATTTGGAGCGCAAGGGTACTAACACTTTCATGATCTTTCCCATGATATTGCGAGCCAAGAGTCGAGGTCGTATTAAGTTGCGCAGTCGTAACCCCCTTGTACATCCCCTGATCTATGCCAATTACTTTTCCCATCCCTATGATATGAATATTACAGTACGTGGCATCCAAAAGGCGGTGAGTCTAATCGATATGCCCGCTTTTCGGGCGATCAATGCAAAAGTGTTGGATAAACAAATACCGGGTTGTAGTCAACATGAATGGATGAGTGCCAAATATTGGGAATGTCATGCTCGACACTTAACATTTACGATCTATCATTATTCGGGCACTGCCAAAATGGGACCACGCTGTGATCCCAGTGCCGTTGTCGATGCCCGTCTACGTGTCCATGGCATTGGACAACTACGTGTCGTGGATGCCAGCATAATGCCCTATCTGGTGTCCGGCCATCCTAATGGGCCAGTCTATTTAATAGCCGAGAAGGCCGCCGATATGATTAAACAAGATCACAACTACCGCAACTAGAACAATAAATATAAATTCTTGCCACTTTCAAGATTGATTTCACTGTGATCTTGTCGATCGTTTTCATCAATTTTCCCATTTTTTGCTTTTATACTCTTGCAGATGGTATTATAAATTTTTCGTATACTATGTAAGACACTAAAAAAGGTATAACAGAAACCATAGAATATATATATTTATATATGTACTCAATTGGCTAAGTTTCGCCCAATTCTAGTCAATTAGTATTAAAGCTATTTTGTTTAAATTTGCTGCAGAAAATTGTATTTTTTTTTTAAGAAAATCATTATTTTTTTAAATCTACAGTGCATCAAAGCTTCGAAGTGTGGAAGATAACTTCTCTTTTCTTTTGTTATTTTGATCTTGTTGTGGGTTGACATATTGTTGCTAATAAAAATGAGTTGCACGCGTGTTCCGCATCGAAGAAGAAGATTCGATGGATGGATCGTTCGATTCGATCGATCGATGATCGTAAAGCGTTGGCCCTAAATATGCCCTTTAACTGTGTTTGGCAAGTTGGCCCGTAAACTGCATAGCTTTACTCTGCGTAGCTTCCGCAATTTGGTCAATGCTCGAGTTGCGATCGTGTGAACGATCAGTGAGCTCAAGTCAATGTCAGGCTTTCAATTTTAATGTGAACGTGTCCACAGTCATGCCAAGCTCAAGCTGAAGCTGAAGATTCTTGGCAACTAAATCGTTAACAACAACATCAACAACAACAACATTATAAACGATCGTCGATCGAGCCCAGAGCCGAAAAGATTCGCAAAAGCGATTCGGCAACAACGACTTAGGTACGGCGGATCGACGCTTATATTTAATATTAAATTGAACTTGACTAGAGCGATTGTCAGCATTACTAGTTACGAGTCCGATTGGGCAAGATCACAACGACAACGGCACGGGCCACGCATGCGCGATCAGTCCAAAAGGCAGCGTGATTTTTTTTTTTTTTTGTATCGAAAACATATTTTTTTACGATAAATTTAATTATATTTCGGTTTCGTTTTGACTTGTCTTTTTTTTTTGGTTGTTGTTGTTGTTGCAAAGAAGTGTTAAGAAGTGTCTAGCATGACTAGCAAATGGAATTTATGTGTGCTGTTAGCCGGTTGTTTGTCTTTGGTTGCCGGCCAAGAAGGCAACGTTCTCTTGGAGACAATCAATTTTCTGCGACGCGGTCAATCGGATGTCGAGCTGGAGAACTATGATAACACCAATCAACTGGAAAGTGAATATGATTTCATTGTCGTTGGGGCAGGCACCGCTGGCTGTGCTCTGGCCGCACGTCTCTCTGAGAATCCCAAGTGGAAGGTGCTACTCCTGGAGGCAGGCGGACCCGAACGTCTAGTTATGGATGTACCGATTGTTGCACATTTCCTACAACTCGGCGAAATGAATTGGAAATATCGTACTCAACCCTCGGATCATGCATGTCTTGCGATGAACAATAATCGCTGCAATTGGCCGCGTGGTAAAGTGATGGGCGGATCTAGCGTCCTTAATTACATGATGTATACTCGTGGGAATAGACGGGATTACGATCGGTGGGCTGAACTGGGAAATACCGGGTGGAGCTGGAAGGATGTCTTGCCTTATTTCAAGAAGTACGAGGGCAGCAGCGTGCCAGATGCTGAGGAGGACTATGTTGGACGAAATGGTCCTGTAAAAATTAGTTATGTCAATTGGCGTTCCAAGATTGCAGACGCTTTTGTCGATGCGGCACAACAGGATGGTCTCAAGTATCGTGACTACAATGGACGCATTCAAAATGGCGTCGCCTATCTGCACACAACCACCCGCAATTCGACCCGTTGGAGCTCCAATCGCGCCTATCTCTATCCCCTGAAGGGAAAACGTCACAATCTCCATGTGAAGAAGAATGCTCTGGTGACCCGTGTGCTCATCGATCCGCAGACAAAGACCGCCTATGGCATTATGGTGCAAACCGATGGACGCATGCAGAAGGTGCTCGCCAGGAAGGAGGTGATTGTCTCAGCGGGCGCCATTAATACCCCTCAGCTGCTCATGTTGTCTGGAGTTGGTCCAGCTAAGCATCTTCGAGAGGTGGGCATTAAGCCCATTGTGGATCTGGCTGTGGGCTATAATCTGCAGGATCATACGGCGCCAGCTGTGACATTCACAACGAATGCCACATCGCTGAAGTTTGAAGATTTTGCTAATCCATCGTGGCTGACGAGATACAATCGAATGGAGGGACCTTATGGATCACCTGGTGGCTGTGAGGCGATCGCTTTCTGGGATCTGGATCATGAGCGTGACGCAGATGGTTGGCCTGATATTGAGCTATTTCTGGTGGGCGGATCGATGTCCTCCAATCCGGCAATATCCCGTGCCTTTGGCCTTAAGAAGTCTATATACGATTCAATATTCGCTGAGATCGAGGACAAGTCTCTTAATGCCTTCATGATCTTTCCAATGATATTGCGACCCAAGAGCCGGGGACGCATCATGCTGAAGAGCACAGATCCCTTCAAATATCCCCTGATACATGCCAATTATTTCTCGCATCCCTATGATGTGGATATATCTGTGCGTGGTCTTCTCAAAGCTATCAGCCTAATGGATCAAAATGCCATGAAGAACATCAATGCCAAGCTCTGGGAGAGAAAGATTCCCACCTGCAAGCAGCATCCCTACAAGAGTTGGGCCTATTGGGCCTGCTATGTCCGTCACTTCACATTCACCATCTATCACTATTCGGGCACCGCCAAAATGGGACCCAAATCCGATCGTGCTGCTGTCGTCGATGCTCGACTTCGAGTTCATGGCATAAAGAATCTGCGTGTTGCGGATGCCAGCATTATGCCCGAGATTATAGCCGGACATCCGAATGGACCCGTCTTCATGATTGCCGAAAAAGCCGCCGATATAATCAAACAAGATCATGGCTTTATCAATTAAGCAACATATGACTACATTATTTTAGGTATCACATCAGGTTTAAGCTCCGTTCTAAGCAAAGCCAAGTGCCTGTTAAGATTCTGTTCTTTTAAACCTTCAATCTCAATGAACGGGGCTTCAGTTAGTTTTCTATCCACTTCTTCGCATAATAATAATAATGAACTGATTCTAATCTAAGCTAGTTTCTAAGTAATAAATAAAACATTAAATACATGTATTTAGTTATGAAATTATACTCAACTGACATTTGCCATTTGGAAAAACAGGTTATCCTTACAAAAAGATTTCGAATATTATTTCAGATAACGTTTCAGGTACATCGACTGATCAGCACATTAATATCAAATGTTGAGGTCAATGTTATGTTCCACCTATATTACAACTGAAATGCGTTGAGATTATGAGTACAACACACTGGAATCGAAATAACAAATTTATCTATTTTTTTAGCTATTGAGTGCAACAAATTAACGTGAATCTTCTGAACTCATTTGGAAAAAAACTCTTACAAATCTCATAAAAGTTCAAATATATTAAATGACGCGGTTAAACAAAAGAAAATTGTTTTATATATTATATCAGCGTCATTAGAAAAGCCAAACCGCAAAAACATATCAATTTGTGATTTATGTAAGAAAATATTTATAGGTTTTCCAAAGTAATAGATCATTATTCTCCTAGGCGAAAGTCGAAGATGAAAAGCTACAACAAAGTAAACCGAATTTCGGGAAACAATAGTAATCTATCTATTTTAATTCATGGAAAAAAAAAATAAATAATATACATAAAAAAGATAAAATAATAAAAGAAATATTTCACATCAAGCCCTTAACAAAAAAAGGGATAAATATATAACGATAATATACAAAACACGCCATTAATACATTTCCACACCAATTATGACTTCACTGACAGTACGGAATGCAGTTAAGCCTCACTTTTGACGAGTTTTGACATTGACATTGTATTCCATTTTATTTTATTTGATTTGATTTCACCCGTCTTTTTTTTTGTTTCTTTTTCTGACGCGTTTTCTGTCTCAATTTTCAATTTCTGTCTCTTTGGCTCAACCTATAGACATATGTTCTCATTGTTTTTTTTTTTTATATCTTTTCTTACCTAGTTTTAATTTTAGTTTTTTCTGTTTTCTTGTTTGCCAATTTTCATGCTAATCAAATAACAACAACAGCAAACGACAATAGCAAAATCCTAACAACACTATCATCAAATAAAAAGCCATGAAGTCTGAGATTTTGTTCAAATTCAAGCGCCGATTGTTTTGATTTATTTAATGCTGTTTCTCGACTTTTATTGTTGCGGAAATGATTTCAAACTTTATTCGAATACCCTGTAGTTTACAAATTGGTTAGCTCGTCCCATAAACTCGATTATATTGTTCATGCTGTATAATATTGTGTCATTTACAAAGTTTGTTCTAAAGTATAGGGTATTTGCTAGTTAAGCTATAATTCGAATATTTTTTATCTAATTTGATGGCTAAGTTGTTGCCTATGCACGTAATTGTTGCACATTTGTTTTAACGTTTCCGACTCTTTATTACTTTGCCGCAGGTTCTGACTTTACCTTGATTTGGCCAATCAACTAAAGTACCAGAAAATTCACCTTATGTATGTATGTATTCACAATAGATATGTGTATAATTTTATACGTCAAATTATCTAATCATCCATCATTTTCAGTCATTTCCTATGCGGCGCTTAAAATTATGCATTAGCATTAATTTGACTTTGTGCTTGTATGAAAAGCTTTCTTTACGCTACTTAAAGCTTTAAGCTTACCCATTAAGACCTTTACTATACTGTTGCTAATATTTTTAAAAGCTAAACCTAAATTTATTGAATCTTAATAAAGTATTCTTTTAATCAGTATTTATTTATGTAAGTCTCTTTGGTCTTCTACTTTTAAACCAATTCTAAAAGCAAGTGCATTGCATACTTTTAGTAGAACTTGAAAGCTCAGCTTAATATAAAGCTTTTAATGTAGATTTACGAGACAAAAGATCGCATATGTATTGAGTAAGTAACAGCTAGTTCAAGCTTATTCGAAATAAATGTAAAATTTCCTATTTTTTACAAAAATTGATCAAATCGTTTAATATTGAACTCAAAACATATTAAAACTCAAAACATATTAATAAATTAAGTTACAACAAAGTTTTCAATTTTTCCGCCGGCATGTAAAATATATTAATATAAATAATCACAAATTTACTTGAAAGCTTCTGTATAGCTAAACTTTAGCTCTAGCTTAAAGGATTTTTGCAGGATATCAATATGTTTGTTCAATTTCCTCTATTTAGCTCTAAACATATCCAATTCCATTCAATTTAATTTGAAATTCATCGTAATTTTATTAAAGTTGTCTAGCAACGGACAACCTTTATTTTGAAAACATTGTCAGGATAAAGTTTTAAGGGGGGAATGGTTTTAATGCAAATTTCATCTGTGTGGTTACTTTGTCCTTTTTTTACACACAATGTTGGCGTTTTCATTATCAAAGCATCAAATATTCATGGGTGTAATCTTTGCTGGGGAATTGGACAGGTGCCTGGACAGAGGTGGATCAAAAAGTTGCTTCCCCAGTTGCCAGATTTACAAGTGGATGTCTAGAGAGTGGGATGCAATTCCATACTTATTTTCAATATGCTGGACCCAACAAAAGGGGCTCATCAAAGGGGAGGTGTGGTCATGTCTGTTGGTTGGACTGAGACCTGAGGGGTTGATTGTTTGTTTCCGCTGCAGTTGAGCTAACCAAATCTAGCGTTGACTGCTGCATTGGCAACGTTGACAACCCTGCAAAAACTGAAGAATAATCGCATGAGGGAAGTGGGAATCAGGGAGTCCAGGCTTAGGGTGGCTGCCAGTCTAAAGCCGTTTAATCTCCACTGATTGCGCACGATGCGTTCCAGTTTACCCTAACAAAGGTTATATTAATTTTGTTAAACAAATTTGTTAATGCTTTTAGGGAGAATTTTGCCAGCCGACAAACTGCAAATACAGTGGCTCTCAGCTTATTTGACGCACTACTCTGACAAATTACAGATTTGAAAACCAAATTTATCTTTTAAAGGGAAGGATGTATAAATTAAATGTAATTAATGTTTACACTTAAGTAACATATTTTATTTTTTTTATAATTTATAAAAAATACATTTGAATTATGCCATAAAAGAAAATAATAAAAATAAAGTAAAAAATGGTAGAGATGGGATTTTTATTTCAATATGTTGAATAAGTTCAACCAATAAATTTAAAGTAATATAATATGGCGTGTTTTCTTTGCTCGATTTTCAACCTTCGACCAAAATATTAACTTTCTAGCATAAATATTGTACTGAAATTACTTAATTAAAAATCAGATATTTATTTTAAAATATAAAGGGTATTCAAATGTCGTCACTCGTAGCTATTTTCATGCGCTACTCTTTTCGTAATTATGTTTTCTTTCAACTTTGTCATGGGAAACAAGCGCTACAACACAAAAAAAAACGAGACAAAATAAAAAATAATAATAATAATAAAATGCTAGTATTTTATGGGGTGACTTATAGGGTTGCCAACTAATGAGCCCCTTGAACGAAGCTAGGCAAAGTCAAAGAAAGAGTCGGATTCAAAGTGCGAGTCACAAAAAAGTTGCGAGTTTTTGCGATTGCCGTTAAGTGTTTATAGTTTCCGCAGATAAAGATACAAACATCATAAACAGAACCAGAATCAGCAGCTTACAGAACTGGAAGAAAATCTAAGCAAAAATAAAATTTTAGAGGAGCCATCAAAATGCCAATCGTCTGACTCTTAGAGCAAAGTCAAGTGAAGTGGAGAGAAGGAAGAATGAAAGAGTAGATAAGTCAAAGCTAGATAGAAAGCGTTAATAGGCAGCTGGTAATAAAATGAGCTGAGCCTCAGATAAAACAAAGATGAGTTTAGCACCAAACCGAGTCAAGCAGAAGCCACATCGAAGTCAACGATGCACAGTGGTTCAAATACTATAAAAAACGGCAAAAAAAAAAAAAAAAACCAAAAAAATTCGGTTACTTTTGATAAACTAATAGATAAATTAATTAGGCTTGAAGAGATCATGAAAGACATAAAGAATAGAGACCATGATTATGTTCATTTTTCAAATTAAAGTGACTACCCGTTAACGGTACTCAAAATTTATTGTACCCTGTTCTCATTGTATAAATATTTATCAGGTTGGGTACAACTGTTTAATATATTCACATTTTGTGTATAAATTGAAAAAAAATAAATAATACAAACACCTTCATTCATTTTACAGTGAGTAAGTGTACAACAAAAATGTTGCACTCATATTAAATTGTACAACTTTCAGTGAGAATGAGTACACACATGCTAAATACGTCGCAAATACAATATTCACTCACATTCATATAAATCACAAGCTTAAAGCTTGTCTAATCATATGGAAAATATTGAGATAACCATAATAATTCTTGAAATAAAGTAGCTATGGAGGGCATAGATATCAAATATAGTAAACTGAAAGACATACAGGTGTGTTCCAGAAATCTCTAGAGATTCTTAAGTGAAATGTTTTTGAAAACAACTGTTCGAAATGTTGGTGTTCCTAAAATATTAGAAATCTAATATTTTCGAACATATATTTTATGCGTTTTTATTCACCTTAAAGATATTTTAATCATGGCTGCAAACCGGTTTTGAACCGAACCTCGTAGAACCGGTTCGGTTCGGGTTATTAAGCAGCCTTAACCGGCTCATGAGCCGAACCCTAAAAATTATTTACTTTGCGAGCCCGAACCAAAAGCGAACCGCTTTCTAAAATAAAAGATTCGTTTCAAAAAAATAAATAATTACATAAATTTTATAGTTTTCTAATATTACGCAATTATTTAAGACTTCGGATTAAAATAAGTCATATTTAAATCTTCAAATTAATTTAAATTATCATCAATCCTTGATTTCTTTAAAAAAAATAAATTAATTAATTAGTTTAAAATACAGAGAAAAATGTTTAACAGTACAAATATTTTTTTGTATGAAATTGAACCAATGTTCGAACCTTAACCTTGGGTTCAGGGGATATATAAACCAATTCGCGAACCAAATCGATGTCTTGCTTTATGGTTCGAACCGCCGAACCGAACCTTTAACAAAATGTTGGAGGTTTGCAGCCTTAATTTTAATTTAATAATAATATTTAAGAATTTTTTAGACATTTGAAAGCAATGGTTTTTTGTTTTCAGGAATACCAACAATTGGTTTTGGGTTGCTTTAGCTCTGTTAGAGATTTGTAGATCACACCTAATAGGAATCCAAAAGTTATTTGACCATGTAGAAAATAAAATAAAGTGATAAGCAGGTAAAATCAAAATTAAAATTAAAAATCAATCTTTATTTAAACACACCGTGAAGGACACTAATCAAGTATAGAAAAATACTATACTTATGTATAGTATTGTAAAGTTTAGTATATAATTACTGAAAGTAAAATAAGCGAAATCTTATAATAAACATTAAAAGAGACAATGGAAAAGTAAAAAATAAAATGGTAAATTGAATTAGAAATTAATAGAGAAATACTAATTTATTTTACAAATCAATTTAATTCACTTTGTACCACTGTGCGAAGCCAGCATTCAAATCGAAATGGACCAGAAGCCAAATGTAAACGACACAGTCGCCAGAGAATAAGCTTAGTGAGCGGATCATCGAGAATATGTGCAGACAGCAGCTTAAACAGTTGCCACTTTTCTTGGCCTTGGCCCTGACGGTGGCAACAACAACAGCAGCAAGAAGAACAACAACGACAGAAGGAGCACAAAACAATATTGAACAATTGCGACAACTTGGCTTGGGAAATGTGGTCAAGCTGCCGCTGTACAGCGATTGTAAGTATAACAATTATTTAAAATAAATAATAATTAAACCAGACTTTACTGACAGTGCCGCTATCAAAGTACGACTTCATTGTGGTGGGCGCTGGAGCAGCTGGCTGCACTTTGGCTGCACGTCTCTCGGAGAATCCCAACTGGAGCGTCTATCTCATTGAGGCAGGTGGCGTTGAGAACCTAATGCATCTGGTGCCGTTGATGGCGCCCTCTCTACAGTTAACCGCCTCCAATTGGAACTACAAATCCGTGCCACAGCGTCTCGCCTGTTTTGGCATGCACAATCGGGAATGTGCCCTGCCAAGGGGCAAGGTCTTGGGAGGCACAAGTTCCATTAACTTTATGATCTACAATCGTGGCAATCGACGGGATTTTGATGTCTGGGCGGAGCGAGGAAATCATGGCTGGAGTTATGACGATGTCTTGCCCTATTTCCTGCGCAGTGAGTCGGCTCAGTTGCAGGGATTGGAACAATCGCCGTATCACAATCACAGTGGACCACTCAGTGTGGAGGATGTACGGTATCGCTCCACATTGTCCCACTCGTATCTGCGCGCTGCTCAAGAGGCGGGACATCCACGCACCGACTACAATGGGGAGTCCCAATTGGGAGTATCCTATGTTCAGGCCAACACGCTCAAGGGCAGGAGACACAGCGCCTTTCGGGCCTACATTGAGCCAGTGCGTGCGCATCGCAAGAATTTGCACATTCTGACAATGGCAAGGGTCACTCGCATCCTCATCGATAAGGCGACCAAGTCGGCCTATGGCGTCGAGGTGCGACATGCTGGCATTCAGTATCAGATACGAGCACGCAAGGAAGTTATTCTCTCGGCGGGTGCCTTCAACTCGCCACAGCTATTGATGCTTTCGGGGATTGGGCCAGAGGATAACCTAAAGGCCATTGGGATTCCCCTGGTGCAGGCATTGCCCGTGGGTAAACGCCTCTACGATCACATGTGTCATTTTGGACCCACCTTTGTGACCAATACGACGGGACAGACACTCTTCACCTCCCGCTTGACGCCCCAGAGGATTGGCGATTTTCTGCTGGGACGTGCAGACACCTTGGTCTCCAGCATTGGTGGCGTTGAGACTCTCACATTCATTAAGGTGCCAACGGCAAAATCTCACGCCAAGCAGCCAGATATTGAGCTCATCCAGGTAGCCGGAAGTCTGGCCAGCGATGAAGGAACTGCACTAGCACGTGGCGCCAACTTTAAGCCTGAAATCTACAACAAAATGTATCGTGATCTCACGCGTAGTCAACAGGATCATTTCAGTTTTCTGATCATGCAGTTTAAGCCGAAGTCCGTTGGACGTCTTTGGCTCCATACACGCAATCCCCTCGAATGGCCACGCATTGATCCCAAGTACTTCAAGGTCGAACAGGATGTGGAGGAGTTGCTGGAGGGCATTAAGGAATCCATACGGATTTCAAAGATGCCAGCACTTCAAGCAATTGGCACTAGACTACTGGATATTCCTGTCCCTGGCTGCGAGAGTCATCGATTTGGATCCGATGATTATTGGAGATGTTCGATACGAACCTTGTCATACACTTTACATCATCAGGTTGCCACCTGCCGCATGGGACCGGCAAGTGATACTACAGCCGTGGTTAGTCCCCAACTGAAGGTGCATGGCATGCGACGACTCCGTGTCGTGGACACCAGTGTCATCCCATTGCCACCCACAGCACACACAAATGCAGCGGCCTTCATGATCGGCGAGAAGGCAGCCGACCTCATAAGGGCCGAATGGAATTGACTAACAACTGGACGGACACTCAAGCGATTGTTATGATTTTAATATACATATAAATAGTATATAATAAAGTATTTATTTATATTTATTTGGGTCAATAAAATGCGAGTCGAAAGTTTTAAAATTAAGAACAAGTCTGACGGGTTTTCAGCTTTTACACAATCGATAACTATAGTCAGTGATGACTTCAGTTTCAGTTTCGGAGGGCTTAGTATCTACTGAACCCACAAATGTAAACATTGTTGTCATAGTAAACTATGTAATGAAATGTTCGCTAATAGGTTTGGAAGAAATTAATGTTTCTATAAAATAATGAACTCTTCAACAATTATTCTTTTAATTTATTATTATATATTTTCAAATTCACCAATTTAATAAGGGTATAAGCTGATTAAGTTATTTTTTTTTTTTGATCTATTTAAGGAAGGTAGTTAGAGAAAGACAAGATTGTGAAAGATAGAAGACAATTACACAAATACGATTTAATTTTAGTCACACGTGAGTACGATTAAATTATCCATTCAAGACAGAATCGAGTACGAGCCAAAACCCGGTTCGTAATTGACTTTTTATTTAGTTATTTTTTTTTTTGGAAGCTTTGAGCTCTAATTGTTCAAAATTGTTGTCTTATAAGCGTCAATCGCGTTTCGGTTATTTTCATTGAAATGTATCACGTGGCGCTGCTAACAACGCTTTTGGCTGTCGGCAGCTTGGCGAATCCTCAACTGTTGGAGCAGCTGCGGCAACTGGGATTTGCTAATCTTCTGGAGCTGGCATTACATCCCAATGGTAAGTACAAATCTAAAGTGTTGTATATAGCAAAATGTGCGAAATGAATTACTACAGCAATTTTTACTAAGCTTCGAGAATTATACAGATCTAGTTAGGCGTTAAAATTATCTTAAGCGCCAAACACAACTTAACCCATTTTCGTAGCAGAATGTTACAAAAATTCAAAGCACAGAAAAAATTTTTCTTATTCCTAAATACTTCATTGCATTCTTCTATAGCTTGACTTTAAAATTAAATGAATTACATCAGTACAAATTTTATTATAATTATTGATCTGAGTGGATTTTCTTTAAAACTTGAAAGCAATATTGTATTATTCAAAAATTAAAAATTTTTTATTGTTTTGTATTCTTTTACCAATTTTAATTGTTAATAACTTTGTGTCGAGTGATTTTATTCACTGAAATTCTAAATTGTAAATTTTTTAAAATTCGAACTTGTGATAATTTAAAATAAATTAAAATTATATTTCATTGCAGTGCCTCAGCATCTAGCCAGCTATGATTTTATAGTCGTTGGAGCTGGAGCAGCTGGCTGCACTTTGGCTGCGCGTCTCTCCGAGAATCCCAACTGGCGTGTGGCCCTCATTGAAGCTGGCGGGGTGGAGAGCTTGGCACATTTAACGCCAGTTCTGGCCGGGCATCTGCAGTTGACCGCCTCCAATTGGAACTACAAGTCCGTGCCACAGCGTCTCGCCTGTTTCGGCATGCATAATCGGGAATGTGCCCTGCCAAGAGGTAAAGTCTTAGGAGGCACAAGTTCCATTAACTATATGATCTACAATCGTGGCAATCGAAGGGATTTTGATGTCTGGGCGGAGCGGGGAAATCGTGGCTGGAGTTATGACGATGTCTTGCCCTATTTCCTGCGCAGTGAGTCGGCTCAGTTGCAGGGATTGGAACAATCGCCGTATCACAATCACAGTGGACCACTCAGTGTGGAGGATGTACGCTTCCGCACACAGATGGTGAATGCTTTTGTGGCTGCCTCGGTGCAAGCGGGACATCCTCGCACCGACTACAATGGGCAATCTCAGCTGGGCGTGTCCTATGTCCAGGCAACCACAATTAATGGACGGCGTCACAGCGCCTTCTCTGCCTACATTCGTCCCATTCGCAATCAACGCTCCAATCTGCACATTTTCCCCTTTTCCCGTGTGCATCGTGTGCTCATCGAGGATGCCACAAAATCCGCCTACGGCATTGAGTTCGTTTACAGAAAGAAGAAGTATGTCTTTAAGGCACGCAGGGAAGTTATTCTCTCGGCGGGTGCCTTCAACTCGCCACAGCTATTGATGCTCTCGGGGATTGGGCCAGAGGATAACCTAAAGGCCATTGGGATTCCCCTTGTGCAGGCATTGCCCGTGGGTAAACGTCTCTACGATCACATGTCCCACTTTGGACCTACCTTTGTGACCAATACAACGGGACAGACACTCTTTCCCACACGTGTGAGCATTCCGGATACGTTGTCCTTCCTCTTGGCTGGCAATCCAGCGACACGTATAAGCTCCATTGGCGGAGTGGAGGCTTTGGCATTTCTAAAATCACCAAGATCGGAATTACCAAAGGATTGGCCAGATCTTGAACTGATCCTGGTGGCTGGCAGTCTCGCCAGTGATGAGGGTACAGCGCTTAAGCAAGGCGCCAACTTCAAAGACGAGGTCTATGAGAAGCTTTTTAGGCAATTGGAAAGAGCCCAACAGGATCATTTCACGATTCTCGTAATGCAATTTCATCCCAAATCTGTGGGTCGCCTGTGGCTGCGTGATGCAAATCCATTAAGTTGGCCCAAAATCGATCCCAAGTACTTTATAGACCCAGAGGATGTGGAGTATCTGTTGGATGGAATCAAGGAATCCATACGGATTTCAAAGATGCCAGCACTTCAAGCAATTGGCACTAGACTTTTGGATATTCCAGTCCCTGGTTGTGAGAGTCATCGATTTGCATCCGATGATTATTGGAGATGTTCGATACGAACCTTGTCATACACATTACATCATCAGGTTGCCACCTGCCGCATGGGACCGGCAAGTGATACTACAGCCGTGGTTAGTCCCCAGCTGAAGGTGCATGGCATGCGACGACTCCGTGTCGTGGACACCAGTGTCATCCCATTGCCACCCACGGCACACACAAATGCGGCGGCCTTCATGATCGGCGAGAAGGCAGCCGACCTCATAAGGGCCGAATGGAATTGAGGGCCAAGTAAGAACTTAGAGAAATTCTATGGGTATGGCGGAATAGGGAAATCGATGGGAAAGGAGTGCTTCAAACTTGTTATTTGCTTGGGCAAGTTAATTAAATGAAATCGCCTAACGAGCCTGGGAGCAAAGTTGGGGGTTGGCCAGAGTCAGAGTCCAAGTCTGAGCCTGAGCTGCCGCAGAGTGCATTCACCCAGTCCCAAGGCACAAGGGTTGAAACAACAACAACGACAACAACAACAAGATAAAAATACAACATCTAACAGGGTTGTTTGACGGTAGCGGCAGTCATAAAATAGTCAAAACATGAAACTGCAAACTTGACTGCGATGCTGTTGGCTGTACCCCAAAGCAAGCATGGGTTCAACACAGTGTGAAAGAGAGGGACATTGGGGGAGAGAGTGTGTGTGAGTGAGAGAAAGAGAGTGAGAGAGATACGGCATATTAACTTTGGGGGTGCGCATACAAGTGGTTATCAGTGTGCAAAGACTGCGGCTGCGACTGCGGCTGCGGCTGCTTTGTTGTTGTCATCGTTGTTCTTGTTGTTCCTGTTGTTGTTCTTGTTTTTAGCCTGGTTGTCAGCCTGGTTGTTGTTCAAAATATTCAATTTGCATCAGCAGGGAATACACATATGCAAAGCTCGCATAACAAAAGCAAAGAAAAGCAATAACCACTATTAAGTAAAGCATTCTTTTATTTTTTTTTTTTTCAACCAAGCTTTTGTACTTTTAAGTTCTATATAAATACAATAACATATTACATTATTTACTTTAGCTTTAACTATTATTTTCTACAGAAATATGTATTATTAGTATAAGATAAATATATAAGCCAAATATTGTAAATTAAATACTTTCAAAACATTAATATATAATCGAAAAGCGTATTTGATTGATTAATAATCGATGGTGATTTACTTGAGCTATGATAGAAAAAAGTCAATTGCACTTAAAACGAATGCCTCCTTAAACTTTATTAAATAGATATTTTAATAATTTACACTAATTTCTTTACATTTTACGTCAAAATATCTCTGATATAGTTATCAAGCCCCTTATATAGACATTGAAAAACCGACGCTAAGTGAAATAAACTTTATAATGAATTTAAAATTTGTGTTGGTTTAATTTAAATTGTAATCGGTTTATTGCAAATTCTGCGTCATCTTTTCCTTCAAATAATACAATCCCTCACACAAAAGACATCTCTGAATTGATCAATTTAGCAGCACACACAAAACTTCGGTATTTAGCAAGTACAATAGCACAAAAAGATTTGGGATTGAAATATTATCGATAACAACAATTTGAAACTGTGTGAGATTTTTTGAAAGCACATGCAAGCATTAATACAATTCAAATGAAGACTTAAATGTGTCAATTGAATTCGTCACAAAACCTTTCGAAGTATTTTTGAAGTTGTAAAACGGCTTATAAAAGGGTAATGACCATAATTCGGTTCGTTAAGTGCCTAATAAGTCTTAAAATTTAATGGTGCAATGACTTAACAATAAACTTATGACTTTGCCGACATTTAGCACATACGAACAAGTGAAATATCCAATTAAAAACAAAAAAAAAGTAAACGGGGATGGGTCAAAATTATTCACTTTGACATACGCATTGCTATTGAACCCCAAAACAAGAGAGAAAGTTTATTTTTTGCACGCCTTACATTTAATACCCTTTAAAGATTAACCCAAAAAAAAATCTAAAAATATTAAAAAAGGGATTAAGTTCATTTTTTGGGAATTAAAAAAGTGTAGCAATTAAAAAAAAAAGGAGTAGCAATGATATCTTTATCTTTAGTTAGACTCTTTTAATAGTTACGAATCTTTTAATTAACTAATTCAAAATAATTCGAAAATCGAAAACAGTTGAAAAACTGTCCATCAGGTGTGTTCTACAAATCTCTAGAGGTTTTGAAGAGAAATGTTTGCTTTAAAATGTCTTAAAGAATTTTGAGAGACTTGACAAATATTTAAATATTTATTAAATCGAACTAAAATATCTTTAAAATTTATTTAAGATACAAACAAAATTTTTCGAAAAGATTAAACGGTTATTTTCAAAAACATTTATACTTAAAATCTATAGAGATTTCTGGAACACACCTGATACTTTCGAAGTCTAAAAATCGACATACTTTCAGTTTCAATAACATTTTTATGTATTTTTATTCATTTTAAAAAATAATTTAATTCAATTCAATAAATATTTCATTTTGTCAAATCTCTCAACAATTTTTTTTAACATTTGAAAGCAATGCTTGATTGTTTTCAAGAACAACAATTGTTTTTGGGTTGCTTTGGCGCTGTTACAGATTTTTAGAAATTTCTGTACCAGGTGTGTTCTACAAATCTCTAACAGCGCTAAAGTAGCCCAAAAGCAATTATTGGTGTTCCTGAAAACAAAAAACCGTTGCTTTCAAATGTATAAAAATTTCTTGAGAGATTTGACAAAATAAAATATTTATTTAATTGAATTAAAATATCTTTCAATTGAATAAAAATGCAAAAAAAAAATATGGTTGAAAATATTTAGTCTCTAACATTTTTACATTTCGGACGATTGTTTTCAAAAACATTTCTCTTCAAAATTTCTAGAGATTTACACACCTGTATATAAAACAATTTTTGTTGTGTTAAATTAAACAATGTTTCGGAACAAAAACCTTGAGGTCAGATAACAGATTTCGTGATAAATTTAGAATTCCCTCTTCAAGGGTATAAAAACGGCAAATGTAGTTTAATGACCCCAAACCACAGGTGTGTTTTAACTAAGCACCGCTAAGTATGCAACACAGAAGATGTGGCAACTGTTGTCTGTCAACAATGAGGTTGGTTTTTGCTTAAATGCTGAATTTCAAATTAGTCTACGGCTTGGACAAGCAACAATGCACTTGTATGTGTCCATGTATGTATGTGTGTGTCTGTGTGACCACTTAATGGTATAATTTCAACTTACCTGAAACAATTAACGCCTCATTGGGGCCCGTTGTGTGTATGTTGCCCATGCTGGAAGACTCTGCAGGGAATGTCCTCCTTTTTAATTACTTGAATATAATATACGTTTACACGACGTATACTGATCAAACTGCAAATGCTGCATCACAGAAAAAAATTATGTAACAATAATAAAAAGAACAAGTTGGAAAGACTATAGTCGTGTGCACGCGACAGTGTCATACCCTGTACCAGTAAATATATAACAAAGTATTTTGATAAGAATCACTATCAGTGATCATAAGAATAAACAAAAAATAATTGTGGGTCAGTTTTCAAAGATATTAAATTTCTCAAATCTCAACAAAACTAAAACAGCGCTAAAGCAACCCAAAAGAAATTGTTGGTGTTCCAAATATGTTCGAAAATATTAAATCTCTGACATTTTAGGAACACCAACATTTCGAACGGTTATTTTCAAAAACATTTCTCCTCAAAATCTCTAGAGACTTTTTACCTAATTCAGCAAATTTTATATTTTATACAGGTGTGTTCCAGAAATCTCTAGAGATTTTTCGGAGAAATTTTTTTAAAAACAATGGTTCGAAATGTTGGTGTTCCTAAAATGTCAGAGATTTAATATTTTTGGACATATTTTTCATGCATTTTTATACAATTTAAAGATATTTTAATTCAATTTAATAAATATTTAATTTTGTCAACTCTAAAGAATTTTGTAGACATTTGAAAGCAATGGCTTTTTTTTATTTTCAGGAACACCAACAATTGGTTTCGGGTTGCTTTAACGCTGTTTGAAATTTGTGGAACACACCTGATACAGTTAATATACTTTCAGTTACAGGGTATAATAATAAACTCTTTGTTGAAGGGCTGCTCTTAATTTCGCATCGACTCTCGAAATAAAGCTACACTTTATTTTATTTCATTATTTTGTTTGCTGCTCAAAAGTATGCTACACTTTTATTATTACAGCTAACACGATTTTGTTTGTTTTTGCTTTTGCTTTTGCGTTTGGGGCGGCGTCGTCAACAACAACAACAGCAAAAACACAACAGCAACTTGTTTCTAGCAGTAATTTACATGAACAAAAGTTGTTGTTGATAAAGCACACGATATCATTGATATTCTAGTTACCCGCATAATTATTAAAATACGTATTTAAACCTATGTATGTATAAAAGATTGTACAATTAAAAAAATAGCTCAAACGAGTCCCCTGATAATTAAATTATTTTATTTCGGCACAAACTTTTGATACGGTAAAACAAAAGTGAACAAATAGCAAAGAGCAAAAAGGGGCACTAAATAAAATTAGAACAACAACAACAACACGTATGTATGTATTTATAATGGCGTCCCAAGAATGGGGCAGCATGACGCAAACATCGAAGCATTAAAGGCGACGCGACTGCGACGCGACGTCATTTGTATTGGGAGGATGGGCGGCATGTGCTATGTGCTTGCATATGTCTGTGCGTGTATATGTACATACATATATGTATTTATGCGCGTGAGTACATGTGCGTGTACGTTTGCATGTGTTCATTGCTCAAAAAACGCAAATATTCAGAGCAACAAAAACAACGACGTCTTATCATGAGCTCATCATCAGCGTGCTTTTATTATTTTTTTTTTTCTTTTTTGTATAGAACTGTTTGTAAAAGACAAGACACTAACAGATTAGAACAAAAGTACATGATACAATAGAAGCACACACACAAAATACATATACAATACACACACATACATACATACACAACAATACACGAAAAAATAAAAAAAATAAAATAAAATAACCCCTAGTGACTGGCGTAGTATGTTGTTATTGCTTTCTGGTTGGGGTTGCTGCTGTATGCAAAATTCTGATTGGAAGTAAACAGTGCTTTTTCCCGTTTACTTAAATCTTGTTAAATTCGTTGTTGTGGTTGTTGTTAAACTGTCGAACACACTTGAACACTAGTCGTTTATACGACTTATAAAAACCGGCAAAAATAAAAAGAACCGCGCAATGACAGATTCTTCGGGGATTCGGTTTCAGTTTCGCCCACGCATTAACTCAACAACAGTAGCAAACAAAAAAAAAAAAAAACTTGTATTGAATAACATGCGACAACAAGTTGCGCGCACACACACAGTCGCAAGCACTGAATTGGTATTTATTATTATTAACTAATTGAAATTCATCAATAAAATCAATTTATTCCGGCACTTTACCGCAGAACTCCGCAATCGAATTGGTAATGTTTTATTTTTATTCCGTTTATCGATATAACAGTTGCATATCGAAATTGAATGCGTTAGTGTGACCAGCTTGAAACCGGTTATGGTATACGTTTAACAATGTGACTGTTTTTCTAGTATTAAATTCATTTTTCCTAGAATGGCCACACTACTAATAGGCAATGGCAATCTCTTTCAGGAAAACTCCTTATATTTTTGAGTACAAAAATAATATGAAGTTAAAAAAACATAAGCAATAAGTTTCCAAAGAATGAAAACCAATAACAGTGCTGAAAACTCTGGAAAAACCAAAATAGCCAAAATAACCAATAACAGTGCTGAAAACTCTGGAAAAACCAAAATAGCCTTTTTTGGTGGACTTTATCTTTATTTTTCATAAAAAAAGCTGGAAAATGGCTGATGTGTCTTAAAGTTCTTAATTCATTAGCTGTGAACTTATAGTGCTGAAAAATTGTACTTAAACAGAAATCCCATAGCTGTCATTAAAATTGTGTAAATGATCTTTATTTGCAAATGTACGTTATATCAGAGTTCCCGCTGCCCTCGTTTGGATTCTTTTTTACGAGAGAACCGCTGTTCTGGCAACTCTGGATGGGCCCGTTTTGTTTAGTATATCTAGTATATATAGATGCTTGAAAATGTCGTCTAGCAATCGGATATCGATACAAATATAAATAGCAAGCCAGCAGCAAAATATCGCAATTTTTATTTCAAATACGAATTGGAGAAACACACACGAATTATAAAACTGCATGAATAATTATCGGGAGGTGGCGCATTGTTATATATGCAACTACGCCTTTGCGGACGCAAAGGCGTACCAGCATCATATATTCGAAAAGGAGTGCAATGGAAGCGACATCGAGCAGAGCACTTTAGCCAGCATATTGACCATGGTTCTGGGCAGCAAGCTGCAAGAAATGCAGCTGCACTCACTGGTAAGTAATAATCAAGGTGAATTTACTAATGCTCAGCTGAAACAATAACAAACAAAGAGTGCTCTCTTTCTCTGAGAGCCGAGAGAGCGTGTTGAAAAAGTGGTTGGCCGTTCCAAATTGGACGATACACAGTGGGTGCGTTTCTCATTTTGCGTTGCAAAAATCATTTGTTTCGGACCAGTAACGATATTCTAACAATTTAGAAAGATTTTATGGAACTTTCTGTTTCTATGCACCCAGGATCTTAAATTTTTGAGCAAAGTTAATGAATCTAGGTATAGACCCATCTTTTTAATGTAGGCATGGCATATGTCTTAATGATATGTCTATATCATATGGCAGCTATAGGAACAATCGGTTGAATATTAACCTTTAATATGAAAAACTTTTTAGAATTTTTGAGAAATCTTAACCAAACTAATAGAATATATCGAGACCTATTTGAAAATTAGATCGTTATTTTTATACTATAGTGTGTCGTGAGTCGCTTACGTTATAATTGAATTATTAATAGTCCGTAAATTTATACAATTAAAATTTAATATTTTGGGTGCAGATGCTGTTGGTATACATTGTACACGCTTGCACAAAAAAAAAAAAAAATATCGGAAAAATGTCGCTTGTGTCATTTTTGCAACTAGGGCTTTGTAATCTGATCTTTTTTGGTAACAAACATAGCTGCCATAGTGCCGTTCGATTCAATATCAACCTTTAGTATGAAAAACTCTGTTGTTTCTTGAGATATCTCAAAAAATCTCTAGATTATTGCATTTGGAATCGTTTTATATTTGGTGAATATAGTAAATTCAATTATTACTAAATTCATCTTAATTGCGTTTACTGAATGCGTCTTCTCTTTCTCTCCCAATTGCAGGTTGTGTGCAGCATCTGCAAGATGAGTCTTCTTGATTATGAGGCTTTGGAGCGTAAATTGATGAAGCTGCGTTTGGAAATCACTGAGATGCACAAAGAAACATCTAAAGCGTATGAGGCTAAAGGGAATAATGAAGATGATGATAAACAGTTGGAAAGCGAAGTGTATTCAGAATTCGTTAAGGAGGAATGCTCTGCGGATGTGTATGCAGACTTGGACGAGCAAAGCAATCAGGACGAGGAGGACACAGACAATTCCACTACAAGCTTTGTAAACAACCAGTATTCAATGCATACAGACGACGGCTTAATGGAGCAGTGCTCCGAGAATGATGATGAGTATAAATACTTGATTGAAGAGTGCAGCATTGACTTCGCCGACTTGGACGCACAAACCCAGGACATGGAAGCAACTGATCCATCTTATTTGGACTTGATAGAGCGCTGTTCCGAGAACTCTGATTTGGTAGTGCACCGCTCCGACGAGGAAGACACAGATCTCATGTATAATGTCCTGGATGAGTTTACAAAAACAGGCACAGGTGTGGATTCTTGCTAATTCCAATTTTATACGACAGTTAAAGTCGGCTTAAAAGACTTGCACCACATTTTATATCACTTCTTAAATGCGATTTAATGCGTCAAGTAACTTATACTATAGTTATTATACTTTTCGTACTTTACTTCTTCTATATCATATCTGTCGTAAATCAACCTTCTGTATAACTTTGTTATGTCCTGATATATCTCAACCATACCCGCAGATTGTGTCTTAAACATTGTCTTCTAAAATCAACAAAAATTTAGTTAAAATCGAACTTACTATATTGTTTAGCTGCCATAGACGCGATCTGTCGACACTTTAATAGTCTCTTTTTTTTTTATTTAAAGTAAAACATATGAACATACGAATTAAATGGCAGCTATAATCAGTGGAATGGGTCAATTTGTATGGAGTAAAAAAAGTACACAAAGAGGTTATCAAAATCGTAATGTACCATGAATTCTAAGAAGGTTTGCCCAATAAACATGGGTCTAAGGTCAATCCCTCTTAAAATTCGTCGTAGATTTCGATTTTAATAAACAGTTTTATAGAAAGTGTTGCAAGTCCAAACGATTTTGTTAAGCTGTCTTATAAACATGATATCATTTAATTTTCACATTTAATTATTAAAGCCTTGCTTGTAGATGGCCCACAAAAAAAGACACGGGGCTCGAAGAAGGCTCAAAGACGTCTCAGATCACAGACTGAATTCACGTGCTCCCATTGTGGCAAGGACTTCGATCGTCGTATCCGTCTGGTGGAGCACGAACGCATTCACACCGGAGAGCGTCCGTTCAAGTGTGAGGTGTGCGGTGCGAGTTTCGCCCAACGTGCCAATTGGCAGAGTCACATGAAGACGACACACCTCAAGGTGGCCAATTTCAAGTGTGACTTTTGTGCACGGGATTTTAAGCAGCGTCGTCTGCTCAACAATCACATCAAGTCCGTTCACAACAATTTGCGTGACTTGAGCTGTGATCATTGTGAGGCCAAGTTCAGCAATCCCGTCAACCTGAAAAAACACCAGCTATGCCACACGGGCGATAAGAACTACAGCTGCGAAATCTGTGGAAAGAAATTCAGTCGCCCCGAGAATCGCAATGTTCATCATTTTGTGCACAGCATAAGGAAACCATATGCCTGCAATGTTTGTGGTGAAGGATTTATGCGTAAACAGAAGTTAATACATCATAGCAAAGTCACCAAACGTTAACCAAAAGATTGTGAGACTCAAACCGCTATTTAGTGCGGCCAACAGTGATAAGCTTTTGAATTCCAAAAACTAAAACTCTGCAAGAGACTGTACCTTTTCTGTAAAGAAATTGAAAATCAAAAATTACAAATAAATACAAATGTGTTCCAAAGATGCAAACCAACCAAAACCCCACAAATTTATGGGTTTTTTTTGGTTGGTTTGTGATTTAGAAACACCTCTGATAATAAAAAAAAAATACAAATTGAAATTTTCTGAAGTTGGTCTCGAAAACAGATCACAACTGCTATAAATTATCTAAATTATTATTGCAATTTTCTTATACCCAATTTCCGGCTTGGATTTTTAAATTGTCCTTGTAATTCGTTTTCTTCGCGTTGTGGAGATTTTCAAAACAAGCTTGAGCTGCTTAGGATATACAGGAACCTATAGTACATACATACAAAATTTTGTATCTGTCTCGCTCTTAGATCTAGGTACATATTTCTATGGACGGTCGATATCCTTTTTGTTGTTCAAGAATATATACTTTATGCGGCATGTCCCGCAAATTTCGCTTTAATCAAACCTAATAGACTCTGTGCACTTTTTAGTTACAGGGTCTAAGCATTTTATTCATTGATTCGTTGCAATTTCCGCTATCGCTTTCTCTGTCTATATTATGTCTGCTGTTGCTGTCTTCCTTGCACTCTTTGTTTTGAAAATGCTTGGTTCTGTTATTCATCTTAAAAATACTCCATCTATTTTGACGAACTACTCGTATTAACAATATATACTACGCCATCTCTCTGCCTAATCAATTAAATAATTACAAATAAAAACATTTGCCAATAATAGCGCATATTTTTTCCGGCAGTGCGAATTGAACAGTGCTGCCAACTATTATTTAAATACGTTGCCACCCGGAAAAAAGTTGCCATTCATTTTATCGCTGCCGACCTAGAAATCTGACCCAGATCATTTTTTAATTTTATTTTTACTTTTATTCAACAAATGATCTTGGAATTTCTTTTTAATTTTAAAATTTTTTTCAGAATACTTGTTGGAATTCTGCCGAGTTTCTGATATATTTTTTTTGAATAAAATGTGTAACTTCTCCTCCCAAGGGTAACGAACATCATAAAAATGATCTGCTTCATTTTATCTGATTTCAAATTAAAATTTTTTCTTAAATATTGTAATTTGTTGCTGAATAAAGTTCACAGTTGAATTGAGGCGCCTTCCACAAACACATACAGAGTAAACAGTGTTAACAACGGCTCTTGAACAGCTGATCGAATTTCGACGCACATCTGATTTGGCTCTTTGACAAACAGAACAACATTGCCAGCATATAAACAAATGCAAATCTGATTCAATGTTAGGGCAACACTGGCATTCCTTCAATAAATTGAAACCGATTTTAGCCAATTCTTTTTGGTACTGACGCGTCTATTGAAGTCCATTCCATCAAATAAAAGTATTACATCTCTTTATTGCGTATCTCTGCGGATCCGCTTGTCTAGCCTTACAAAAAGAAATGGGTGTAGGGATATAAAATGAAATCGGAAAAACATAATCATGGGTAGCATCTTCTTTCTTGGATGTGGAAGGAGTTAGCAGCTTCGCCTTGTATATGTATATATAAATTCCCTCTTCTTGACAGCCTCTCGAGTGTTTCCTCCTTAAGCATACACACATTGCAATTGTATCTTTATGTTTTGTATATAATTAGAAAAAAAAATGACGTTTGTTTTTTTCAGTTTTGTTTAACACCGGCATGGGCGGCGGCGACTGGCGATTGTATTACCGCCACCTGCCCCCGTTCCAGACACACATTTCTTTATTCAGAACGCAACATCTTCTCCTTTTGACGCTGCAACTTCTTCTTGGAGAGCTTCTTCTTTGTGGGCTCATCATCGGCGGCCTTGGCGACAACCTCCTCCTTCTCGGTCAGAATGACCTCGACGTGGCATGGCGACGACATATAGGGATTGATGCGACCATGGGCACGATATGTGCGACGACGCAGGCACTGAGCGCGATTCACCTGAATGTGATCAACGACCAGACGATCGACATCGAGTCCTCTGTAGTCAGCATTCGCTTCGGCATTGCGCAGCAATTGCAACAGGAACTCAGCCGATTTCTTTGGCCAGCGACCCTGTGTCGTCTTCCACTGTTTGGCCTGGGCGCAACGTCCAACGCCACCGTTGAAACGGCGGAATGGAACGCACTCCTTCTGGTCGACAACAGCCTTGAGGAAACGCTGGGCACGACGCAGTGGCATGCGCTTGATGGCCTGTGCGGTCTCATGGGTGTTCTGAAATCAAGCAAAAATGCATAAAGATATATTAATATATTGATATAAGTATCAGCTACATAATCGGTTAAACAGTCAGACGTGTTTTTAAATGTACAAAACAACTAACAACTTATACAGGTGTGCCATAAAAAGCGAAAACAATCGAAAATCTCCCAAAAATGTATGGAGTTTTGGGAGTTTATCGGTGATTCCCGCTTTCTGTGGCAGCCCTGACAAATTTCTGGTTGGTTTGGAAATCTAGAACACCTTTTATAAGTACAAGCTACAAAATTGGTCAAGTCTCAAACACATTTTAGAGTTTTCTCAGCTAGTGTAGAGTAATGGAGCTATTTAGAGTAGTGTAAACACCTTTTAGAGCTCTATTGTACCATTTCCTATACACTACAGTACAGAAAAGACTTTTTGGTGTATTTAAGGCTTAAGACAGTTAGAGATGTTCCAAAAATACAAGCCAATTAAAAAATACATACATAATTGGTTAGTTTGGATTTTTGGAACAATGCTGAGTATGTTTAGTGTTAACTAGTGATACAAAACTCGCTGAATCAATATATCAAACTTTGTAGAATCTATATATCAAACTTTGTAGAATCTATATACAGTGATATATATGCATATATCTGGTGCAACAAGCGATTAATTGATGTCTTTACAACAACATGTCATTTAAAAATATGCATATATACGTATTTATACAAATAACGATTTTCAAATTGATTTCTATGATATCACCAGTGTTGTTAAGTGTACCACGCTACAGGTAGAGACGAGCGCATTGAACGCACTTCGCCGCTGTTTTAACATGGCTGTAAGTTTTGTTTTTGGGTGCAGACTTTTTCAATAATCACACGTAATAAATGTGCAACTATCTAATTAATATGCTGCGCCCTGGTTAAGCAATTCAATTCAATCATATAATTTTGGTTGGTTTACATTTCTGAAATAAACTTTGTGTCGAGCTACAGGTAGAGACGATTGCATTGATTCCAACTCGCCGCTGTTTTAACCCGACTGGAGTTTACTTTGGGCACACTTTTAACAAATATTCATATAGAAACGAATATTATTTAAATAAAGAATGCCCACAAAAGTCTCAATGTTGTTGTTGTTGTTGGGGTTGTGCACAAGATTTTAGAAGAGCGCATCGTTGAGTTTCGACTGCGTTCAGCTGATGAACTTGTCCATATTATAAATATTTATTAATCTAGCAACAATGCAAAAGTGAAATGCTGCACTTAATTTGGCAGACGATTCACTGATTAATGTTGCAAACACACACACAAACACGCCGAACATAACCAAACTTTTGCCTGTCAATGTCAATAACAACAACAACAAAAACAACAAGACATGGCGTCCGTCCATCTGTGCAGGAATCGACTTGCAACTTACCTTGAAATGAACACGTAGATTGGGACCGCGCGCCTTGCACGACTTGCTGGCGTTATCTGGCTCACGTGAGTAACGGCCCATTGTTTAATATCTACAAAAATAGTAAATACCAAAACTTTAGTCACTTTTAAGTAAGAAACAACAAAAAAAATAACTGTATGCACACAGAAAAAAATAACACAATTTTTGCAGTCAATTAATGGCTGTTGATTTTCGCAATTCGATGCACAGCGCCTGCAGCACTTAATATTCTTTCATTTTGAACGCGTTTTGTATGATAATACATTGATATTATGGCGATGTTTTAAAATTTATTTGCGGCTTTGCCAATTCAGCGTACCTCCTTCGTCGTGTACGAAACCGGAAAAGAACCTTTGACAGAGAGTTGGCGGCCATGCTTGATATCGCCGTATATCGTTATCGATAGGCATCACACACAGTGTTGCACAGTGTGTGTGTGTGAATGGCATGCAAATGTAATCGAACACAGTGTTGTATGCGCAGCGCATAGCAGCCAGCTTCTGTTTGCGCTCGTGCAAAGTAAACGCGCGCTCTTTGAAATTATACATTAATATGGAAAGTAATAGCATTGATAGGGTAAGATTAAAGTCTTGCTTTTTATTTCCTTCCGCAGCGTCATGGCAAATGGCAGCAGTCAGTAATAACATGTATATATTTATATAGACAATATATATGTTTAGCAATATACTTTTGTATGCGCATTCACTCGTACAAATTGCTTATGAGTGGTACTTGGCACAACCATAAAACGTTATTCATTTAAAGCTCACTCACTAGTTTACTTAGTCGCTTCCCCACAATTTCTTTATTACAATTCTGCCATTTTGATATGTACTTACAATGCAAATTAATTGAATTAATTCAATTTGCTGCCTCAACGTTCTGTTGATTTTTCTTTGCTGCTCTCTCTTTTTTATTTTTATTTTTTTTTTTATTTTTTATTGCTACTACTAAGTAAAGCTACTACTACTAGTAATACTACTATTGCTGCCTTATAAATATTTAAATTCTTCATACATATATATATTTTCTTAGTACTTGTACTTAGTTAGTCAATGAGCATACTTGATATAATTTCTATTGCTATTGCTGCGGATCTCTATTTTTCTCTTGTTTTTTTTTTTTTTTGTATATTTTTTGTGAATTTAGCAACCTAGCGTCGAGTACTTGAACAAAATAATGCAATAAATGTTGTAGCATATAAATTTTTGTCATTTTTTTTTTTTTTGAATTTTATTGCTGCTGCTGCTGGGAAAGGCTCTGGATCTTTGGGGCTCAGCTCGGTTTGGCTCGACTCACGTCGTCATCAGTCACCGTCACCCAGCAGACAACAACTGAGACAAATCTAATTTACATGATCGCTCGCATTATCGTCCATTGTATTATAATCATCATCCACCAGCGACGACGTCGACGTCGACATCGACCTCCGCCTGCACCTGCGCCTGCGCAGCTAACCCCGCCCTCATACCATTGTTATAGTTGTTGGTGTTCTCAAGGGCGTAGCCAGGATTATAAATAGGGGAAGGGGGAGGTATAATTTCAATTTGCAATACACATTAATGGTATACAAAATATTTCGCATTTGATATAAATTATATTCTTATTTTATGTTATTTTCTTCTGAAATTAAATATTTGTTTTATGGGGCTTAAGAATTCTCGAAATCGGTTCTAAGATTAATTTTCAGAGATAGTACATATATGATTGAAATCGATCCCTTTGCTTCAAATTATCATACATACCTATTAACTTAACTTAATTTTTTTGGTGTTTTGGCTCAGCTTCATTTTAGAAATATTTAAAGGAATTTCTAGTAAACGACTCCATTGTATGCTAGAGAGTAATTAGACCAATATGTAATCTGTATTATCTTCGAAATTCTTGTGGCTCTTTAGAACTAAAAAAAAAAAACAATAAAAAATACAACAGGAGTCGAAACTGAATTTATAAATATTTGTTGTTTGTTATAATTGCTTTTTTTTGAGCACATTATTCAAATTTTTCTCCTCAAAAAAGAATACTTAATAAAATTAAAAAAAGAAAAAGGTGACTGCATTTTGACATCGAGTAGTGGTGGAATGTGTGGGGGAGGGGGTAGTCTTCCCACTCTGCCCATACCTAGCTACGCCCTTGGTTGTTGTTGTTGTTGTTGTTTTTGATGGACTGTGGCGAGTTCAGTGGTTGGCGCTTCCTAAGTGGATGACACTCAAGCTCATTGAGCGCTCCAATGTGATGGAACGGGAGGTAGGCTGAAGCTGTGTTTGAATCTGTATCTGAATATGTATCTGAATCTGTATCTGAAGCTCAAGCTGAGGCAGCGCTGCTGCACCTAGGGTACAAATTATAATACGAGTAAACATAATACAACAACACTAACAATAATAACAACAACAACAATAGCAATAACAAAAGCAAAGCACAGCATTTGGAGAGCTCGTACAGCGCACTAAACAATGCGAAAAATATATCTGAATTTTTTTTCGTTTTCAATTTCTGTGGCCAGTTTTAAAGTTCAAGCCGCGACATTAACACACGAAATCTGCGATTATCCGTGCCACGATATACAAATCGAATATATATATATACCTACCTATACCTAGATCTATTCTATAGCCATCTCTTTCGCGCTTCGTTTGAATTTGAATTTCGATTTCTTCTTTTTTTGTTGTTTAACGTTTTTTAGAGCGTGAAGCAAGCAGCAAAACAAATATAATACAAATAAAAGTCAATTGATCTATTGAAAAATACTCGTAACAACAAATAAAAGCTATTAAATTCACACAATTTAAGCCAGCGAAACATAAATAAATTTAACACGAAAAAAATACATCAATAAATAAGCTCAAAATTTATACACACGAAAAATTTAATACGGCTAAAAAAATACAGAAAAAAAAATAAAAAATAATTTATTGAAATTATAAACATATAAAAGATTCCCTTATTGCAAAGGAAATTTTTTGAGAAAAATTCTTGTAAATCAAGAAAAACAATAAATATTAAAGCCCAAAATTTTATACAAATTTCAATGTGGAATTATGAAATCATAACAAAGAAAAAGAAATACACAACAACCACAAAACCAGCAAAAACAACACGAATAATAATAACAACAACAACGAGAAGAGCATAAAGGAAATTTATTAATTTGATTCCACGTGCAATTGAAGCGCCATAATTAAACATATGTATATATTTGTATACAATTATAAACAACTATAAAAGCAACAACAACAACAATAAAGACAACTCTAAGTATATCGAGTAGGTTATGGAATAGTATTCACAAATTTTTCTATACTATCTGTTTACATATTTGTTCCAATATAAATATGTGTGTTTGTAGAGCTCGTACTTATTGAGAAATTCGCCAGGAAATCTATACGACTATATGTATATCCTGTAATGAGTTGTAGAGCTATATCTAGAGCTTATCCTATTATTATTATTGTTGACTCAATCCAATAAATCTTGTATTATGATTCGAGCAAAGGTTCAATACTTCAATCTTTAAACAAAATACTATTTTTTTTTTATAGTGGGGATTTATAATTTGTATTTATAAAATCTAGAACAATTTGCACATAGGATAAGATTCTTCCTGTGGGTGTAGTCAAATTTGTTAAGCAAAAACACACAATTTGTTAACAGATTGTCAGGAAAAATTTTTGTAGAATATAACAGATTTTCCCACCCACCCCTGGTTATTTTAATTATCAGTCAAATAAAATATTTTTGTGGTATACTTCTCTCACAGATTGTTAGATGAAATGTGTGAATCAAACATCAAAAATGCTCTGATTAAAATATATTCAAATGTTTTTCACAAATTTTTTAACTTTACCACTTCATTTTTCAAAAATACAGTTTCTTAATCAATTACACTGTGCGTCTTTTAGTCCATCAACTTGCGAAGCTTTGTTTTTTATCGAGATATGTATTTCCGCCCAAAATAGTCTTTTAAAAGAATTTACTGCTTACAGGGTATTTGTTCTAGTTGACACTATCCATAGCGTAATTTTCGTATAAACGTAAATATTTACTGAATGTGTCGGTTCATTGGCCCTTAACAACCTTAACGACAAATTATTGTAAGACCTTGATTCAAGGCTATCAGTATAATGTACGTAATTAAACAAGATACATATATGTATTTTTATAAATATATATATACATAGGGAAGCTTATCGAAAAATGTAGTTTTTTTAAATTTTATATTCAAATGAAAATCGATTTATTTTCAAAAAAATTTACATTCTTGGAAGTCTTGGGAAACTTTTGCAAGCGAACTTTGTGATTAATATTGTTTATTGTTATTGTACATTTAGATTAAAGCACAATAAATATGGATATGGATATATTTATATATAGATAACAAGTTATATGTACTATGGGAAAATGGGCTTTAGAGCGTGACAATGACGCCTTTGAACAGGTTTTAAAATCGAATAATTCAGTTAGACGTCAGATCTGTAAGATTAGAAAGTCCGTGTGCGATCCTAAGGTATTATCATCAGTTTGGCATATATTATATGTACATATGTATATCTTTCGACTTGTGCTTAGTCATACGTTCATCCGTTATACCAATCTGTCTGGGTTAAAGGCGTCATCAATGTCAACATTGAACCACTAGGAGATGCCTTTGGATTCTAGTTGATTCTGGCTCATTCCAGACGACACAACCGAATTGAGCAGCATCTGTGGCATTCACATGATGCCCAAGAATTCATTTCTCTCTCTCTCTCTTTTCATTCGATCGGCCCTGGCAGCTGCCAGTCGACCCCCAGCAATAGACATCGACTGACCTCCACCTGCGGCATAAATCTCTTCAACAACGGGCGCACAGAGAAAGAAAGAGAGAAATAGAGAATAACTGACAGACAAACTGAAAGACAGACAGACAGACAGACGGACAGACAGACATAAGTACTTGATAATCAGGCGTCGATTTCCGCGAAACGTGAAAACGTGAAGCCGAAAAAAAAAACAAAACAAAAAAGTAGCCGCGTCACTTCACATTCGCACAATTTTCACCAGTCTGCGAAAAGTTATTTTTTATTTGTTTATCTTTTTTTTAATATTATTTTTATTATTCTCATTTTTTGAGCATACGCACTAGCAATCAAATGAACAGCTAGGAGCATAGCCGAAGATAATATTCACTAAAAACGGCAACAAAGAGTTTGAAAACATATATGGTGTTTCAATTCCATTCCATTCCATTCATCTTAAATTTCTTCAAAAAGGATTGTTTTATATCATACAGAAGTCTTTGATATTAAAGCTATTTAATAAATTAAAAAATAATCCGATTTAATTATGATGGTTCAATTCCATATTGTTTCATTCTTTTCGAAGTGTTACCAAGTTATCTTGAAAGTCCTACCGTATACATATGTAAATTGCGTCAGTTCGTGACACATACGTCTTTTTCTATTTTTTTTATTTCATTCCATTCCATTTCATTCTATGTCGTTCTGTTATTAACACTTCTTAATAAGTCTCATATATCAATACAAAACCGAAGTCCTACGTTAACTTTAATACTTCCGTTTTATTCCATTCCATTTTGTTCCAAAAGCAGCATTTTTTACATATCTCTCTCATATCAGTACAAATCAAAGTCCTACATTAATTTCGTTATGTCTATTTTATTGCATTCACCTTCGTTCGTAGCCAAGCTGTTGTTCAATTTCATTGTTCCCATGAAAATCTCAACTCCCTTTGGTATCGTTCCAATCAAGTGTTAAACGTAAAGTTAAAACCAAATTACCTCTTGATAGGGTATCGAAAGCATATGGCTAAAGTCGACACTGGGACTGGGCCACTTGAAGTCGTCCATTGTCCAATGTCCGATGTCGTCTGTGGTATGTCCGAGCATCTGTATATAGTACTATATTTATGAGAAGACACGTTCATACACATGTTGTTTAAATATTTATGTATGAGGGATTTTGTTGTTGTTATTTTTAATAGAATTAATGGTTCGATATGTGATCTATTTTTGGATGACACTTCGATTGCTGCTCTCTGACGCAGTTAGGCAGACAGGGTTGTTTTCGCGAAAACTGGTTAAACCGGTTTAAACGGGTGTTTTTTAGTCGGAACTACTTGTAGTTATAGAAATTATGAAACTAAGAGCATAGACTTAACTCAAAATTAAATTAATAAGGATAAAGCGAAGAAGGAAATGAATCGATAAACAATCCCAGAAACTTTCAGGCCATATAGCCCAGACGTGTACGGTATATCGAAAGATGAATTCAAACTAAAGAATCAATAAAAAAAGCAACAAAAACATTTTTCGTAAACTGCCAAAATATAGAAAATGCACGAAAAAGAAAACAAAACATCAACAATATACAAATCAGTTTAGATATGTGCTTAATATACATATGTATGTAGAATTCGTATAAAAATTTCCTCTCTCGTTCTTGCTTTATCTATGCATCTCTCGCTCACTCTCTTTGCCCATTGCTCTTTCTATTTTGTTTTTAGAGGCACATTTGAATTTTTTGCGTGATTTTCCAATGGAAAAATACCAATCACAGACGCACTCTGTAGCCGAAACTCAACAACACACGAAAAGGAAATATTATGTTTGACGTTAAAATTTGTACGTCTTAAATTGTTTGTTAATTTCGTTTTGATCGGTCCTTTGTTCGTTTCGTTCCTGTGTTCGTTAAGTTTTCATTCGTCAGCTTTCGTTTGTTTTATTTGCCAACGATCACTCAAAGTGCAAGTTTCGTACGCTTCAGCTTTTAAACGATTGCTGATCAGGCAAAATATCCTCACGTGCTGCACATTGTGTTAATAGTTGACAATAGTCTGACTGATATCTAAATATATTTTGTTGCCAAATAAAACAGAATATATCAAAGACCTACAACAACATAAGGAAACACGAAAAACAGCATAGAGTGTTGAAAAGAGTGCGAAAAGTGTTTTTAATTTTGTTGTTATTTTTTCTGGTGTTTACAAATCTAACAACTAGATTATATACTCAGATCTATATTGATTCAAATCAAGTAAGTAAAAGTGTTTATTATATTTGCCAGCTTAATAAGTTTATAGATCTCTATAAGTACGAGTTGAAATACAAATACCATTCCTTATACCCTAATTCTTTACTTTGTCTGGGCATATTACAACTTGCTAGGTCTTAGGTTTTTCTTCTTTATCAAAAATTTGTGATATCTATAAACAGAGCGGATTAGTAGTCGGGCAAGAGAAAGAACATAATATCTTCAACTAAAATCAATTACAACATTTGAATGGAAGCAACATTGATGCTCAATTACAATAACAAAATCGCACGCCCACAAAAAAGCTGCAACAACAACAAACACAATAACAACAACAACTGTTATAATAATAACAACAACTATATTAAGCAACAAACGCGAAATTGGCAGTGCCATCAATATTTCAGGTAAGAATAATACCAAGAAAGTGGTAGAAAGGGATGTGGAAAGGGATAGCTGTGAAGACACGTGACTTTATTTTATTTCCCTATCTTCATTTAGACGTTTGTAATACAAAAAATTTTGTTTTGTATTTAAAAAAAAAAAAACATACATATTTTGTTTTAAGTCGCTCAAACTTTCATTTCAAAATTTTAAAATTAATTTAAGCATAATTGAACGAAAATTTAAAAATTGTCAATTTTTTTTTTTTTTTACTAAAATTAATATTTACAAATACATTTTAAACTGTTTTGATAAAAAAGTTTATAAAACATCTTTCAAACTGTTTTTTCCCCCAGTTTTCTCCAAAGTGTACTTTAAATTGATGTTCGATAGAAAAAAGGGTTCTAGTTTGAGAAAAAAAATCTCAGAATTCCGGCTTTGACACGTGTGCTTTACAGGGAAATTCCCTTATAAATGGTCAGCATTAATAAGCGCAATTTTCTATAGCGCTAACTTATACAATTAATGTTGATATAACCTGTACACAAACAAGAATATCATCGGGTAGTACAGACGTGAGCTAAAAGTTTGGAGAATTCTATTTTCTTTTTTAACTCGAGGTTTCAATTTCACCAAATTTTGGATGCCTTAAGTAGATGATTTGATCTTGATACAGGGTAAGTGCAAGTCGAACATGCTTGCCATGTTACTCGTTCTAATTTTTTTTTGTTTTTTCTATTGACTTGATGATACATTGAATTAATATGCAAGTAATTACGACGAGTTCTAATAGGGGGTGAGGTGCTTTACATAAAAATGCATAAAATAACGCCATTTGCCACGCCTCTAACCCGCTCCTAACTTTCCACCTCCTGCGGGCCCCACCTTTCCCCCTTGGGCATGCAATTAAATCACTTTAGTGCGCATTTGCAAACGACAAATTAAATGCTCATATATTCATTTGCTTTGAAATCAAAATATTTACCTTCAGATATGACGATTTATATGATGGCGTCGTGTCGCTCAGCTTGTGGAATGTTGAATGAAAGGGAGGAGTGGGCTGATCGGGTTGTCGGTCTGGGATATTGTATTGGATTGGTAGGGGTGATTGCTGCACTTGCTATTGCACTTTGTACAATTTTTTTATTAAAGATTAAAATTAAAATCAAGCGACAAACACGAGCAAACAATTGCAATGTCCTTCACTTGGCAGCAAAGTAACTTTTAATTTCGAAATACCCTGTAATTTGGGCAGGCAGATTAATGGGTTCGACGGTCCGCGCATATTTGTGAGTCAGATCAACTTGTAGATTTTGCCGCTAGAATTTGGAATTGATGATGGATGATCGAAATTAAATTGACTAGCAGCATGTTTGCAAATGCAGGGTATTTAGTAGTACTGACTTGTACATTCTGTTGCTCGAATTCGGAATTCAGTATTCTTTCGTATTCGAATTCTGTCAAGTTCAATGCTGTTTTGTCACTTTCCTTCGAGTTTATTTATTTATGAATATGTACCTATGATGGTTTTTATTTTTTGTTGCTTTGCCAAACTTATACTCGATTCTCGCCGCGTAGGCGAAAGAACTACCCCCCACCAGTTTTCCTTCCCACCACAGCAGACTGTTGCGTTTATTGGCAACACGTATACGCACCGTTGTCGTCATACTTATTTCATTTTTGTTTGGTTCGAACCGCTTTAAATTGGTACGAATCAGACTGCGAGACAGAAGTGAACGAGAACACGTATCTCAGTTGTCTGCAACCCTCCCTGTCTCTCTCTCTCTCTCTTGCTCTCTCTTTTTCTCTATGTAGACTTGCAATGCCCTTCGGCCATGACTATGCATATATATTTACAGAATATATGTATGTATGTACAGACTCTGACTATTTTTCCAGTCCCATTGTGTGGTCGGCAGCCTCCGTTAATTGTGCAATTAGCTGCATAATTACATTAGCTTAACACAGATCCCCCAACCGTATTTGAGGCACAGGCGAATTATTTCTTTTGGCACATCATAAAAAAAAACACAAAGAAAAACTGCCGAGTAGCTCTTGCTATCGAATTAGCTGATGCCAATGTAAATTCATTTATTTGTTTATGCCACATTCATATGATTCTCTTCTGACACCTTGATGAGCTTTGCCAAAACCATTGATGAACTGAGTCACAAAAGAGAGCCACAAAATTAGCGAAAACTCTGGTATCGATCAAAATATTCGGTGCGGTTTCGAATACGTAATATGATCAAATAGTTAACAAACGCTTTACATGATTTGAACCAATTAATATGATCAAATAGTTAACAAACGCTTTACATGATTTGAACCAATTAAAACTTATCGAATCTATTATCTATTCAAGTAGTGCATAAGTCTTAAGCAATTTCTTTCTAGTTTAAAAAAAAAAAGGAAAGAGTTCAAAACGAAATGCAAATTTATGCTGGGATAAAATCTGTTATAAGTAATACCGGAACCCGAACCGTAACCGGAATCCGAAACTTTTGTACTGCTTTACATTTCTGACCCACTTAAAACATTCATAACTTTTTCAAAACTATTCCGATTTTCAAGCGGAAAGTCATTTTGATTATGGTTTTAAATTCATTCTGCATTTAATTTTAATTTATAATATTTGAAACAATTTTTCCTTTTAGACCTAGGCTTCGATTTTAATGCAGACTCTCCCCTTTGGATTTTTAAAAATTTTATATATCAAGTTTTCTTTTTTATTTAACTCCTTATATGGAAATAAGTATAAAACAACACTTTAAATTTAATTCTGCAACGTTTCAGTTTCTTGTAAAGAATCATGCAGAATTGGACAAAAATTTTGAACTGTAAATTTTCTAGGTCAAAGTCTTGACCACCTTCAATCATTCATAACTTTGTCAAAACTAAGCAGATTTATAACCGGAATGTCATTTTGATCATGGCTTGGCCTTTCAATTTATCATTGAAATTTATGCAAGGATTTGTGTTTTTCGAAAGTTAAACAACTTCTTATGACATAATTAGTATAAAACTGTCATTAAACATTTCAATAAATTTCAAAAGATAATTTTCCGGTACTGATACCGGAACTGAAAGGACAAAATCGAAATAGAACCTTTTCGGTTTGACTCCTTGGTTTCAACTAATATGTTTCTTGTACTTTGCGAGTGTATAACCTATGATATAAGTCGAATTTATGTTCACTCTCTTATCGGTATCAAAACTTAGTCCTTAACTCTTAAACAAACCAGTAAATTATCACAGCAAGCAATTAAATGTTTATTCGTAATAATACAAAAATTAGGGAAATGAATGAAAGGCAAACACTCGTGTTGCCATTTTATAGAGATACTCTAGATAATTATTATATTATTAACAAACACTAAATACGCAGATTCTACTGAAATGCAGTTGCATTATATATTCATCATAGATCTTTATGGGGACCCTTTTAAAGTGAAGACTCGTTTCTAGGCTTGTTTACTCAGAAGCCGCCGGTTTGCATTGTATAATAATGCGAAAATTCGTACTGACGATTATAGTTACATATAGGGAACTAACTATTTAACTGATGTCTATTACAGCACCAATTCGTTATTAGATAGAAGATATAGAAACGGAATTAGTAGCGCCCTGCAGATAAACAAAACGAGTAGTAAACATTTTAAATCAAATCGCGAATACGAATACGAGTTAAAAAAAAAACTAAATGCGAAATCTTATTTGCATAAAACGAAAACAAAGCAAAACAAAAAGAAGAAGAAAAAACTGAACAAATAAGAATAATACAAAAACAGGCTACAGAGACATGTGACAATTGTGATATTGTTTTTGCTTTATTCTTTTTATTATTTGTTGTTATTATTGTTTATACCTTGCGGTACACGATCTAGTTACAAGTTTCACAGCGTAATACCCTATCCGATAGTTACATATATTTTTACATATATTACATAAATAACTAGTAATTAAATAGGTGTTTAATATTCATGAAGCGCAATAAACTATATAATTATCTGATAAATCTGCTTAACTTTAGTTGATATCGTTCTTCTTCTTTAAGTCACTTTTTAATGCGACTCTTGAGTAATCAAAGGTTATTTTTTCGGGCAATATCTTGTATCTTATTCGATTATCGAATCAGAAATAACAATTATATTAACTTTAATAAAAAAAGTTATATAATCGCTATACTAACCGAAACCAATTTCCAAGAGAATATCACAAATACCCGGTAAAAGGATAGTTCCGCACACAGTTTCGCTTAACTAACGCGTATTTATTAGTCGGTACACAGAAAAAAATTCATTCTAATTCAGGCTCAAAATTCTTGATCTTTGCATGCAGTTTTTTAAGTACATGTGTATTCAGGATATTATTTTTTAATTAATACAATATGCGGATATTAAAAGATATTTGGTATTTGGCTTAAGAAAATCTTAGATTATCGAATGTTACTTCTGATACCGCTATGCATTTAATATATTTCGGAATCGCAGATTTTTTTTCTGTGTAACTATTAAAATATAGCTTATTAATGTCTCATTTAAAATTCATTTGAATTTCATTTAAAATTCTTTCAACAAATTTGAAAGATGACTCACTTTTGTTGTCTTTTACATACTTCTTTCTTTTTAATGATAATACAAAAAAAACCGATTTAAAATTCTTCGAAAACTTTAAAAAACTGCCAATTTTTGATTTATTTATTGGGTGTAAAAATCTTATAAATAAGATATTTCACATTTATTTTGTATGCCTTTAAACATTCTTAAAAATTTGTTATATAAGGGGTATTTACAGTCGTGCATACTCTAGTAGCTTGCAGTAGCTACTGCTTGGCGCCTGAAACCTGTTACATACTCGAATTAAGTTTCTGCAACGACAAAAACGGCGATCATAAATAATGCGTTATTTTGTTATTGCAGTGATTCGCTCCTCAGTCAGTCGGTCAGTCAATCTGGCATGGGCCCTGTTTAGTGATCAATTGAAGCATACCAACGTCCAGTTGCCAGTTACCGTTTCAACTGATGACGTTGTCGAAAGGTTCATGGACTGATTGTCATCGGTTTAAACCAGTTGCTGCCGCATTTCCACTAAGGGCAGAAAGAGAGCAAACACTGGAAGAGGGAAAGAGATAGGGGGCTATGGGAATTGATTTCTTCTTAAGGCTTCAAATGAATTAGTCATCGTTAGGCGGTTTTTGCACCGAAATGAAACGAATTGAATTGAGAAATTGCCAGACGACTTGAGTGCGAATATCTTTGCAGATATTCAAGAATATACTCGAATGTACATATATTCACATATACTTACAATATTCCCTTGCCTTAATTGTTATTGAGAATGTATCATTAATAATGCAGTCTCAGTTTGATTGAGTCCATTTAAGAAACAAACAAATAAACTCATATTGAGTCAGCATTCAGATGTCAGTTCCCAGTTTCCAGTTTCAAAATCGCTTTTCCACAGTTGCAAATACCTAGTTCCCAGTTTTTAAGTCTTAATTGCTAGTACTTCAGTTCAGAATTCTTAATTGAAAGTTTATGGTTTGGCACATTTAGACTCCTGGTGCCAAAATTTCAACTCTCTACTAAATTTCCTGGCTTTACAATTCCTATATCTGCAGTTGCTAGTTCCCAGTTTTTAACTACCAGATCTTTAGTGTTTATTTTCTAGTTTCAGTCCAAAGTCTTAGATTGTACCAAATACCTATTTTTATGATAGATCTAAACATATGATCATTTTAGAACTGAGAACTCAGCTCTATTTTTACAAACATATTCCCAAAAATAACTGTTTTTATAATTCACGTGACGTCAATGGGCATCCAAATAAAAACTTTAGAGCCTTATGATCATTAAATAGCAGATCGTAAAGTAACTTGCTTTACTTCGTCTATGTTTACCATGATTTTGCACAAATTCAGGGAAAATTCAAGAACGAGTCTTAAGATCAGTAGTTAATAATCGTCCAATTACTCAGTCAAAATTATGGCTAATAAGTACGAGTCCTAACTAAACTTATCATTAATTATAATTATCGACTGGTTTTATTTATTTATTTTATAGAAACCATTGACAAGATCCTTGTTCAGTTTAAAGCGTTAACAATTGTTAAATGTATAAACCTTACCAACAAATATATTGCTTTTCACGTGACGACAATGATCATTTAAATAAGTACTTTATGATCTCATGTTCTCATGATCTGATAATGACAGTTCATAAAGCAAGAGATATGCTATTTTTACTTATTTCTGGGTTGTTAATTCCAAACAGACCACCGCGAAGCTTCACGTGATGAAAACAAATAAGTATTTTATGTTCTTCTGATCTCTTGATAATCGGTGAGTGATCACTAATGATCTTGTGAACATAAAGGAGGTGATCAAAGTGTAGCGTCTTTTTTATTTCTTCAAGATCAGTAGCTGATCAATTGCTGAGATTTCTTTGACAATCAGTTGATTCTGATCAATTTTTATGATCAATACGAGCTTATGTAATGTTTGCTAGTTGGATAGTTCAAGTCTGAGCTTAACTTAAGGTTAATACTGAAGTGCTTTTATCCTTTAATGATCTGCACATATTCTTATAACTCAGCAGCCATTTTTTATTTTCTTCTACAGCTTAATTGAAGATCAATAACTGATCAATTGCTGAGATTGCTTGGTTTTTTTTTTTTTTAGACGAATTGACAATTGCGTTCAACATTTTAATATGGGATCAATGGCCGATCAATTATAAAAATTACTGAGTAATAAGTGAGATCCATTGAATAATCAACTCTCGACAAAAGGGTTTAGGATGAATGTCTAAAGTCGAAGCTAAGTCTGAGGCTAAGGTTTGAGGGTTTTACTGGTTCACGTGGTTGAGGATCACAACTATTTGATTATCCATTTATCAGATAAACAGATTGTATTCTTTACTCTTTTTTTTTTCTTTTGGTTTGTTGTCCCGTGTGCTGCTGATATAATACGGTTATACTATCCGGGCCATAATTCATCAGTGGCACAAGTCACAAAACAACATCAACAAAATTATAAGCCGCAGCGTCATAAAACATATATAAAATTGTGTATATTGGACTGACGTCAGACCCTGGAGTCAAATAAGTAGTCATATAAACGATAATAATAATACACGCAGACAACTACCATATGAAAAAAATAACACAATATCTTGAGCTATGCAAACATTCTACATAGTACAAGTTTGTGAAAGATACGAGATAATTTTCGGCAACTTTCGAACGTTGTTTATCCGACATTGAGCTAGGGAAATTGTGTCAGTCAAAGGACACGGACAGGGCTACGGACAGACTGGCAGCCCTGACAGCCCTGGTCACGAGGGTGCAGGGTTGACAGCAACTGTCATCAGCCCGGAATACGAAATACTCGACCGGCAATTGTTTGCCGTTGCCTCGGCGTTGACAGCTGACTGTGGATAAATATAAACAACTCTTTGCCATCCGAATTCTTTTGAATTATATTATTTTTCAGATTTATTCCACATTAACTTGCCACATAGATTTGCAATGCGACTATTTCTGAAACTATTCGTAATTGCCCTTAACACTCCGATATACAGACAAAACACTGATATTTCTACGTTTATCATCAAATACCCGAAATGATTAAGTTCGAAGCGATGGAAAACTTTGAAAATTGTTTTAGCAATTCTGTAATTGGTTGGAAAATCTTATAACTATCATATTTATTAAATAAATATTTATTAAATAAAATCATATTTATTAAATGATATTATAACTCCGAATTGGTAATAAACATTAAAAAATTTCTGTATGGTTAATTATGTCGAGTTCCGAAATATTTGCCATTTTTATGAGAGAGAAATAACTCCGAAACTCCGAAACATCGAATTATTATGTAGAAAATTCTCGAAGATGTCAGAGCGAATTACACTATGAATAACACTATAAAATAAATAAATACTTTTGCAAATATTACACATAATTAACACGATTTAGATAATTATCTGTGAAAATGAATATGGCGCCTATAAAATTGTAAATTCTACAAGAGCTTAGCTCGAGCTGTTAACATTATAAAGCATAACAGATAATGTTGAGCACACAATAATACTTCCGAAAAGTTCTCAATAGAAATTTTGAATACAACGCATGCTATGTGCTGAAAAGTAATCCTAATGGAAATTTAAATTCGGAACTTTAATGATTTTCGTTCTATTTTTGCGAATTATGTGGATATATTTTTATTGCTACTTCGAATTTACTCCGAATATTGTCCGATATGTTGTTTTTACACATTTTTCAATGATTAATTGAAATATTACAAGGGATTTAGTAGCTAATGAGTTTAAAGTTACTCCGAATTAGAGATGGGCACGGGCCTTCTTTTTGAGGCCCGGTCCGAAATTATTATAAAACACAAATAAACTTTTAATTATTTTTTCTATATTCTTAATTTTTTTCCAAAACAAAACAAAAGAAATTTATTTGTTGTTATGTAAAAACCTGATTTATTTTCTTTGCTAATTTCAGCGATTCATGTTTTTTTTTTCTCTTGTTTACGCATTTTATAGGTAGAAAAATTAAACTTTATAAGCATATCGATGAGCATCGATAAAATAGATGCGTGAATGATATTAACAGTGAATAATTACAGAAAAAGTTTTATCAATCCATATAAAAAGTAAGTGTAAAATCGTGGATCTTTTGAAGAGGCCCGCGGGACACGAAGCCCGAAAAGGCTTGTGCCCATCTCTACTCCGATTGATTACTTCGAATGTGAAAATGTCCGTTTTTACTTCGTTTTGAGTGATCAATTGCAATAGAATGTAGAATTAATATGCACTTGGCATTAGTATTGAACTTGGCATGCTCGATTTAGTTTACATTTCATTAGAAACGAGCAAAACACCCCCCTCTTAAGCTTGCAAAGCCCTCATTTTCAGTTTGTCACTTGTCGTGTTATGAGAAAAACAAATACTTTTGCAGCATACAACATTTTATGAAACAAGACAATTACGCAGATCTTTTGCCGCTGCACGCCGTAGACAGTAGGCAGAAGTCAGTTAGTGAGACAGTGAGACAGACGGTCGACAGTAGGCAGTACCGGGGCGTGTGGGAGGGTCAATATGGTGAGTGTTGTTGGTCATGAACAGCTATCAGCACGCAAATATCGTCTGAGACAGGCAGAGAGTAAAAGATACAGATACAAATACATATACAGATGCAGTACGAGTGTATATATATATATGTATATATATATATGCACATATATAAAATACTTATGTTTTATTTTTTTAATATATATAGAGCTATTTCTGTTATGCCTGGATATTGTTGACGCGCAAACAAAATGCCCTCTCCAACCACTTGTCCGACGAACATTGACGTTGACTTTTTGTACACTTTTTTTTACCACTTTGTGTGTGTGCGTGTGTGTGTGTGTGTGTGTTTCTGGGCCTGAGGAGATAAGCACGAGCCCCAGTGATAAGCATCAGTTGTTGTCGTTGTCGTTGTTGTCGGAGATTCTTTGCAGCTTCCGACAGAAACGAAGACGATGACGAAGACGTTCGGCTCGATCCCAAGATAACGTCAATAGAACTTGAGGCTAAAGGCAACAACTGCAAGAGCCAAAGAGGGGAAGGGAGACATTCACATAGAGAGAAACAGAGACAGAGAGCGAGAGCGGGAGGATAGAGAAAATAATGAAACGATGACAGTCAACAAACATGGACTCGCCGACGAAGAAGACTATAGAGGAAGACGCAAGCGAAGAGGCTAAGATGATTTCACGGAGAGAATGAAAAATTAAAGAGAGAGAGAGAGAGAGAGAGAGAGAGAGAGAGGCATTGGTCAAGGGAGGCCGCAAGCGATTATAAAAACGTTGCCCCGGCGCCAAACTGAACGCATTGTCCCATCGCTTTTGGAGCTGCGTGGAGCTCTCCATCTAGTGATCCGATTTCTATAACCCAAACAAGAGTACCGTTAAACTATCCGCTGTGTAACGTTCACGTGCTACATATTCAATCAGGTCCGGAAGGCAGGAAGAGCAATAAATTTGCGAAATCGACAACAGATCGTAAAGATCAACAACAAGCAGTAGGTTCGTACACACAGATCGACAAGATCCTTTCCACATTCAGCATACCCAAATTCCATCAGGATAAAGGATACACACACAAGTTCACTACACAATACACTCATTCATTCGATAACAAGATATTCGATCAACCGAACAAAAAAAAACGCGACGCGCATCTTCCAGTTTAGCTAAAAATAGACATTAAAAAAATATTCCGAATTCGTTACAATATCCTTAATGCAGTTCCAGATCAAAAATAAAAAATGTTTATACCATATTTTATTTGATTTTTTTTTACGTTTTTTTAAATTAATTTAATTCTTTGCGACATATAAAGCATTGGCGTCCTTATTTTGCTTTGCATTAAAAACAAACCTCGCAGTCAAATGCATAATGCATGAAAAATTAATAATGCAAAATAAATTGTCGGTAAATTATGCGACATAAGTGAAAACGAAAGCGAGAACGAAAACGAAAACAATTGAAAACAACAAAATACTGAACTCTTCGACAATCGGCCAAAATTTCTTGAGTAATCGTCAGATCAGTACACAGTGATAAAGTGATTAATTGAGGATATTTTTTGGGGTATTCTCAATAAATAACCAGAAAATTAACTTGAAAATCCTTATGAAATCTATTTTAAGAGATTTCAGAATGAAATAATCTGAGAATCTTTTCAAAGTACTTTTAGGCCATAACCTTGATCTCTTAAGGATATATTTGGCTACACTAACGAGAAGTCGAAGATTTCGCTGACTACTTTAAGCCGATTTTGTTTACTTTTAGGGATCACCCTGAAAATCATGTTAAAGATCCTTTGACAAATTTTAAATTTTGCTTCAAGTTAAATATCACTTGTAAAAACAACTCATATGCGTCATATATGATGAGTAATCAGCATAGAATATCAGTTTCTTCTGAGTAGCAACAGACTTCATAAGATCGTCTACTAACTGATTGTACTCACAATGATCCTACATATATTTAGCAATCGGCGAATTTTAAGAGTTTGTAAGCTTCTAACTAGAACCATGATATATCAAATCATGTGATCAATCTCAATGATAGTAAAGTTAATCATAAATAACAAACGACTATATAGCTAGCTGTCTCCCTCTCACACTATAACTTGCATACATTGTTTCTCGACGGTTGAGTCAGCAACGAAGGGGAAAAGGCAAATCTCGATCAGAGATCTGTTTATGAATGATGCTCAATATTTCACCATTTAGTGAACATTATTCATGCATTTATTTACTGAGGACTGTCGGAAGCCTAAGAAAACTCATTGCCCAATCAAAGAATATACATATCTTTTTGTTGTTGTTGTTTACACAATTTCAATTTCAATTCAAATTCCCCATTCCCACTTTAATTTCAATTTCATTTTGGATTCATTTTTGTTTTCCTTTTACACACATTTAAGATACAATTTTTTGAGCATTTAGCTTGAGTTTTGTTTTCGTTTCGCACATTGTTTTCAATTAATTGAACAATTAATTGAAATGTTTGCGCAGAAATGGAACGAATCAAAATTGAAAGAAAAATACTTTGGAGAAAAAAGAACAAAAAAAACAAACATACAATAAACAGAACATTGAAGAGAAGGCGATTTAAAAGGGCACCATCGAAGGCGAGGGGTAGGGGACGCCCGGAAAGGGGCGTGGTCAATTGAGAGTCGGTCTAGCCGAAAGAACTAACGAAAACCGATTCGAACGAGTTTTGGGCGAACTTTTTAATGTGCACGCAGTTACATTATTCAGCAAAAGATACAATATGTTCAGCTGCAGATACGGATATATCTGCAACTACAGATACAGCTACAAATGCGTAGCATATTTGCCCGTTGTTGTTATTGTTTACAAATTATTGTTATTTTGTTATGATATTTAAATTTTTTAACGTTCGCGCTGCAATATAAAAACGCCCCAAAAAAAAGAAGAAACCATCGACAACAATAACAAACAAAACGATGGTTTAGCGCATGCAACAACCACAGCCTAGACAACAACCATACGTTGATAATTATAATTCCCTTATCGACAAAGAAATTGCACAAGAAATGCATAATATAAAAATAAAATAGTATAATAACACTTTATTTCAATATTTTTTTTTAGCTATTTCAGCAGAGTATTAGTATACCCTTTAATTTTTAAAAATTACTAAAAGATAACATTTTGCTCAATATATATAAATTATATACTATTAATTCCTTCTATTTGTAATATACATCTTCATTATGTTTTAACATACAATGCAAAGTTCTTGATGATATTTATTAATGCTGTTGATATCACAAAGTTATTGCGAGTAAAGGGTATCTGTCTATTTATATTTTCTCATCAGCATAAACTATTTTTTTTCGTATGCAGTCTGCGCTCAATTTGTTTGTCAAATTCAACTCAAACATAATTCAACATATTTCGCTTGGATTAAATCGAAAATGAGTAGAGGGTATCTAGCTGGTCATGATCTGGCAATTAGTATAGTACATGTGCAGTCCTACTTGTTTTTATTCTTTTGTTTTTTATTCAATTTTCATAATTACGTTGTCAATCAGGTGAAATAACAAAACCACAACTAGAATAATTATTAAAAAATTTTTGAACAACGTTGACAATTACTAGACAATTGTATTTTGTGAATTTTGTTGCCTTTGTTGTTGTTGTTGTTGGCTATTTTTATGCATTTGAGATACTAATTAACTTAATTATGCCCACATAACCACAACAAAAGCAACAACAATGTAAGCTCGAACAGTGAAAAGTGAAGAGAAGACACGTCTTTCAATAGATATCGCTACAAAGTGGAGTGTATTATGTAAAAGACTCAAGCACAGCTTATGTAGTACGTTAGAGCTTAACGTTTCGATATGCCAAGCACGTTCCTCAGAACTATTCTTCAGATATGTAAATATCTTGCCATGCTAGTGTTATATCTATCGCTATTTTTTAATATTTCTCAACGGAAAAGTTTCATTTTAATTTCCAATATTTGGCAATGCTCTACATAAATCTTTTTGACATAAAAATATACCCAAATAGTAAAAAAAAAAAACCAAATAAAAGCAGAACACGCGTGGCTATTAAAGACTGAGAACATATTCTATTTGGTACCACACTCGAGTTGACGTCACAGAGAACTTTATTTAATGTGTCAAATACTCGAAAATTTATTCAAAAAAAAAAAAAACAAAACGCACAGCTGTCTGTTGAGTCACAATATGTTATATTTGTTGTTTAAAAAAATGCTATCTATCTAATGCTGTGATGAAGCGTAAATGCCCTGCTTACAATTCATCGATTTTGTTTATTTTGTTATACTTAAACTTGAATTTTGAGAAGATAATAATCTTTTATATACAAACACTAATTTGCTCCCATGTTAACAGTCAAATTTAGTTTAATTACCATCTTAAATTTCATTTCATCAGCGATTCTTTCTATGACAACCATAAGTTGACCAATTTTGGTAAAAACTCAGTAAGAAAACGACTTAAACACTTTTACGGAGGCATTGTTGAATCTACTAATATATCTGCAATATTCACAAAGTTTTCCATATAAAAAACTTATTTTTTAGGTATTCGATTCTTTGATAGCCTATGATATTGATTAAATTTGATCAAGAATTAAATTAGTTGCAAAATGTAGAAATTTTGTCTTATAAAACTTAATTTTCAGTGAATGTGCCTCTTACAAAATTATATTGAAACTCTCCAAAAAGAGGCAACAATGCCAAGTTTAAACCGCTACACCTGATTCCAGGCTCTTGCCCCTAACAACCTCTTAAAGGGTAACAAAGACAAAATTCGAAAAAAGGGTAAAAAAAAAAATTAAATTAAACAAACAATGTTAATTGGGCAAAAAAAAAAAATGCTATCGAGAGACTTATAATTAAGACAGCTTACTATGTATTAAAAGTTGAAGCATCTTCTCGTTCTCCTGAGAGCCATACACTGAGTCACATGGTACGGGCACACGAGCTCAATGTAGCATCGATTAAAAGTGTATCAATATAATCGCTTTGTATACAAAATTAATGTACATCTATATAATAATAATAGCATCAACAATATATATATATATAAATAATAATGCCTATTATATGTATATGTGTACATATGTATATACTTATTCTTTGATCAGTTAAGTCGTTAATTGTTTTATATATTTGCTTTAATTTGTTGACGTTTCGAAATGTGGGATTCTTACTTCTCTCCTCTCTCTTACTCTTTAGCTATTCCTCTCTCTATCTCTCTCTCGTTCTCTCTTCGTCTAAAGTTGTGCAACATCTATTCAATTGTCAATCAAATCGGAAACAGTTCTTCAGACGAATTCTATAATATTAAGAAACAAATCAAGTGTCAAGATCATTGTACCTACCCATTTCAATTTTTATTCCTCCGCCCCTTCCGCTTCTCCAATTCTCGATGTTCAATAACAATGTTGGGACTTATCAGCATTCTGTTTGTTGTCTCAACGGACCCCGGAAAGAGACAGAGACAGAGAAAGAACTCAATGTCCAGAGACAAGCATAACAACAATAATAATAATAACAATATCATTAACAAAAGAATGCAAAAATCTGTGTGCTCTGTGTCTGTGTGTGTGTGTATGTGTGTGGTACAGTTGCAACAGCATCCACTTGAACCGCCCATTTGGTATACTCTTATTATTGTTGTTATCTATGAAAAATTCATTTGCATTACAAATCTTTTTCGCGCTCACATTTCGAATATTAATTAAGCAGCAGTCCATTTACAACGTTTATACGACATCTCTGATTGTGATCAAAGAAATCGTGATAACGTTAAATAGAACAGCGAATATAATTTATACATTTCAAGCATTCTACAATTTTTGTTTTGCAATAAATATATATTCCTTTCTTTGCTTTGCTTGATTTTACACATATCTAACAAATATAAACAACTTTATTAACTATGATTAATCAATTTAGTTTATCTTAAATTTAAATCTACACCAAATATTTTATTCAGTTCAAAATTTGACAAGATATCTTTGGAGCAATAAATAAAGAATATATCTAGTAATTGAGCACAAAAATGTTTTTAATTCAAGCTGAAAGTTAAATAAACCTTATCCCAAATTGGCCACAAAAAATCTATTTCAATATATTGCACAAATAGAACTCAAAACTTCACATCTTGAAATTGCCACTTTTTAATTTTTAAATTTAAAAACTTTAATACTGTTAAAACCAAGGCTACAAACCGGTTCTGAACCGTACCTCGTAGAACCGTTTCGGTTCGGGTTTTTATGCAGCCGAACCGAAATTATTTACATTGCGAACCCGAACCTAAACTGAACCGCTTTCTAAAATAAAAGGTTTGGTTCTAAAAAATAAAAAATTTCATAAATACTATGGTTCTCTAATAATACGCAATTATTTGAGACATCGGATTAAAATAAGTCATATTTAAATCTTCAAATGAATTTAAATTATCAACAACATTTGATTTCTTAAAAAAATAAAAATAAAAATAAAATTAGTTCAAAATGAAGAGAAAAATATATGACAATGCAAGGCTCGAACCCAAACCTTGGGTTGAGGTTATATAAACCAATTCGCGAACCAAACCGATGTCTTGCTCTATGGTTCGCACCTCCGAACCGAACCTTTAAGGTTTGCAGCCTTGCTTAAAACAAAGATTAGTATTGGATGCAGTATTGAATTAGAAGTTTGGCAACATCGCAATTCATAGGCGGTGCAATATCACGATACGCGCCTCGCATAACTAGGCAACAAAATGGGAAAAGCGACCGAGGCGTCGTGTCGTCCAATCGGTCAACGGTGATCAGCGACGACTGCGCTTATCAGCAGTAAGTTAAACGACGCGTCGCTTGTGTTCCATTGCCATTTCGTTTCGCCGTCGCTGATGTGTTGGTGAATTCGTATTGATGTTGGTGTTGGTGTTGGTATTGGTATTGGTGTATTGTTGTTGTTATTGTTGATATTGATGCTTACTTCGCATTCACTCCCGGCTCAGATTTTTTGTATGGCTTGCTTGTATTTAAAAGCGCGCGCGTAACGCGCCTCAGATACTTTCCACTGTTTGACGCGTTCGAACGTTTAACGAGATCGCTCCCGTTAACCAAATACAAGTATTCACAAATAAACAAATACAAATAATCACAATTACAATAACAATAAGTTGAAGAAAACGATAAAAAAAAAAAAAAACGAATCGGAAGAACGCGTTTAGATATTAAATTATTTTTTGATCGTGTTTATGTTTTGATTTTTTGAGTTCGGCAAATGCGATTTGTTGAGCCGACGGTCATTGAAAGTCATTAATGTGGTCGCAAGTCAAATTCAAGCTGCAAGCCAAACTGACAACAACAACACCAGTGACAATAACAACAGCAAGAACTATTGCAACAATTGTAAAACACAATAATAATAACAAACACTTGCTGCACAGCTGACACAACAGTTTAACGCAGACTTAGCACAAATTACTCTAATTATAATTAAATATATATACTTATAATTAGTTTACCGTCATAATCGTACTCAAATCAAGTGTCAGCAGGCACAACAAAAATCAAATATAAGCAAACAAACAAATAAACAAAAAAAACAATCACTTTAAATTTGCATACGAAAATCATAAAATTGTCTTAAAAGAATCGAGAAATAAAAACAAAAGCAGAAAGAAAACAATTGCAAACAAGTGCAGCGCGAACTTGAGAATTACAGCAACAGGTAAAGAAAAAAAAGCACAACGAAAAATAAACGAAAAAAAAACATTGCGAAAATGAGAACAAAACAAAATCCGAAAATAGAAAACAGAAAATATAAAACTACAAATAAGTGTCAGGCCGAAACTAAAATATTAAATTAGCAACATCAGCTGTGTAGCAAACAAACACTGAGGCAGCTCGAATATGAAGTACCCTGTAAACAGCTCTGAGTTACCCTAACACGAATTTTGGGAGTTAACCAGTTTAAACCCTTAAGGATATTCTATAAAACTTAATAATTACTGGCAGAAATTGAGGTTGTAACGCAAATTCTTCTTGCTACAAAATTGTTGTTGTTGAATAACATTGGTCGCTATGAAATTTACAGAATATACAAAAATGGCATAATAGGCTATATCTATACCAAAGTTCAGTGCGATTTACGAGCTAGTTTAAACTTAAAACTCAAAAATGTATATACAAGCAGATATATAAAAAATTTGGTGTCTATTTTAGCATTACCCATACTTTATAAGCTGAAAGATGATTTGTTCTGCCTGTAATAAATACAAGTGTATTTTTTTTTTTTTGTTAAATTACACGTCAAATTGTATAAGTATATATTCTCTATTTTAATTCGTACTCTCCCTTTCACTATCTGTCTCCCACCCTTTTCTCTTAAAGAAATCTGCTTAAATACAATTTACGAGTATACTTAAAGCTCGACTGTTTTTCAAGTGTTAATTAGTTTGCAATATGCAAAACATTGTGAAAACAAAAAACGAAAAAAAAGGAAATATAAAACATGCTATGCCATATAAAGAGGTTTGAGTTTAGAGATTGTTACCCGCTTTGCTTTGTTCCCCGTTTGCACACACAAACTCTTCAGTTGACATTGAATTCGAGTTCGAATCTCAGATTGATTCTATGCGAATAGCAAGAGTTTAATAATGCGAAATCGCGATCTTGATCATAAATATAAATAAACTCGACTTGGAATTGGAAACTCATATCATTTCCATATTTATGCTTTCTTTGTTGAATGCATTTCATATCCGTACGATATACAGTTGACAATATAGAGATGGGAATCTCACGATTATTACATTTACATGCATTTAAAGCTTGCCATCTCTCTCATCTCTAACTTCAACTTGACCCATATCACGTGTACAAACTTGGCTAACTCGCCAGGTTGACTGGTACCAAGGCCAATTGACTTGTAAGCCTGGTGAATGGTGAACACATCCGGAAGCGTAGGCGGAGGTCAAAACAATTGAAAGCAAAAAAAAAAAAAAAATCATAAATGAAATTATTAAAGATAAGCATCAAGCATAGTTTTTAATCGGTTTATTAAGTAATTGCATTGTATCAACGTTAATTAGCGTTAATCATTATGTAGATATGCACTGAAAGGGAACGTGAAGGAATTGAAACACATGCATAGGAATTGAAATGGAAATGAATATTGAAATTCAATTGAATAAAATACATAGTTAATTTGAATTTGTTTTCCTCTCTCTAAAACAAACTATCTCTCCCTCTCTTCTCTCTCTCTCTCTCTCTCTCTCTCTCTCTCTCTCTCTCTCTCTCTTTCTCTCACAACACTCTCGCTCTCTTGCTGTTGCGGCAGATTTTGAAATGTCGTTTTGAATTCGGTTTTAATTACGGTTCCTGTTCTCCTTCATTTTCTTGTTATCTTGGCAGGTTCAATGTAATGTACATAATTGTTAATGTTGTTATTATTATTATTACTCTTGTTGTTGCTCTATTCTGCTCTCTGCTGTGCTGTTCTTTCAATAAATATACTTAAATAAAGTGAAAGATTGCTACAATGCGCGCAATAAATCATAAATTAGAACAACAACAATGTCGTCGATCGGCAACAACAAAAGACAACAAACGGCATGATTTGCTGACAAGTCACGCAACTGTCGGTGCTCACTGTCAGACAATAAACGAAAATCGAAAACGAAAACTATACGAAACTAAAATGGAAAATGAAAAAGGAAAAGGAAATACACATACAGTGGCTCTCAGCTTATTTGACCCACAACGATTACATATTACAAATTTTAAATAAATCTATCGTTTAATGTGATGAGATACAAATAAAATTTAACTGTGCGATAAAAGTCGATTTAACGAACTTTTAGTTCAGTTTTAGTTGCTTTTTTTAATCAGAACTTTTATTTTTGCGATCCCTATTATAAAGATAAGATATATTTTTGAAAATGCTCTACAATGAGAAATTTGTTAGACTTTTTATTTATTTTCTTAGATCTTAAAAAACGCCAGATAATAAATGCTCAATTTTCTTTTTAGTCCAGTTTAATATTTAGTTCAATCTTCTGAAAATAATATTAATTAGTAATCTTATTTCTTCCAAACTAATTACTGAAAATGTGATATCCGCTCTATGGATATTTTTCCTATACCGCCGATGTCGCTTTCAATTAAAAGTTTAGAAAAAAAATTGCTTAAATTTTGACATAAATTGTTGCTTTTTATAAAGAAAGAAACCAAAAATGTTAAATAGTTATGCTGATAATATACTTGCTTAAATTTACTATGTCCAAAACAATTCTTAAGAAAGCTAAACCAGTTTATCCTATACGCCTGAAAACAGTTATGTTAAGATCTGTTAACTTTCAAAAATTAACTGCAAAACGATTATCATGACATTTTGTTTCGAGTTAATTAAGTGAAATTTTTAATCTATTATAAATTCGCCGAAACGCGTCGACAATTACCCATTTTATATGCGAAAATATTTATGAATGCGTCGCAATGCCTGGTTGAATATAATTTTCATTATCATTTATAATTTGTTCATTTATAAAATGTATTTTTATTTTTGCACGCCTTCGGCATTTGGTTAATTTGCTTTTCTATTTTTGGGCATAATTTTTTATTAAACAATTGGGGCGTACATTTTGGGACTTGTTGGTGCTTTCAATTAGACGCCTCTCTTTCTCTCTCTCTCTCGCTCTCTCTCGAAGGCCGTCAGTCATCATTGTCGTAAAATACACTCATGTGTACATATGTGCATACGTATTTTATTTATATTTGTCTTTGTATTCCATTTATTCATTTTCTTCAATTACACTTTAATGGGCCATTAATTTAGACACCCAATTGAACGATCGGTCGATCGAGCGTGGGGTCGATCGGTATTGGTGTATAGGCACACACTTCCTCTCGAGGGGAAGCTTGGCCTTACTTTGTACTTTGTCACTTACTCGACTCAATAGAGCAATGAGCATTTACTTATGAAAATAAAGAGAACATTTTCCAACTCACAAATTTCTCTTTTAAAAATTATTAACTTTTAATTAACTATGTACTCTTTTATTTACAGATCACTAAAGGGCCAAAGCAAACCAAACAACATAACTGTACTTTACTAAGCACTCCAGCTTGGCAAAGACAAAAAGCAGTTAACGAACCGGACCAAAACACCCGAACCAAAGTCTCATTGAATTTTCTTTTTTTTTGCTACGCGCACAAAAACCAAACAAAAACTTGAACTATAGAATGGTAGAAGGTGATTCTGCAAAAAGTAAAAGCGAATGTAAGTACACAGTGACTATTGTTTTATTTATTCAACTACACCACAGATTAGTTAACAACAAGAATTTTTACTAAAATATCAAACTTACAAAAGCATAAATTTAAAAATAATAAAGAAAAACAGTCGATATCAGGGATGTTTTGAACAAAAAGAATTTGTAATAAGATTTAAATTTAACAAAATGATAAATTAAAATTTTCTTAAAAATATTTAAAAATAGAGAAAATTTTTTATTAATTTAAATTTAATTTTAGATGAATTAGAAAGAATAAAATAGTTTTAGTTTTAACTATAAAAATATAAAATATAAATATATTAAATATAAATATAAAATATAAATATATTATTTTTTTATAAAATGAATTAACCAACGTTATAATTCTTAATTTCAAGTAAAGAAATTTTTGATTAGTTTAAGATAAGACAAAAAAAAATGTTTAATTTGAGATTTTCAATTTTAAATTGCAACTTAAAAAGTCTAAAATTATTTAAAAAGTTGCACTTCATACAATATTTGTTGCAATAATAGGAGAAATGTATTGGTGCATTTTATTACGTACTAAAAATTGAATTGAAAAAATACTTAATTCGACTTGATTTTTAATTCGATGTTGATTTTTGTGTGTGTATTTTAGCCTATAATGTAGAAGCTGGCCTACAACCAAACTACAATCAGAATAACGCAGCCTCCGCAGCTGCCGCTGGCAACGCAGCAAGCAATCCCAATAATTCAACAAGCCTAACCGGTTCGAATACGAATTCAAATTCGGCAACGCATATTGATAATCGGGCGATAATCCAACCGTATTCACTGGGCACGGGCGTTAAACAGCCGGAGTATCAGTTTGCGGCGGACAATCGCGGCTACGAGCCGGAAACAAATATCAACAATGGCAAGCAGCAGGACGTAGAAAGAATTGGAGGCGGTGCCGATGCCGGTGCCGACAGTTGCGATGAGGCGGCCGATAAACATCATAAGAGTCGTCGAAGTAAGACACCGTTACCGCCACCGACCCGTCCCATAGTCGCTAACTTCGAGCGGGCCATCGAGCTATGCGACTATGGCAAATTCCATTATATACTGTTGGCCATTTGTGGCCTGGTCAGTACATCGGAGGAAATGGATGTTATATCAATGTCATTCATATTGCCATCGGCACAATGTGATCTGGATTTGAATACCGAAACGAAAGGATGGCTCAACTCGATCATATTCATTGGCATGATGGCTGGCGCCTATTTCTGGGGCAGCATTGCCGACAGTTTTGGACGCAAAAAGATCCTCATTGTCATCTCGTTCATGAACGCCTTCTGCATTGTTGCCTCATCGTTTTCGCAAACTTATGGCTACTTTATGTTTTTCCGTTTCTTGAACGGTGCAGCGTAAGTACAAAATATTTTTCTCTATATATTTTAAGTAATCTCAAATGCCTGGAAAATAACTCAAAGTGTGCGAAAATCTTTTATTTGCACCTTTTTTTCGATTATTCACAAAAGATTGACAAAAATGCCACCTACAAAATAGGGGAAAAGCCGGTTATACATTGAAATACGGGAAATATAACTTACCCAATGGCCGTTTATATATTTTGAAAAACAGTTTTTAAATGACTTACGAAAGTAAAATACTATTTGTACTTTACTTTTTTACTAAAACATTTACATACACTAAATGGTGGAAAGTACCAAACTACTTACTTTAGATATAATAAAACCCAAATTAAAATCTTAAATTGCAATGCCAGTTTAACCCAGTCGATAATAACAAAAATAAAAAATATACCAACAGACATTCCAATTTTCCAACATTGTGCATCTGTTGTAATTGTTGTTGTTGATCGAGTGACACATGGACATGGACATTCGGGGGACGAGGTGTTAATTTAATTAACTTTTGTTATAAATAACAACGAAATACATATTTGAGCCTCAATATCGTGACTGTTTATGCTAATTAAAAGTCTCTGGCCAGTTGTTCCATTGGATACAGTCATATCATATATCTATCAGACATAAGTAATATTATTATTATTTTATTATTATTGTGCCTTGTGCAAATTGGCCCAAAACGGAAAAAATTCAAAAAAATTAAAAAAAAAAATTGGGAGAAAAATCTGATTGCCTTGGCCCCTTGAAGCTGACTCAGCCCTCGAGCAACCGAACAACCGAGCAACGGAAAGCTCGACTATTTATTTGCAGACTGTGACTGTTCATGTTCCATTGGTTTTGCCAAACGTTTGCTAATTGTTTATGCGAATTGGCGTTGAGCATCGAGTTTTACACAACAACATTAATCCGGCCATGACTTGTCACGTTTTAAACTCGACTGCGCACATTAGCTGAATGCTATGGCACTGCGATGTCAACTGTGCAAAATACGCATGCGTGCTATAAGAAGCAGCTGGCAATGTGAACTATGTCGATAACATGCCAAAATGCACATATGTATGGTACATGCCATAGCAAGCAGCTTGTTGGCGTGTCGATAGCTTACACAGCAACCAGCTGTTGTGTTGTTCTAGCCGTTAAAATTCAAATTTTACTTTAAACTTCATTGATGAACATTTACTAATAATTGATTGTTGCTTTTTCTTTATTGCAGGCTCGGCGGCAGTGGTCCTGTCATCTGGTCGTATTTCGCCGAATTCCAACCGAAAGCGAAACGCGGTTCTATGCTTAGCTTCATGGCTGCCTTCTGGACCTTTGGTAATCTGTTTGTGGCCGGTTTGGCCTGGCTGATCATTCCCACGAAAATTGGTGTAACATCGACATATTTCACATATAACTCGTGGCGTATCTTTCTGCTGGTCTGCTCGATCCCATCATTTCTGGTTGGCTTTCTGCTCTTCTATTTGCCCGAATCACCGAAATTTCTGTTGACACGCGGCAAGAAGGATAAAGCCTTGGCCATCTTTCGCGGCATCTTTGTGACAAACACGAAAAAGAAGCCCGAGGAATATATGGTCTATGACCTGGAGGTGGATGAGAAACTTAACACTGAGAGCTCCCAAGGGATCAAGGGCAAATATCATCGCATGATCACTGGGATGGTGGACCACAGTCGCGATTTATTCAAATCGCCAATCTTAAGATTCACACTTGTCTCGATCACCATCAACTTTACATTCCACATTGGCTATTATGGTCTGATGATGTGGTTCCCGGAGGTGTTCAATCGCTATGAGGAGTTCGAGAAGACGCATCCACAGCAGGAGGCTGATATCTGTACCGTTACCGAATATGTTGTCAATCAGAGTCGTCTCGCTACAAATAACGGTACCTGCAACTCAGATATACCCTCATCGGTGTTCATGGAATCCTTAATAACGCTCGCCTCCGCCCTGCCCGCCAATTTGTTTGCCATCCTCGGCATGGATATGTTGGGACGCCGATTCTTTTTAATTGCCGGCACAATGACAGCCGGAATTTGTTCGGCCCTCATGTATTTGGTGCGCAGCTCGTTACAGAATCTGTTGGTATCGGCTGTATTTAGTGGCGCCATATCGGCGGCAAATGCGGCCCTTGACTGTCTCATCACCGAAGTATTCCCCACCAAGTTGCGGGCCACCGGTGTGGCCATCTCGATGGTGGCAGCCCGTCTTGGCGGCATCATTGGTAACATTGTGATTGCCCAGCTGTTGGATCATTTTTGTCCAGTGCCGACGTTCATTGTATCCGGACTGTTAATTGGCGGCGGTCTTATGTGCCTATTGCTGCCCAATACGACGCGAAAGGAGCTCAATTAATCAAACGATAAATATATCGATATCTGTCGATAACAATAGCTTAGCCCGATCCCCTATAAAACCATACTACACATATATAACTTATGAAATTATATCTTACCCCCACTCCCAACCCCCTTCTATAAAACCACCCACTATCTATATCTAAACTCCCGTTAAGTCTCCTCCTCCTCCTCCTGCAATTGAAGAAGCACCCCCGCCATGTTGGGGGGCGGGAAGTCGTATTGTTTTTGTACGTATGTATTTACATATATATATTATCTGTATAGTGTGCCTCTAACATTATACGCATAACATATAACGATTTTTTTTCGGATCGTCAGTAATTATGATTAATGATAACGATAACAATTTTTTGTGTATAGAATTTAAGTGCAGAGAAAAGTACAGTTTGTTTCTTTTTTATATTTTTATTTTTTTGTTTTTGTCGCTTTAAATGTGTCTATCGGAATTTAAATGCCCAAAAGCCAGCGAGAAGATATAGAACCGATAACCGATAAACGTGACACTGCAATATACGTTACATCTTGATAAAGACATGTGCGTAACTTGCAGTCGTTGTTGCGGAAATAACCAGTTAATAATAATTTTTTGGCAAGCGCCGGCGCCGGCTAAATCAACAGCAGGATAGCAGGTTTCTGGTTCGGCTGGAATGGATGAGAGAAATAAGATGAAGAAAATTAAGAAGAAGAAGAAGAAAAAAGAAGAAGCGTAAGTGAAAGAAGAAGAGCATTAGGAAGTGAAAATAATATTGGAAGGATCAAGCAGGGATCATCGTGTGAGCAGCAACGCCTGCTGGCAGTTATTGTTGTTATTATTATTATTATTACTATTATAATAATTATTATTGCTATTATTAATGCATGTTACATAATACACATACATATACATACATATATATAAATCAGAAGCAAACCCAATGTTTTTATGTAACAATATACATTACTATTATTATTATTATTATTGTTTTTTTTTTTGTTTTTTCGTCGTATCGTTTTTAGGGCAGAGCACAGGAAGAATAAAATATTTGTAAATTTTAGTTTACATATGTTTATAAATGAAAAAGTTATTCTATTACATAAACCAATGAAAGCATATAAGCAAAATCCCCAAATACAAAATAAACATCATTCAAAAAAAACAACAATGGCAAATGTGTTTTTCATTATTTTTTAATTTTTAGCCTAAATTTTCTAAAGTATTTCTGAATACCACGAGGAATTATCGAGTACTCTTCCATTGAGGAAATGATTTTCGTTTACAACTTTTTTAAACCTATTGATATTTAAGCCGGTTTTAAAATGCATCAAGGAGAAAAATATTGGATTCAGTTTTGCTTTGTTAAAATTTTAATTTATGCTTGATTTTAACTCCAAACATTTTTTGAAACTTTATTAACATGAAAGTGAAAAAAAATTAATTTTGACAATTTTTTTTACAAATTCTTACCACAGAAGTAATCTTATAGGTTCCTACCAGAAAAAGAAGATTAAGTAGTCTGTATATAAAAGATTAAAATGTGTTGTCTAGTACTATTAAAAGATTTATGCGAAACACAAATTGAATGCCCCCATGTGGCAATCAAGGGGTATTTAAAAGTTCATCCTTATATCACATGTGTCTTAATCATTAATGCGTGGGATCGTTATCTTTCTAGCAAGTGTCGGAGCAACTGCATTCACTCCTCTTCCCCTTCATCCAATAATGGTGATTTCTCACGATTTCCGAATCGCTAAAGATCAAACGATCTAACTGTGTAGGCAGCTAAATATATCTGTATATTTAGCTGTATATGTTAATCTATCTGTATCTGCATCTGTTGTAGGTTGAGCGCACACGCGACTTACCTAATGTTTATTTGCTCACTGAATATTTGCAGCTGCGGTCAAATATTGGCAAAGATCGTCAAACAACCAGAATTAACGTTAATTAAATAAACCCACAGAAAGAACCGAATAGATACTCACATACATCAATCTACGTCGCCTCGTTTTCAAACTAGACAACGAAAGTGACCCGAAAAATATAAAAATAAAAAAATACATACATGGGGATAGTTGAAAAAATTCAACAGAGGAGAAAGCTCTGATATTTACTTAAGTATAGGTATAAATGCAAAATTATAAATAAATAAATAAAGATACCAACATACATACTTATTTGACTTTTACCATGTTGTTTAAGAAAATGACACAAAAAAAAACAAACTGTAAAAAGCTAGAAGATAAATATATTTTAATTTGTTCACATAGGTTTTACATGTTTTGTTTGGTTTGCTGAATTCTTGAAATTTTTTATTCTGTTTTTACTTCAATACTTACGAAATTCAATAATATAAGTTTTTGTTTTTATTCTTCTTACCATTTTACAAAATAGATTCGATTTCCAACGATTAGCAAAAAATAAGTGCACGGTAATTGAAATTCTTTTATATTTTTATTTTATTTTCACTAATTCGCAACGTTTCTTCATTTATTAATTATACATACATAGTTTCTCATAATTTTTACAGCATTGTCTTTTTTTTTAATTCCGTTTTTATTCTTGTTTTTAATTTTTTTGTAATTTTGTATTTTATTTGAATCGACTTGAACAACTTTTAAACTTTATACAGCATTTTTCAATGGGTTTTCACATTTGTTATACATATTTATTGGTAGCACATACATACATATTGTTAAATACATAGATGAATGTATACTAGGTATTGGTATTGGTAATTCTAGAGTCGAGAATGCTAAAAGAACAAAGGAGGACGACGCAATGTGGCGACTTGTGGTGAACGCCTTGATGCAGCACGCAGCCTGAGGAGAAACCATTAACAATATCGACTACGAGTATATGTACAACGATTTAAACTCGGATCTCGGCTTGGACGACGCGCAAGAGAAAGAGCAAGAGAGCTCGCTCTCAAGCAAATCAAGGGTGCCACAGAAATCAAAACCAACCGAAAATCTCCCAAAAATTTATGGAGGTTTTTGGTTGGATTAGCTTTTTGTGTCACCCCTGTATTTATATATATGTATATATATACGTGGGCAGTCCGACAAGTAGTGAGCCTTTTCCCCTGAGGTCGCAACTATCGCAAGAGACATTTACTATCGTGTAGTTTATTCTTTTAGACGGGCACTGTCAAAATTTCAGCCGATTCGGATTTTAAAAAAAATTTTAAAATAGTAATATCGATCGCAAAGCTAAATCAAAGATCGTTTGGATGCTGTATACGGTGAATCTTCTTCTTCGTTGGCGACTGTCAAAAATTGGTTTATTGAATTCAAACGTCGTTGCATGTCGGTTTTTGTCGTACACCTAACAGGTGTCCCTTAAACCGATACAGCAGACAAAAACGTAACAAACGGCTATGATCACGTATTATCAGACCGTCGATTTAAATTACGCGAGATAGCTAAGACAGTAGGCATCTCAAAACCCGCATGGGTTATATCAAAATATTGGGCATGAGAGAGCTGTCGACGAGATGAGTGCCGCGTTTGCTCACATTTTTGTTTCACCAAGATAATAAGCCATCACAAAGGCAATGGCAAAATTTCATGATTAATGCTTTTAACTGATTCGGAACTCTCCTTACTCTTCAGACCTAAGCCCAAGTCACTTCTTTTTACATCCTAAACTGAAAGTCGCGCTTAACGGACATAGATTTGTATCAAATAAGATGGCTATTACCTTTAAAATCAACAATTTTAAAGACCCGGACGGCAAATAATTTTTAAAGGGGTTAAAATTGTGGGAGCGTCTTTTGAAGAAGTGTGGTGACTTATATTAAGACTAGGTTAAAAAATAAAATAAATACAAATTTTTAAAACTGTTTAACATTGTAAGGCTCATTACTTGTCGGACCACCCACGTATAAGCTTGTTGGTGTTACTTCTATTGTATTTATGAATTATCGTTTTGTGGTTTGTTGTTGTGCTGCGAGTAGCGCGATATAAAAAGACAGTGAGAGTGAGGAAAGTGAGAAATTGTCAAGAGCGGGAGCTTAACGATACATGGCGGAGCCTAAAGATCGAGAGTATGGCATATTAAAAGGTGGGAAGCGTGGGTGGGAGTGGCAGTGTCAGGCGGATCAGGAGCAGGAGCGGGAGCAGTGGTTAAGGGTTGGATAGGAGCAGCATGTCTACCAAGCGCATTATGTTTTTTGATGATCATTAACATGTACAACTTGAATTTGGTTTATTACATATTGCATTTACATAATAATACATATTTTTAATATTTTGCTTTGTTCTGCAATTTGCACCGCCCAAAAAATATGAAATTGGATTAGCTTACTGCTTAGATAATTTTTGCATACAATCGGTTTTGGCTTACATAAATAATAATTGATATAGATAAAAGTATTAATTAGTTTGTGATAAAACAAATATATATTTAAATTTTGTTGTATTTATGCGCTGCATAATACGTATTCCAAATAAAAAAAATTAAAACGGAAAACAAAAATATGTTATTTAATTATTTATAATGGTTAAATGTAAATGATCATTATCAATATATGCTAAGCATTTGTTTATGAAAACAAGGTTTCGGGACGCTCATGGTAAAAAATAATAAAAAACAGGCACTCAAATTAATTACAAATTGTTTTAGACTCGTACATTATAAACTACTAGATAGCACGGATACATATATAAACAGGTACCGGATTCGGATTCAGAACCGGAATCGGAAGTTGGGCAATGCTTACAAACTCGACGTTACAATACTTATACTTTTGTTATTTCAACTGTGTGTGTGTTTGTGTGTTTAAGTGTGTGTGTGTGTGTCTAGTCTATTGCGATTTATATTTTAATAATTTTATATTGTTTATTATTTACGGCAAATTTATAGTTTGATAACACGAAGTGGCATCCTTTCAAGTTTATTTATGATCATAGCAAAATATTTAGCTGAATCGGCATATGTCTGAGTGTGTATGTGTTTGTGTGTGTGTTGAAATCGCCATTGAGTTCTGCTGATCAACACGAAGAGAAAAATGTATATATGCATATATATTTTATATAGTATGGTATAATATAACTTTTCACTTATTCTGAATTCTTTATCTTGTAACTGCATTTCGGTTTTTTTTTTCATTCAATATTTTTTGACGGTTTAATGTTTTTCTGTTTATTTTGTTTTCTGTATTCCTCCAATTCCAACTTCCACTTGCCTCCTTTATCCAACCATTTATCGTGCCTCTATGTGTAGTTTTTATTTTTATTTAATGTTTTTTTTTTTTTTAACTTCGTTTATTCATTTCTTGCACTGCTTTTATCCTTATTCTCCATCTCCAACATCATCTGCTCCTATTTCTTTTTCATCTCTACTGCTTTCTGTTGTTGTTACGGCTGTTACTGCTTAACTTCTAACTGCTAACTGTTATCTGCTACTGCTACTGTTAATGCCAATTGCTAGTTACACTCTGATTTCGCATTTTGCCTTAATTATCCAGCCAGGACTCGCGTCATTCTGTATAGTCCCACCAATCCTTTTCATATCCTTCGTGCACATGATTGAGCAGGACTGTGCAACGCTTCTCACAATATCTGCAATTTCACATATATTGACATATTAATTTCATTTAATTCAATTCTATAACGAATATCAAAAATTATACCTGTATTTATCCTGTACTTTCTGTTTAATATCAGCCAGATTTTCGGATGTAATATCACGTTCCAAATACTCGGACAGCTTCTCTGTTGCCGACTCCAGATCCTTTTGATTATCCTCGAATATCATGGATTGATTGTTCTTTTTCAAATAATACGCAAAGACGTATGTGTACATGAGAGTCTGACGACATTGGCAGAGTATATCGACAGCCTTTTTCAGGAATTGCACCTTCAAATTTAAAATTAAAAAAGTTAATAAGGTTAGGTTATGTAAATAAATTGTAAATCATTTAAAGTGTACAATAAGAAGAACAAAACTAACTGTAAAGAGTGACCAATTTAAATGAAATTTTCTTACAGGCAAATTAAACTTATGTTTACAATATAAAAAGAAATTCTAATACAATGCTCTCGCCTCAAACTGAAATTTAAAATTCCACATGAAAAGTAAAGTGATTTTAAGGGTCTAAGATGTAAGATTTCACGCACCTCAATCCAGGACATATTGTGCTGTTGCATTTCCTCCATTTTCTGCTTAACAGACGAATACAATTTGTTCTCAAGCTTCATGGATTGCATGTGGTTCATGTATCGATTATAATAGTGCAAATATCTGTTGAAGATTTGAATGTTAAGCATGGAATTTCTTAACTTTGCATTATATGTATATACTAGATACTAGATACGAACCTGGCCAGTGATGAACGAAGCTTTTCCTGTGCATCGCGCGCCGCTTTCGCCTCGTCCTCGTCGTAGCGATTGCAATTATACCAGGATGAACCATGGGGCTCCCATGAGCCGAGACAGACCCAGCAGAAATCATGTTTGCAATTTTGATTCTTGCATACCATGTGATTGCAACCGCCATCCTTTTCGATGGTGACACTGCATCTGGGACACTCTTTGGTATTGGCAGCAATCCAGTTGGACGTCTCCGAATCGTCGTCACATTTCTTAATCCATTTCTTAAGCCAACGACACTGCACGGGATCGTGCCAATTTTCACCGCAGGCAAAACAGAAAACATGTCCGCATTTGCAATCAACGCGACGCGACTCCGCATATGGAACCTTAACGGCATAGGTGCAATCGACGGACGGACACCAGCGCAACAGTTGATTGCATTCAACAAAACTATTGGTGATCAACTGCTGATATTTGACCTTAACCCGTGCATCGGGCACCAAGTTGGTAACGGTCACATCATCCACCAAAATATCACAGCCGTGCGCGGCGCACGATATTTTCTGCCCGAGACCCTCTGTAACGATTTTCGTTGTCAGATATTCCCGCCAGCAGTTTAGGCAAAAACGATGACCACACTCTAAGCCGGTCATGGACTAAAAAAACGGGAAAACAAGTTTATACATTAGTTGAGAAAATCAAAAATTTTAGGAAATTATAGTCGAATCCCCGACTGTAAAATACCCGGTTAAAGTATATCGCACCCTTCGACCTGCTTTCGTCACTAGCGCGAACTGCCGTCCGCAGTGATGTTAATTGTATCTATGGATCTAAAATCTAATGGTATAATATTTACATTTAGGCTGCTGGTTTAAGTTTAAAAAAAAATTATGGAGAACCATATTACATTTCTGATTTTAAAATAAAAGTTATGGAATAAGAGTTATAAAATAAATAAACTTGAATTTACCCTTTTTATATATTATAAAAAATATAAACTTTCCTTTAATCTATGTTGCTGTAGCATATTTTCTTCCTATTGACTTTTTACATTAAATTTTGGTTTCATAACTGTTATTTTCAGTGCCTGCTTAAAAGCGTTACATTTATCCGAACTTGATGCCATCAAGTTTTATAGTTGATTATAATAAAAGAGAATCTTTACCACGAACAAAAATTCGCTTTATGAACAAATGAGGGTGAGGCAACATTTTGAAAATAATTTTGAAATTTTGAAAAGACTTTGAAAACATTTTTGTGACCATAGTCTTCGACTAGTGAATACCTAAGAACCTAGCTCTTACGTATAAGTACTGTAAATTGGATAGAACCGGAGGCGGAAAGAGACGTGGCCAAAATATAAGAGTAACTTGAACTGCTTGGGGTTCACAAGTCTGTGTAGAACATTTGATTGCTCTATATCTTATAGATTCTGAGATTAAGATGTTTATATAGGCGGACAGAGTAGAATATTTTCTTGAACTCTACAGGTAACGAATATAAATGTAGATATATGTAGTTATGTGTATGTGTATGCATCTTACATCTGGCGGCAATAGTGAGAAGCAAATCTCGCACTCCTCGCACTGGCTCCGTGTGGTCTGTCAGATAGAGAGAAAGAAGGAAGGAGAGAGTGTTAGAGTGGGTAAGCATGAAGCTGCGTATATCATTTTACGTACCTTTTGCTGCACGGACTCGGCTGGCTTGTTAAACGGATTTATGACGTGTGCGCATTTGAAGAACTCTTCTGTATTATCATCGATGCCATCAAAGTATTTCTCCAGCAGCTTCTCCTTGTCCCACTTGAATTGATTCAGCAGTATTCTTGTTATGGGCGTGGATAACTACAAGCAAAATAAAGCAAGATACACAGATTGAGAGAAAGAGACAAAGAAAATGAGAAACTATGTGGTAGTCTAGCAGAGCAGTATTAAAATCAAACTATGATTAATACTTGTACTCTTTACTTATCATCTACTATTTATATACAGTATGACAAGTAATTATCTTAACACAGAAAAAAATATTAATTTAAATATGTATGCTCCGTTAAAAATAGTTTAACTTAATGACTCTCATCATTTCTCATTTTATTGAACATATTCTAAGAAACATGAGTAACTATTGTGAAATAAGAAAAAATAATAAGGAAAAGAAAATAAGAATAGAAATTATTTTGCGAACTTAAACATAATTTATTTTTTTCTTTGTCAGAACAACAACTTGTCATACTGTGTAAACAGTTGGACAAGTATTTGTTTTGACAAAGAAAAACAATACATATATTTGTCAATTATTTTTAAAAATATTTAAACACAATGAAAATTAAATAATCAGATATAAAAATCAAGAAAAGGATTTTTTCTTTGCGAACTGAAATCGGTAATATTTTTAATTTGAAAAATAGTTAAACTGAATTAATCTTATTATTTGTTATTTTGAAAATGATATAAGAACAATAAGCAACAATAATGGAAATATAACAAGTTTTAATATTTGGCAATTCGTTTTTTTCTTTTTTTTTTTGCCAAATCAATTTCTTGATATACTTTTTTTTTATATATGACTCACCTTTAGCACACGATTAACCTCATCGATTATCTCTCGTTGATACTGCACTATCTCATCTGTGGTTAGCACCTTATATAGATGGTCATCAGTATCCAATTGCCGTTCTGTCGAACTGGGCATATCCACTTCCATTGCAAAATCATCATCGCCATCATCGCCAGATGATACATTGCCGGAGTCAACGTTGTCCAAGAAATCGTTATCGTTATCCGAGTCCATAACTGCTATTGCCTTCCTTTTGACTAACTTTTTTGTGCTGGTGTGTGTATGCGTCTGAGGGGTCTATTGGGGGCAGGTAGGAAGTCGATTTGGATGCTGTTTTCGATTGATTGCTTGCCTGTCTGTCTACCTCTCACTCTTGCTCACGCTCACGCACAAGCTCTCGCTCACGTTTCTCTGACTGCTGTGGAGATTTTTTTGTTCTTTTTTGCTGAGGCTGTCTACGTTGTTGCTGTTGTTGTTGTTGCTCCTCTCTTCTTACTTTACGCGCGCTTCACTTCTCACTGGTTGATTATGCTGTTACTGCGTATTTTGCACTAGTTGAAATAAATGTAAAATTTTTTATAATATGCATATGTAAAGTAGTTACACACACACACACACAACAGTAGCATAATTATTACATAGACAGCAACAGCAACGGGCGACGTCACTTGACCTTCGTCGTTTCTTTGGGGGCTTGAGCAAAGAAAATCACCTGCTTTTGAAAAGCATTGCCCTTGTTTTTCTTATAACTATTACACTTATATGCACACACACACACACACACACACACACACAAACTCAAGCCAATTGTGAAATTTGTTTTTATTTTATGTAATTTAATGTACACATGCATTTATATGCATTTATTATTATGTACATATGTATTTTGTAGCAAACAGCTGTGCATTAGTGCTGGGACCGATATTTTTATACGATTTAAATCGATATTTATTTTTTATTCTTTGGGGGAAAATATCGATTTTTCAAAAAAAAAAAGATTTAACTGCTATAATTTTAAACTTAAAAATTTCAAGCTAGAATTTTGAAAATTGTTGCAGAATTTTTGTTAGTTACAAAACTTCTCCCCTTAAGGCAATCATAAAAACTTCACCTTTATCTTATCTAATTTCGACTTAAAAATGTTTTTTAAATTGTTAATTGTTAAATTGTTAAGTTAAGTAAAGAGCAAATTGCTATTGAGGTGTAAAGTGATTGCGAATGAACGTTGCTGAATTGAAATGCAATAATTTTGCAATTAATTAATAGTTTGATGAACATTCAAAATTCGAGATTTGCTAAATTAAAGGTAAACATTTTAATGAAGTTTGTCGAGAAGTTGCAAATTTTATCAAAAAGAAAATCCCAAAATTAACAGTTCTAAAACATATCTGCGAAAATTTAAAAAACTCCAACTTTTAAATTAAGAAAAATTATAAAATAGGTAAATATTTTCTTTTTACCTTAAATGATGCAACTTGCCAGATCGGAAAATTTTGCTGAGTGGCAACTTTTTGGGCCAAAACAGTGTTTCACACCAGGGTTGCCAACTTATTAGAGGATAAAAATAGCTGTTTCTGGTTGGAAAGCATCTTAAATTTGTTTTTGTGTGCACTTTTGCAGTTTTAGAAAAAATATTACTAGCAAAACATAGCTAAAAACATATTTAAAATAACCAGATCTCCTGCTAATAGCAATTTTAAAATTTGTCTAGCAAACGAACTTTGAAAATATCCAGAATTAGCTATAAAATAGTTGGCAACAGTACCTGCTAGCATCTTCATTGTTGTTGCTGTTCTATTTTGCTTTTGTAGTTGTAGTTGTTATGCAGCCCAATTTACAAATAAAAAAACTTTTCTAATAGCTTTTGTAACAACAGCAGCTGAACCCTGAGACGCTGTAGATTCCAATTGCCTTATGCCTTAAAATGCACTATTTCTTTTGTTTGTGTTGGACCTTTCTACTTCGTCTTTGTTTTTGCTTTGCTATATACATATATGTACATATACATATATATGTATCTACATATATATACATGTTTGTACATACATACATATGTATTTCAATTCAATGGCGCTGCAAGACTGCAAAATTAAAACGCCATAAAAAAAAAAAAAGAGTCCAAGTAAATGAGACTGCACAGAAGCAAAGGCCACAGTGGACACAACACAACACAGCACTCACTTATACGTATATTTGATTGTTTGTATGCACATACATATGTGCATGTCTTTTATGCACACATATGCAAGCTTTGTACACGTTTGTGTGTTGCTATTTTCCAATTGGACCACAATGGCTTTTAACCAAAAATGTCGTGGGTTTTCATTTTTTTTTTTTTTTTTGGGGAAATAAGTTTAAATAGCAATAACAACAAATACATCGCACATTACACATACATTCACAAGAATTATACACAATTATGTGGCCATACATACATACAAATGTATATAGTCCACACACGTATGACACAAAATCAAGGCAACACACATTAATATACATATATACACACATACATCCACAACACATACAACAGCTGCAGCAGCTCACTTTTCTTATGACTTTTACACACTTCTCCCGTTTCCGTTCGACATTAAACTTATGAACGTCACTTTAGGTGGATTTTTTCATACTTTTATTTACTTTTTATATTAATTGTAACAAACAATATTGCGTTTAGAGTAGAGTTGTCGTTCGGATCAAGTTCGTTTGAACTAATCACTAAATTGAACGAACGAACTAAATCCCTGATTGGAGGTCATTTAGTTCAGTTGATCAGAATCGAATGATTCCAGAAAAAATGTTACCGTTTATTTGAGCGTCTGGCAAACTTGAATTCGTAATATCTAATTTTTTTATTTTTGACTTATTTACAAAAAGAATATTTCTTCGGTAATTTTTCTAAATATTGAAGCTATGATTGAAAAAAGTTTTGCAGCCTTGGTTCACACAAAACGTGGGGTAGGCTTGGTTCCAGAAACGGGTCAGTTATTTATTATTTGGAATATTTGTTAGAATTTCAAATTTTTGACTTAGGATTAATTATTTTGCAACTTCACTCCTAGCGGTGACGAGCTTACAAAGGTAATATAAATGATAACGTTTTTGTCTTATTTGGAATTGTAAAATTTAATAATAAAAAATAACAACTTTATTTTTTTTTTGTAAATTGCGCACTATGAAAACACTAAGCTTCGTCAGAGTGTGGCGGTCGGGCGATAGAGATGAAATGTTGATACTAGGTATATAATATCGATATGATATTTAATCGTTTGATGACCACATTGTGTCAGTGCTAAGTTATGACGCAAAGGCAGCTAAGACACACACCAAACGTGAGTCAGCAACTGTGCGCAGCCGACTTCACGTCAGTTCCGCTAATGCAGCCAACTTCATGCGAGTTTAAAATTTAACGGTTTCAAAATGGCCGACAAGAGATGTACATTAAAAGCTTACAGAATAAATTTAATTAAAACTAAATATTTATTGTATTCTATAACTGCAGTTTACTTCTTTGCTGCTTTTATTCATGTCATGTCGATGTGCCAAACGCCTTTTGTCCAGCTTTCATGAAAGGAAAAGAGACAGAAGCATATATCCCTCTACTTTATGATCATCAAAGGGAATGAGATAGAACGATAGTCAGTCCCTTTCTATTGCATGGTAAACAAGCGCCAAAATACCCAACTTCCCATTAACGAAAACAAAACACATTTTTTCAAATTCAGTTCTTAAATAAATATTTCTTTATTTTGAGCAATATAATTGGAATGTACTTGTTAAGGCGCGTAAGACGTTACAATTAACTATTTTGAATTAATTTGCTTTATTTTTTCTAAGCACGTAAAACGTTTTCATTTATCTTTTTTTATATATATTTTCATTTTCATTTTTTTTTTTTTTTGTAACATTTTACATGCCTTTTTTTTTATTCTTTCGTGTAGCTCGTATTCTCGGCTTGTAAAACGTTACCATCCTACTTGGCATTATTATTCATTTGTTTTTTCTTTCTTCTTTTTTTTGTATATATATTTTTGTCCCGCTTTTTTTCGTGTTATTTTCTCCGGATGACAGACATTCATCCGGCCTACAACACTAAAATCTGCTTATCAAACAATCTTTTTTTTCATTTTTTTTTGGTTTTGATATAATATCTAGATCGTATAACACTCAGATTTCATATATTTTTTTAAATCTTTTGCCGTCTAATTTTCTAGCTTCGGAAATCGGTTTGCACACATGTCTTGGCGCGCAAACCGATTTCTGAAGCTAATACGAAAGTTATTTTACCCTTATTGTGAGCACCTCAGTTATCTACAATGGGAATAGAGGTAAGAAAATACATAATTATTAACTTGCAACGTGTCAACACAAAGTGTCATTTAAGAATTTTGCGTTTCTATTGCACGCACACACACAAACACACACACACACTCGCGCGTATTTTAGCCAATTTTATTTTGGCTTTCATTTTTGACCATCACAAATTTATATTTTTCGCAGCATCAATTCATCGCTTACTTTGTAAGTAACTGCAACGTGTGCTTCAATGGATAACTGAAATTCAAATTTATAAAAACCAATTATTAATAGGTCACCTCCATTTTGTATTTCACACACACACAGACACACACGTGCATCGGGTGTATGCATTACGAACTTACCATTTGACATCTGACTGTACCGCCAAAAAAGTCACGGCTTTAATTTTTATTAAGTTCCCTAATACAGACATGAACTTTCTTCTCGAATTGTTATTTAATAAAAATAATATGGCGCAATTCTCCAAAAAAAAAATAAGTTAAAAATGATGTGTGTGTGTGTGTGTATACTAAAAATTATTGACTTTATGTGTGCGTGTGTGTATACGTTTAATAAAACGACAAAATTAAGGGTGAACAAATTAAATAAGTAAGCACAATAATTTGTGTCCGTTCTTGCCTTTCTCTCCTATCAATCTGAAACAACGTCCCGTTCATGATCAGACTTGTGATGGCCTGGCAGAGTAGAGTTGTAGCAAATCGTTCGGATTAAGTTCAAATGAACTAATTACTAAAGTGAACGAGCGAACTAGTTCATTGCCATTAATTTAAACGTCTGGCAGCCTTGAATAAGTTAACGTTTGAATGTCTGGCAGCCTTATAAAGTATCTAGATAATTTTTTATTTAGCCCCTTTTCTAAAAAAGGATCCGTTGGTAATTTTTATAATTTTTGTAGCTAGAAATTTGAGAATGCTTGCAGAATTTTTGTTATCAGTTTGTATATGTTATGTAGAGTTATATTAGCAAATTCTCCCCCCGTTGTCCCGTAAGTTGGTGAACCGCAGAAGAGTATGTAGATTTTATAGAAAAAATCGACAACTCTAATTGAACTCTGCATCAAAATTTGAAAATTTAATTTTTTTCCTTTGCTGTCCATTTTTTTCATACTTTTTCCTTTACACTTATTCAAAAACCCAAAACTGTCAAAACTAAATCCAGAACCGTTAACTGAAACTATCCGTTTCATTTAAAGTACCGGAACAGTTTATTTTCTTTATGTTTATTATTTTGCTTTATATTAAAAAATAACTTAAAATTTCAGTAAGGTTTATTTCTATAAAAAACATGCAAATGTAGCTGATTGTTAGATTGATTGTTACTAAGTCAAAGGTTTGACCAACTTCAAACTTTCTGATTTTGTCAAACTCGACAGATTTGCAAGCGGAGTGTCAATTTGTCAATGGGTTGGCCTTTAGTTCACTCTGCTTTTAAATTTTTGAAGAGAGCTAACCTTTTGTTTTTTTTCTTTTAATTCAAGATTTTAAATCTCAAGCTTTAACTTTTAATCAACTAATCAAGGTGACGTAAGTTAAAAAAAATTACCTTTATTTAATCCATTCTCTAAATAAAATTGTGAAATTCTTATATATGCATAAAGAATTTCCTTGAAGTGAATTTAAAATGCGCGCAGTTTCGCTTTCAAAGAGTGGACTAAACTATCGAGCACCTTGAATAGCACCACTTTCGATAGTTTTGTAACTCTGTGGTACAATCGATGTCAGAAGCAAAATAACGCGAGAAAAAAAAACAGAAATTAAAAGTAAAAAACCCTTTTAGACTTTTGTTCGTTGTGGAAAGAAAATCGTCAACGTAGACGCAAATCAAATGCAGCACGGTTGTTTAGCAGTTCCGACCGGCTATCAAATGATTCATCCGCAATATAAACTAGTTTCGTTCACACACAGCTCATATTGATGAGCCGTTCAAATGAACTGGAACTGGAACAAAAAGAATAGAAGAAAGAAAACAAACAGCTGCGATACAGCAGCAAAAAAAAAATACAAGCCTACAAAGAAGAAAAATAGAAACATGACCGTTTCCAACACCGTGGACCAATATACGATCATGTCCGGGGATCGTTCAAAGATAAAAGATTTGCTTTGCAATCGTCTGACAGAATGTGGCTGGCGGGATGAGGTGCGATTACTCTGCCGCAATATATTGCTAGAGAAAAGCGGCAACAACAGCGTCACCGTGGAGCAACTAATATCTGAAGTAACACCCAAGGCGCGTACGCTGGTTCCCGATGCGGTGAAAAAGGAGCTGCTGATGAAGATTCGCACCATACTGGCTGAAAACGAGTCAGACAACTCGAATTAAATTAAATTTAATTGCTTATAGTATTAAGTCTACATTTCTACATGTTCGTTTCGTCATTTTTATCATCATTTGTCAATAAACTATATACAAAGTGGACAGTCTGTGCACGGGGAATGCCAGGGAGGGGAGGGAGGTGGAATGCCTTCAGATGGGACAAACAGAACCGTTACTAATGTACTGATAACTGCCGGATGCATCCGATGTCGTTTGTTGTGTGCCCTCCTCCATAAGCTCCATTGGTGAATCCAATGCCACAACAACATTCTCACCAGCTGCAATGATCATATCTGTTGTTGTTGTTGTCGTCGTGACTGTGGACTTGACAGTGGCGGCAGCAGCAGCTGTTCCACCTCCTCCTTCTCCCCCTCTTCCTTCAGCGTTGTTAACACTGGGCTGTGTGTACTTGCGCACCCATTCATTGGGATGCATCTTCTTCTTGTGATTGTGCATGTTGGCATGCGACTTGAAAGTGCGCGGGCAAAATGGACATGAATACAGATCGATGCCCGTGTGCGTGGCCATGTGCTCCTGCGAAAAGAGTATTGTTTATTCATTATGATGATTAATATTCTCAAACACTGAAAATTAAAGAAAAAAACTTGTTTAGCTATTACTGCCGTTCTACTTGTCCGATCTTGCTGCGATTAAGCGTATTATCTTAAAAAATGGGTGTGGTGGCTTTTCGCGATTTGCGGAGGCGGGAGAGAGCGTGACAACAATTTAAAACAAACTTGACCTCTGTGTGTTTAATTTGGTGGCTCTATCTCTTATAGTCTCTGAGATCTAGGCGCTCACACGGACGGACAGACACATATGGCTATATCGACTCGGCTGTTGTTGCTGATCAAGAATATTTGTACTTTATAGGCTCGGAGATGACTCCTTCTCCCTGTTACATACATGCCAACGAACACAATATACCCTTTTCCTTATGTTTTAAGGGACGGGTATAAAAAAGGTCTTCATTTAATTTAGTTTAAACACCTTTAAAAACGAAAAACAAAGTTATTTAAAACATTTAAAAATATGTAACAAATATACTTTTTATATATTAATACGCTGATTTTAACCAAATATGGTCTGCCTGTATGAAATGTCATTTAACTGCTAACTTCTTAATTTAAAAAAAATTGTCTGGAATGGTATTTATTACACAACTCGTGAGTTTTGATGAAATATCTCTAAAAAGAAGGATTTTCTTATAAAATCTAAATTTTCAAACGATCATTCCATGAAAACTATATGATATAGTAATTAGATTGCAAAGAAATTTGGTCAGGAATAAATACACAATCTGTTAATTAAGATTTCTCATGACACTGCTTAGATTAACATTGATTTTAGAATGATCATTTCCATGACAGCTATGTATATTAGAGTGCATAGAATTAAAAAAATAATTGTTACCCACAAAAATAACCATGGCTATAAAATAAATTTCTAGTTCCCGCTTTTTAACTTCGCGCAATCTGATTTCGGTTTGATCGTTCTCAAGCCAACTATATAATATAGTAATCCTATGCAGCCTATAAGAAGTTTACAAGCAGAGACACCACTTTGATTGAAAACAGACTGACAACAGATCATGAATATATATATTTTATGGAGTCTTCTTGAATGCGTCACACATTATGCGACAAATTTATAATACCATCTGCAAGAATATACTACACAAACTAGATTTAAAAGATCGCTCTCTATCTCTTGTCTCTTCTACTTACTGCGAGGGCGCGCGGCAGCTTGAACTCCTTGCCACAGAGCGTGCAACTGTGTCGCTTGGCCGAGTGATGGTAACGCATGTGGCTGCTTAATGCGACCCGGGATGCCTTCTCGGCGCTGCACAGGACACAGCGATATTTGTTGTTGCCCTCGCGATCATCGTGGCGGGCGAGATGCTTGCGAAGACTGCGCTCATCACGCAACCAGCGACTGCACAGATTGCATTGCACCTCGGCAACGGGACCATCCGGATGCAGAGCCTTCTTATGGGTTAGAAAGTTCGCTTTGGAGCGAAAGTTGGCGCCACAAATGTCACAGATGACGGGCGTAAAGTCGGACGTATGCATGCGTTTCTCGTGCGCCGTTAGCTCAAGTTTAGTGCGGAAGCTGAAAGAGATATTGAGAGAGAGGGAGACAGAGAGAGAGAGAGACACAAACTGAATTACCAAGTGATTCAGAAATGATCAGAGGTGTCACATAAAGCGAAACCAAACGAAAATCTTCCAAAACTCTATACATTTTTGGAAAATTTCGGTTGGCTTCGCTTTCTGTGGCATCCCTGTATATTTAGTATTTGTTTCTCTTATTTTAAAATAAGATCTTTTCACTTAGTATTTATGGTATTAACTCCTAGGTGGTTTTCTAGCTGCGTGCATTCAAGACTTCGTACTTTCTTTATTTTGTATCTTTTCTATTGCCTATCTGAGTTAAAAAAGAAGCTTTAGCACAAGTTAAATTATTTATATAATAGTTTCTTAGAAGTTTTCGAGTTCATCAAAAGTTTTGATGAATAATGATTATATATGACTTTTTTTTTAGGTCAAGTAAAATGAATATAGTCAGATATTTATTCAGTTACTAAAAATTAAATGCTTTTGATTGATAAATATTCTTAAAAATTATCACATACAGGGGTGCCACAGAAAACGAAACCAACCGAAAATCTCTCAAATCTACATACATTTTTGGGAGATTTACGGCTGGTTTCGTTTTCTGTGGCACCTCTGATAATCATTATTATGTAGTTTTTATAATATATGTAGCTTATAATAATTAGGCATCCCGATCAAAACTAAATCACGAAAAAATAAAAAAATTAATAATAATAAAACAAGTCGAAAAGGCTATAGTCGAGATCCCGACCATAGAATATCCGTTACTTATATCAATATATACAAAAGTAATTTGTAGAAATTACTATCTAATAAAAAAAACTACTGCATACTTTTGGGTGTTTGTATTGCCTTAACTATTAATAACTTTGGTTATCTATTACTGCCGTTCTACTTGTCCGATCTTGCTGCGATTAAGTGGGATAATAGATAACGTAAATTGCTATAAAAACAGAATTATCTTAAAAACTGTGGGTGTGGTGGTTTTTCGGGATTTTCGGGGCCGGAAGGGAGAGTGTCAAAAAATTAAAGCAAACTTGATCTGCTTCAAAGTCATTGGGATCTGCGAGCCAAATTTGGTATCTCTATCTCTGATAGTCTCTGAGATCTAGGCGCTCACAAAGACGGACAGACGGCCATGGCTATATTGACTCGGCTGTTGATGCTGATCAAGAATATGTATATACTTTATAGGGTCGGACATGCCGCCTTCTCCCTGTTACATACATTTGAACGAATGCAATATACCCTTTTACTATGTTTTTAAGTAACGGGTACAATGAATAATTAAATAAGAAATCCTTCATCTTTCTATTGCTTTAAATATAAATTTAAAATTGTAATTATTATTGAAAATTGTGCCGAAATTTAATAAAAACCCTTGGGGTGCGGCAGTTTGGCTTTCTACTTCTTCTATTTCAAGAAATGAGGCTTTAAACTTAAAGTTTAAAGGTAAATTGTTTAAAAAACCGACCATGGCTATCGGATAAGTAATATGGACTGTAATTGATTCTTCCCTGAATACTTCTGGCAATAAGTGTGTGTTGTTGTGGGTGAATTGATTCTGTTGGAATAACGTACGTTTTGCTGCAGGTGTCACATGTCTCTGGACGCTCGGTGCCCTTGTGCACCTTGATGTGCATGGTTAGCAGAAACTTTTTGGCAAAACGTGCCTCACAAATGGCACATTGATGCACCAACTGTTGCTGATCGGAGTGAAAGCGCAGCATATGCATGTCCTGGCTGTTGCGATTGAGGAAGCTCTTGTGGCACGGCTGGCAACTGAAATACTGCGGATCCTTGTGATAATGCAAATGATCCACATACAGTGTACGCTTCTTATAGCGATTGTTGCAACACGCCATGTAACCGGTGCAATTGTGTGCCGCCCGAAAGTGTCGCTTCAGGTCATTGAAATTCTCTAACGGCGCCGCACAGAGGCAACAATCCAACTTGACATTGGCGGCTATATAATCATCCATTTCCTTAATGCTGCTACGCTTTGCAGCCAGCTCTGGTCCATCTGGTGCTTTGGGCAGTTTCGTTTTGACAATTTTACCCTTGGGACGACCACGTTTCTTTGGATTAACCGTGCCCGGCTTGCCGTGCTTTAAAATTGCCTTTTTGGTTGCTGTTTTCATTGTCACGGACTCTTCTTCCGGAACAGCATCTGCTGCATTGCGTCGCAGTTCACGGGACCGTGCACGTGATGCCCGCAAGGATGAGGCAGGCAATTCAAATTTGTTTGCCGCCTGTCGCGTTTTTCCCTTAGTATGTTTGGGCTTCACAGTCATGAGGAACTCATCAGCGAATGCATCGCCGTATTCCTGATGCTCGCTGCTGTTGCTGCTGTCACTGCAATTGCGTGTATGTGTATTGTCCGCATCGATTTCTGGCTCACACAATATGTGATCCTTGACATCGTTGTCCTCGTCGTCATCGAAGGCCAGCTTCGATTCAAGGGGCGACTCCGTGTTCCATACAACAACAGCTGGTTCGGGCGGCGGTTCCGGTTCCGTTTTCAGCAGCATCTGTTGCTTGTCCAACACCATTGAACAGAATTGCTCGAATTCGGTTAAATAACGCCAACATTCTGTGCACAGTCGGTTGGATATGTTATCGTTGAGAGTTACCTGCCAATAAACATACAATATTTGTACAAGGCATTTCAATTTAATGGAATTTTACGAGTAAGTTCAGTTACACTTTACCTCAAGTTGCAAATATTTGGCTATAACCTTGGGCAGACCGTGCTCGGCATCACTAAATATATATATGGACATCGAGTCCTCCAAATCGCACAGGCACAAACGGCATATCATTCTTGTTTTAACTTTCTCTTCTTTGTGTTTGGTGATTCTTTTAAAAAATATTATTAAGATTGCCGCAGCCGAATCCTGCAATGAATTTTGGTAGTAAACAAATATGCATCAATCGATAAGCATCTGCATATCGATAGCGTGCATTGTGACACTTTCTTCAGCGCAAGTTGGCAGCCCAATAACTATCGATACCAGTCGTTGTTCAGAATTGGCGCCATATAGCGATAAATTTAAACTTAGGTATTGCAAATATCAAAATACCATAACTTTGCAATGAATTAATAATATTAAAAATATTTAAAATTCGAAATTTTATAAAATTAAGGTAAGCATTTTAACGAAGGTTTAAGGCTATTCATCCCAAGGGGAGTGACGTTACAAATTTAATTTTAAAAAATTATTTAAAAAGTTAGAAAATTCCAACAACAAAATTTTAAAAATTCCAGAAATGTTTTAAGTTACCAATTTTGTCATTTGACCTAATGTGGTGCATATTTCCAGATCGGTGAATTTAACAGGGTGGCAGTCTTATAGTCGGGTGGCAGCATTTCGGCCAGGTGGCGACGTTGTGGGTAGAAAAGCATTTTGAAGTAGAAATATTTTCGTTTTTTGTAAAGTAAGTACACTTTTACAATAAATAACCAATCAAACAACTAAACAACAAAATAAACTTAATAATTGAACTTTATAGTTCATGAAAGACTGAATAAGTTCACTCGTTCATTTCAGTGACCCATTCATTTGAACTTTTTCAGAACGAAATGACACAATTCTAATTGCACATCACTAAATCAAATACGAAAGAGTTGTTGTATTTTATTTTTTGGCCGGATTTAAGTTAAAGAAAACTTGCAGTTAAAATGCAAAAGAAGCCGCTGAACGCAAACTCGCTGCTGGATAAACTGCATCGGGGCGCTGTGTACGCCTGCATCGGCGTCACACTCTACGGCACGTACATGATTGGCATGCGTTATTATCACTATTACACAGTGATACGGCCGGAAAAGCAGCAGGCGGAACTGAAACTGTTGGACGAGGGCGCCCACGACAAGGCCAAGGAGCTGAAATACTAAGCATGTTGTTAACTAATTTCTAATTGTTTGTTAAGTGTTGAATAAATAATGAAGAAAGCTATTGATATTTATTATTCACAATTTAAGGCAAACGCTCCTGTGTGGAACTTGTTGTGTAATGACATTCGACTGTTACTGTTCCTTGGCCTATTCAAAGACCTTGTTGCTGTTTAACAATGCGACCATAAATCAGTGAAAACCGTCAATGCTTGGACCAAACAAAACGCTGCCAATGTGCAATCAATAATGTTGTCATCTGTTCTGTTGTGATTGACATCGTGACCAGCGGCTAACCCACCATCGATGTTTACTACAAATACCCTCTTTCCACTATAAAAATATACTATGTACATTTTTCTGCGTTTTTACATTAATAACAAATTTACATCTTAGAAGAATTTGTAAATCAATAATCGTCATTTTTTATTATTAATGAAAAGAAATGTATTAAATTGGAGCTTTTATACCAAAAATTATCCCAATTTTCTGTGTCTTTACATTAGAAATTCTTCATTTGTTGAGAATTTGTAAGACTTTTGTATCTTTTGGTACATTTTTTTTAATGCAAGAAAATGTAAAAATACAAAAAATTAATTTTTTAATTGAAAATTTATTAATTATGTGAAAATATACTATATATACATACTCATTTCTCCAAAAGTAAAAAATGTATATTTCTTGTCTGTATAATTCGCAACATAATCAAAATAATTTGACGTAGCATAGTATATTTCCGTAAATCATATTTGGATGTAAATGATAGCGCGACAATTTTTATTGTATATTTAAAAAGGTGGTAGTTTTAAAAAGATTTTTTTGAGATTTCAACATTTAGATTTGGAAATATTTTACTATGAATTAAGAAAGTTAAAAGTGTTTTTTTTTTAAATTTTTTTTTTTTGAATTTTAAATTGTTCTTAATTTAAATAATGTGTAAAAATGTTGCAAAAAGTTAATACTAATTTGTTGTGGTGGAAACAGAGTATTTGCAGAGTATGTTGCAGCTGCGATGGACCAAGTGGGAAACTTCCGCTTGCTTCAGCTGCTGTTGCAGTTGCAGCCGTGCATTAACCTCTCGCAATGTTGCAGCGTCGCGTCGTCGTCTCACTATGCATTTTATAAATATATTAAACAATATTAAGAAACGCAGAGACAATGGCGGGTACCACCCACTTTTTGGCTCAAGCTCGTTTGCCAATTTGCCAAGTTGTCTATGCTTCATTCAACAATGTTGTTGCCGTTGTCGTTGATGTTGTTGCTGGTATTTATCTTGTCAAAGGCGTACCCACGATACAAATTTGAGGGGGCCTAGAAATAAGATTAACAAAATTCCTTCTTTTTATTTAAAAATAAATAATATTATTTTACTAACACAATTTAATTTCGATTTTTAATAAAATGAAATAAAATTCGGTTTTTTGCCCGACGTTTTGAATTGCGATCCACAAAACATCACTCATACTGCATATAATAATATCAACCTATGTTATATCTGTATCTTAGCCGACTTTCCACAGATTTTATGTTTAATATCTTAAGCGACGCTCAAATATTGCAATTATAAAAATTAAAATTTATAAAAAATAAAATTTTTTTTTTTTCGAATTTTTTGGAATTTTTAAAGCCAAATAATAGTAAACACACTAAAAATAAATTTTAGTTTCTTATTTAAAAAATATATATAGCTTTAAGAAAGTTTAATGCATTAAATAATAGTAAGCACACCACAAATAAATATCAGCTTCTTGTTTCAAAAATATATATAGCTTTAAGAAAGTTTAATGCATTTAAAAATTAGTTCTCTGATTCTCTAGTAACGTTAAAAAATTTAAGCTCACCTCTGGAAAATAGCTTTTTTAAAAATACCAGATTTTAAATTAAAAAAAATTTGATGCAGAAAATTTTTTAAGTGGTGGCGTTATTTAGGCCCCAGGCAACTTTTTGCGAGCATAGTCATACTATCCATTTTTTTTGGTAAACATATACAAATTCTTGCCTTGTTAATTTTTTCCAACTGATGGTAGCATATATTTGCAATGACTTTGATATATTTTGAGCTGTACCCCTTGGAATAAAATACAGTTGCCCCCTGTCTGTACCTGCGTACGCCCTTGGTTGTTGCCTCAGTCTCATTCATAGTTTGCCTGATTACACTAGGCAACAGCCCAAATCTGAACTGATAGATATGACGCCCCATATGACAAAATACATATTTTTTTCTTAGCGGTTCTTAGAGATGCGCCCATATTTGTCATCATTACTCGAGAATGCCAGAACCGATCTTCAAATGCTTTACTTTTTGTATAGCTTTTTATTCTAACGGTTTTTTGACTTTAAAATTCCAGGAAAGTTCGAAAAAACTCTGAACCACTAAATTTGCTTCTATTTATATAGCTGTATAAATTACCTGTCGTTAAGTATGTTTTCTGTTAAAATCGATGGAGAGACAGCCGAGTTTTTACCAAATGAGCAAACCCACCTAGAAAACACGATTTCAAATAAAAGTTGATTTTCGATCGGCCGTCCCTATGGAAGCTTTATGTTATAGTGGCCCGATTTCAACCTAATTTGACCAGGTCATATAAGTCTACACGATACATATCTTGTGAGTTTGGTTGAGATATTTTAAAGTTTTCCATACTAAAGGTTGCTTATCGATCGATCGATCCTATGGCAGCTATATGATATGGTGATCCGATTTCACCAAATTCGGTTAGGATATAAAGGGATATATTAAAGATACCCAATTTATTATTTTGATTATATCGCCGTTTCTCCATAGATTGTAATGAACCATATCTTAATCGGCGCCTAATTATGTAGCAAATACAGGTTCGAACCATAGTTCAGAATTTATTTTCGAATTTTTAATTTTATAAAAAAAAATCTTCCAATGAAAAAAAAAAAATGTTTTTGTCATATGGGGGACCAAATTTAACAAAAAAAAAGTGGATTTGGTTCAGTTCAGAAGAAAAAAGTCCAAATTGGTTGCCTAGTGTTATTAGACAATGGCAATTACTATGCAAAGAAACGGAGCTGCAACTTAGTCTCAGTTTCTATCGCTGTTGTTGCAACTGTTGCCACTGCGGTCAAGGTCGTTCTTCCTTTATTATGACTGCAGCTTGATTCGCCCAAAGCTCCCTCGGGGCAAAACATAATAAATAAATAAAAAATCAGCATTGTGAAGTCGTGCAGCTTGGATTATTTCGATAAGTTTTTTATTTTTATTTTTTTTATTGCATTCGCAAATGATCTGACAGCCATCTGACTGAAATCGTTCTGGAATCTCAAGTAATGTAAGACTTGCGACATACCCTGTACATTTTTCAAGAACCAAAAACTGAAACGTTTTTGCTCGTACGGTTTCTTAGTTCATTCTGCATTCAAATTGTATTAGATTTGTTAAACAGAACCTGGATATTGATTTCGATGCTAAATGTCCACCCATTGGAATTTTGAAAATTTTAATTTTTGATACTCAAGTTTTCACATTCAATCTATGTACTTATTATATCTGAATAAGTATTAGACGACACATTAAAGTTTATTCTGAGACGTTTAATTTTAATAAAAAAAATCAAATTGAATTGGACAACAATTTTGACTTTGTGAAGTTGTAAGTAAAAGGTTTGAATAATTTCAAACAATTATAACTATACCAATATTGGACCGAATTTCAAGCGGAATGTCATTATGATCATAGATTGGCCTCTAAATTCATTCTGCATTGAAATGTAGTTACACAATTTTTACTCCCCTAAATCTGGGTTTTGATTTTACTGCAAGTTTGAACTTTAAATCAACTTTTTATGCCACAATGGTATAAAACAGCTCTGTAACATTTATAATTTTTTTTACATTAATTTATTATACCGTTACCGATATTATACTGGAACCGATATTTGTTTCGATTTGCTTCCCTGGTTATAAAATATGTAATGAAATGTGTACTAATTTAGTATTTCAGCAATAACGAATAGCAAAAATATAAATATAGCAAAAATATAAAATATAAATCGAAACCGTATACAAAGAATTTTAAAAAATTCAACAAAAATATCTTAAATACTCTTCAAAAACCCAGAAGTATTCCAAAAATCATTTGATATGTTGACAAAGTCAGAAATTCAAATTTGACACATTACCAGCAATAATATCAAAACAATTTGTTGAAATCAGAATCGAATTCTTACGAAAATTTTTGGATAAGCGCTTGAAGCACTTTCAAAAACCATCCAAGCTTCAGAATTACGAGTATTTTACTGAGCTATTTATAAAGCTGTGTACAGTTTGTTGATCAATATCTTAAAGTTTTTATATCTCTATAAAACTATTTGTATCTCTAGCAATCGTGCTTGCTTGCAGTTTGTTTATTGTAATTGATTGTTTGGGTTATTGTTGTTGTTATTGTTGTTGATTTAATTAGAAATGTCAAAAACAATTGAGGAATAAATAATTTCGAAATTAAAAATGCATTTCCCACGGGGTTTTTTGCCATTTGACTTGCCACACTGCCAGTCACAGGAGCACTCTTGAGTCGCGCCCCTAAATGTGGCGCAGGTACACGTACTATATGTTATACACACATGCATATGTGGATTGTGGCATGTTGCAAGTTGCGTGCAGCTGCTATCGCATGTCAAGTGAAAGCGACATTTGATCTGACTGTGGAACGCATTAACTGTGTCAACTTGTGGATCGTGTTGTATCCAAAGACTTCAACTGTTGCAACTGCAATCCGCAACAGCAACAGCTTCCGTTATTGCAACAATTACTTAACAAATTAAATACCAAAATCTTTTTTTTTTTTTGCGCAAACTTGCCACAGTCGAGACGCTCTAGAGTTCTAAGCGGAAAACGTTAGTTGCAACGCCCACTAGACGGTGGCAAGGGGACAGGGGGAGAGAGCGGAGGAGAGTTGACCTTTTGGGGTCCGTCGATGAAATATAGACAATGTTTGATTTCAACTCAAGTTGAAACTGAAGCCTCGTCATGCATTGAATGCGGCAACTGCAACAATCGACGTTGCTTTTGTTGTTATTGTTATTATGGCTTTTGCATAATTGTTAACTGTAGCACAATGGCTAACTATAAAAGCCCTGCAATGCTGGCAAACAATCAACAATTAAGCTTTAGCTTCAGCAGCAGTCGCATCATTGTTATCATCAACAATCCTCAGCATGAAGTATTTGGTAAGCAATAAAATTATTTGTTTATTAACAATTAAAATAAAAATAATTTTTTTTTTAACTTATTTAAAATGATAAAATAACAATTTAATTTAAATTTTTAACATAAAAATCTTGCAATAAATCAAATTTTCGAATAAAAATTACAAATTGAAAATAATTATTAATTGCTAATTTTCAAGAAAATAATAAAAATTAGAGCTATTCTTCAAATTTTATCTGTAAATTATAAAATAAAATTTACATTAAAAAACAAATTTTTGATTAATTAACAAAATTAATTCAAATTTTTTTTATAAAAATTTTTCAATTACACTAATTTTCAATTTGTAAGCAAATAAAAATTTAAAACAAAATTTACATTGAAAAATTGTTTATTAATTTTAAAAAGAGAATTTTCAGTCAGTTTTTGTCATTCATTTATGTCAGTTTTTTTCTGGATTTTTTTTTTTTAAACTCTTCATTTTTGTTTGTAATCCTTAAGCAAAGGATCAGGATTAAGTCAAGCTAACCAGCGACTTTAACCAATTTTTTCTTCCAGTGTGTTTTCGTTATTTTTGCCATGTGCCTGGTCAACTGCTTGGCGGCCATTGCTGAGCCCGCAGCGGCAGCTCCTGATGCCGAAGTGGAATCAACTGTAGCCGAAAAGAAGACGGAGAAACGTGGCATTTATGGTTTTGGCTATGGACATTATGGACATGGTTATGGCGGCTATGGTCATGGACATGGTCATTATGGCGGCTATGGCTTCGCAAGTCCCTATTATGGCGGCTATGAGTATGTGCATCATGCCACGCCCTATTATGGTGGCCATCATGGTGGTTTCTATCCCTATCATCATGGCCATTATGGTTACTATTGAGAGAACTCGATTTGGATTTGTAGTATAATTCATTTTATATTATCGCCCCCCACTCATCGCTACACAAACACATTTGCATACTTAATAATTTTTTTTTCGTTTTTTTTTTCTCTTTTGTATTATGCGCTACAAATAAACAATGTAATTTGAAAGTTTAAGCCATGTATTTGATTTCGCGCCATGCAAAATGCAGCACTGCAGTTAGTGCTGGAAAACGATGACGTGTCGAGCAGCAACACTTCATCTACGACAATCGACGCTTATCGATTGGTGACTGATTATAATCGATTACATGGCGATATGTATCGATAGGCATTGCTCTTGCATTTTTGTTGCTCATTTTTACGCTCTTCTTTGTCGGAGACGGTTGTTTCTTCTTGCTTTTGCTTCGTCAAGCAAAAGAGCTCAACAAAATAAATTGACACACAATTTCAATTTGAGCTAGAAAAAGGAGTCGTTCGAGCTAGAAAACTGGTGTGAACAGCTGTTGTTGCAGTAGTGTTGGGTAACTTTTTGTTGTCTTTTTTTTGTATATTTTTTTTCGTTGTTTTTACCTACGAACTACGCGTGTAGTAAAAAGTGGCAGCAGAACCAACAACAACAACTGTCTCAGTGGTGAAAAGCAAGTGCGAAAAATACCAGCAAACAAGCAAAAAGCTGACCAAATTGTGGGCGAAACAAAAAAAGAAAAAAAATTATATTACCAGCCAGATGTACATACATGCAAATGTACATTTTTGTGGTAGTACTAATGCTAGTACAAAAAAAATGCGAATCTGTTTGTGAATATGTGAAGTGACAAAAAAATATTTAAAAAAAAACGTAACGTACACACGCACTCATACACGCATATAAAAAGTTGTGAATTCGTCGTCGTGTGCACACACACACACACACAACATATTCACACTAACATACATATGTACGTACATGTGAGCTCCTCTAGTTGCGAGAAAGAGAGAGAGAGCGAGAGAGAGAAAGAGAGCGCGTTGTCTTTAGTTTCTGTGTTGCTTTTAAATTTGCCAGAGTATTTAATTTTTTTTGCTTTGTGTTTTTTTTTATAATAATTTTCGCATTGTGAAAAGTTTTTTTTTTAAACCGTGCGTTCGTGTGCGTGTGCAGAAGTAAAAACAAAAAAACAACAACAACAATAAGAATAACAGCAAAAATAAAATCAACAACATTTATAGGCCCGTCGAGCAGTTCGCGCCACTTTGAAGAGGTATGTATGTATGTCTTTCTATATACTTATATATGTAAGCATGTATGTTTTTGTCCAATTCAAAAAAGAAATTCTTATTAGATCACAGGCATTTGTGTGCCAGTGTGTGTGTTCGCTGCTCAGGTTCAGCACGACGACTTCTTTTTTGTCTTGTTGTTATTTTCTTTTCTTTCATTTTTGCTATTCACACTCATTTCGCCGTTATTTATGTAACAAGTGTGTGCGTGCTAAATGAAGTGCTGCTGCGCTGCTGCTGCTTTTGTGTTGTTGTGTATGTATTTGGTGATTTTTCGTCTCTCGCTATTTGTTGTTGTTTGTAATGAAGTTGGCATCACAGTCGCTGCCATTTCACATTACACAGTGGGTCGGCGTCGACGTCGACAGCGACTGCGACTGTAACTGCGACATCGGCCGGCAACGCACACAGAAAGCTCCCTCCAGCATGAACAGAGGCTGATCGACAGCGACAGCGGGGAGCAACGCAAAGCGCATTGAACTGGTTAGGTTCACTTTGTCATTTAGTTATCAACATAGACGATTGCGGCGGCAGCGGCAACGGCTCAGCATCAGAGAGAGCTCAGAAAAAGAGAAACATTGTTTGTTTTTTTTTTTTCTTGCTGGTCAGACACGCAGCAGCAGCGGCAGCGGCGACGGCGACGCATCATTTAAGCTTTGACAAACGTCAGCTTCGCAACATTTCTTCAATTGACATACAGTTAGTCAATTAATTATTATCCCAAATATCTTGCACATGTTTTTTTATTTGTAATAAAAATAATCAAAGTCAATGAATTTCTTTTTTAAACTTGTTCGACCCTTTATATATTTAGATAAAAAACTTAAATTAATCAAAAATATATAATTCTTCGTTTTGATAATATGTTGTTCGAATATATGTATGTATTTTAGAAAACGGCTTTAGAGCATTTCTGCAGCAGATGTGCATTTATTTAGTTTGCATCATATTAAAAAGTTGATAAGTAAATAAAAAATTTTTTAATAAAAACTATTGATTAAAATAGAAGTCAAAAATAACTCTTATACTAAAGAAATCAAATCAAAAAGTTCGTTGTTTAAAAATTGATATTTAATTATTATTGTGCGACTAAAATAGGAATTTTTGTCTTATTCATGTTGTCGTAACTATTTCCTTAATAAATATTGAAGAAATGCGATTTTTTATTTTAGAAAACAAATAAATATGAGACAAAGTTACAAAAATTAAATCAAGTATATTTCAGATAAACATTAGCAATTTTCTTGCTGAATTCCGAGATACAAATCTAAGTATGATCGGTTTAGGGTTAAGGACGACGAGCAACAGTAATAAAATAAGATAAAAACAACGAAAAGTTTCTTAAAATGATATGTGAATTTGTTATATTGTTAAGACAATTACTTGACGTACTGTGCGTATGTAAGCTGTGGGGTTAAAGAGCGAGACTGAGGCGCCAAATGAGCAGCAAGGAGAGCAACAATAACAACAACAACAACAACAATTGTGACGCGCATTTTGAGACTGCTCTCATAATCTGCGTTTGCGTTGAAGTCGACGTCGACGTCAGCGTCGACTGTTGGCTGCTGGAACAACAACAAGAACAAGAAGAAAACTTTATTTGATATTGTTGTCATTTCGTTACGCATAGCTGCGATGCTGACGTCGCTGTCGCTGCCTCTGCCGCTTGTTGCGCTTTTTTTTATTTCAATTGTTTTTATTGCTGTTTGCCTTTTTTTTGTCAAGCGTTTTTATTGGAAATTCGTAACGGCAGCGATAAAAATAAAGAAACAAAATAACTGAATGGAATTCGTGTAATTAATGTAATGGTAATTTCAATTCCATTTCACCCCCACTCCCACCCTCCCCACTTCTCCCACCCTTCCCAACTTCTCCCACCCTTCCCCACTTTCCCCACGCAATGCGAGTTTCCAATACTCAAATCAAAGGCCCAATCAAATTTCTGTTTCAATTTTAGCGTACAAAATATTTATGCAATAACGCAAAATTTGTAAACACCCACCTACCCCCTAATCTCCGATAATCCTTCCATGAACTCATTTTTACGTTTTACATTATTAATGCAAGAAACCAAAAGCTTAATTTGCATTCATTCCAAATGAAATGAACCAATGCGATACAGATTCATTGTTTCATTCTACCGTACAGTAACCACTCATTACTTAGAAACTATCAGAAAAATATGACATCCTAAATTTAGTAATTTTAAAGTAGTTAAGTCCCAATTTGAATTTATACTGCTTTGTTCCTAAAATTCTAGATTGCTGTGTACTAAAATTATTAAATTAAATTTGTATTAATTATTTAATTATATGACCATTTCTATGACAGCTATGTGATAGAATAGTCAGATTTTAACCATACATAGATAGGATCTATAAGACCATATCAAATATAAAATCTTCGAGTTTGGTTTTAGCATACATTTAGAAACAACAGAGATTTTTCTAACTAGCTTTTTAAACTAGTTTCAGATGATTTGTAATTAAAAAATTTAGTTTTAAGATTGGATGAAATTAAATATGACAATGTTTCGTACTAGAAAAATGCAAATGTTGGGATTAGTTCAAGATTTATGTGTAGTTAAACTAGTATGATTCGATATGAATCCCAAAACGTGCTAAAGTATCTCAGAAAACTCTCATTTTACGATTTCCGGGATTGCGAAAAGCGAACTTGAAATGAGATGAAATTCCGAACACAGTCAGATTTTGAGATCCGTTGTACATGAACATTTCCTTTCTTAGTACGGATGTCTGGGTTTTTTTTCTGTTTGTAATTAGTTTTTCTATTTCTATTTCAGAAATTATACAAAGTGCATTGTTTATTACTATTATAATAATATAAGCTAATGAATCATTTTCTATGTTATAGTTATTTTTAAATTTTCATTATATTGCTTAGAATATAATAATTTTTTTAATGGTTATTTTAAAAATTTCAAATAATTGTTAAGCTTTTATTCTTTATTAAAAGTCAGAATTTAAAATTTGTAGAAAGTGTTCAGAATCAATTTTTTTAAGTGTTGATATTGATGATTAATATGTGTAACTAAGAAAATGATATGACTTTCAAGGCAAATTAAAATAACATGTAGGATTGGAATTTGTCAGTTAAAAATGAAATCAATGAAAAATGTTAATTAATATTCAGATTAAGATTATTATTCTGAAAAAATCAAGTTAATCGGACTACCGATAACCTCGAAAAGCAGCTTTATAGCTATAATATTGAACATATTTGCTAATGTGCAATTGCACTGGACAGATTTCATTGCATTTATTATTAATCAGCAATTTCATCGATTTTTTTTTATCAATTTTTGATGCATTTGTTCGCCTTAAAATTGGTTTGCTTGTTAGACAGAAATAAAACTGACACATGACTCATTTAATTTGACTTTGTATTTGGTATACTTAATTGCAATATTTATTTATAAACAATTTTATTGATTTTTATTTAATCGTTGATGCACATTGTTAGGGTTTTGTTCCCTCTTTAAAAACGTTTTCCTAAACTAGAAACGAAAATAGATTCATGAATCACTCAAGTTCACTCTGCACTTAATTGCTTTAAATGCATTAATAATTAATTAGTAATTTTATTGGTATTCTTTCGATTTTGAAATTTAATTTTTGATGCATTTTCTCTCCAATTTGAATGTGATTTGTTTTAGGCAAAAAATAAAATTATTTAAATTTTGTATCAAAGGGTTATTTTCATCGATTACGCTAGGCAACAGCCCAAAAATTAAACGAACGAAACATCCTTTTTAGAATAGATTAGGGTCCACAAACGACGAAGAAAAAATTTTTTTTTCCTATGGCAGAGTTTTTTTTTTAGAATTTTTTAAAAATCTGGCTTTTTTTTTCTTACCTTTATCAGATATAAACCAAATATGGTCATAATGTGTAAGACAACAACAAATTGAGTGAGATTGGTTAAGGTATCTCCACAGGGAAGTCATAAAAATCGAAAAAACATCGATACAGGTAAAATATTATATCGCCGTTTCGCCATAGATTATTATGAATTATATCTTAAACAACGCGTAAATAATACATCTATGTAAATAAAATAGAAACGAAAATTTAATTGATTTTTTTCGAGTTTTCCTTCAATTTTAAAGTAAAAAAAAGCTAAGCGAAAACTCATAATTGATAGCTCTACAACTACTGGTTTAAATCTAAGACTGCGTATAAATGAAATATAGATATATTCATTAGTTTTTAGAAAAAGTAAAGCTTTTGAAAATCGGTTTTGGCATTCACAAGTAATGATGACAAAAGTGGGCGCACCTCAAAAAAAAGTAAGAAAAAAAGCCAGTTTTTTAAAAAATTCTAAAACAAACTGTGTAAGAAAAAAAAAATTTTTTTCGTCGTTTGTGGCCCCAAATCTATCCAAAAAGTGGATTTCGTTCGTTTAATAGCAAAAAAGTTCAAATTTGTTGAATAGTGTTATCAATCATTTATTTGTTCTAAGGTACTCTATTTAAGTTGTTCCCACTGATTTTCCAAAAGTCTAGACAAGTTCCATTTGATTTTCTATTCTTCAATATGTCTGCCATTTTTGCGTCTGTTTTGTAGATTGTGTATTATATTTATTTTTGCTCTTTATTCACTGGCTTCTTTGCTATTTGTTTGTGTAATTAGTAAGCGGAAATTGTGTGTTTGTGTGTGTGTGGGTGTGGATTTGGATAGTATACAACCTGAAGTTGGGTTGGGTTCTTTGCGGAAAGAACTAAGCTCTCATTTGTGGTACGAGTGAAGGTCAAGTGGGTATAAACATTTAATCGTCTTTCGCAATTCGTTGAATTATGAATATGATAATTCCATTGAATGCACCTGTGACCCAATTTATTTACCTGCTACAAATTGCTGTTGAGTCATAAACAGTATTACATTTTGTATTCTACATGCAACACGCTGAATTATAAAGACGTTTTTATTATTTTCTCTTTCATTGGCCAATTGCAATTTTTCATTTTCCTATTCACAGCTGGAAGTTGGCTATTATATATGGTAATGGTGGATGGGGAAGCAAGGAGGGGCTTTTATTTGTACAGTCATTCAGTTGGTATTCCATGTTGAAACAAACTGAAGAATACCCGAAAAAAGAAAAAAAAAAAACAAAAAAAACATAACAATTATCTGATATGGCAGTCAATCTTAACATTTTATAGAAAGATAAGATTGATATGCTCGATTGATATGATCTTTTCTGGAATGAGTTTGTCATATTTGTGAGTAATAAGTCTTATGTGTATAAAATATAAAAATTTTGCCAAAGTCAACAAATATCATTATTACTAACTATAGATTTGATCTGTAATTGTCTCTTTTAGTTTTAAAAATAGAGGTAAATAATAATAATACTAACATTTTGTTGAAATAAAAGTGCATTGAAAGAAAATATTATATTCTATGCATTAAATTGACAACTTTTATTCCTTCAAATGTTTGGAATCTCTAGATATAGCATTTAAAAATGCTCTTATCAATTCAGAAAATTTTCCGAAATCCAAGCGAGGTGTAAAGCAAGAAAAGAAACGATGAAGAACGAGACTAACGAAGGAGAAGAGGAAGCAGCAAAAGGCTGACTCTCAGCTTCTTTCCCCCCTCTTTCTCTCTCTCCCTTTCCCTTTCCCTTTCCCTCTCTATCTCTCTCTGTATATCACTCTCACACTTGTTGCTCGGAACTCGCTTATCAACTGGTGACGTCTGCGATTCTCATGCTCGTAGTTGTTGTTGTCCATTGTTGTGTTATAATCTGTTTTAAAAGTATATACAAATTTATATTTGTAAATATATACTTAAATTTCTTTTCAATGAAATTAAAACATTATTTTAAATTTTGCATGTCTCATTTTGGATTCATTCATTTTATTTCTGCAGACACTGAATACTTACAGTTAGTCAAGAAAGTGTTTTGGAATTATAAACAAATTCGCATAATTGTTTTTTGTATTTTTTTATAGTAGTTAAGTTTAATGAAGACTTTTTTTTTTTCTTTTACTTGTTCTAATAATCATAGACAAGAAAATTCAAATAATAGACAAAATAAAAATTCCAAAACAAAATAATATATTTTTCAAGAGAAATAGTGTAAATTTTTATTTAGACAAAACACTTTCTTGACCAACTGTAAATTTCTCAGACTGAGAAACATGAATGAATTAAATGAATCATTTTGCATTTAATTTGTATTTTTCTTGCAACTGATTTTGAATGGGAAGTCCATTTGAATGAGTAGTGCAGCCAAAAACAAAAATGTTCCAATTGAACATTTTAGTCAGAATAAAGAGTAATTAAATGATTTTTTTTTTTTAATTTTATCTTTTCCAGATTCCATGCAAAATGTCTAGTCCTGACGATAGAATACCGATACATGGTAAGTAAATTCCTATTGTCTGTTGTTGCGGTTATTGGGTGGTTTGGTTCATTTCGTTGCTTGGGTCGATTGGCTGACAGATTAAATGATTGAAGGGTTGACAGGTTGTTGTGCGTAATAACAATTGAATACACAACACAAAATGTACACGAAACAAATGCTGACAAACACACAAAGTGCAGTTATGCATGTATGTGTAAGACTTCCAAAAATAAATGTTAATAAGAACACAAAAGCATACGATATAACCAATGCTGCCAACGCAGTTCAACTTTAACTGTTTTTGCCTTTGGCCGCTGTCAGCGTTAGCAGCGCACAGCAAGCAGAGGACAGCAGGCAGCGCGCAGCAAGGCAGCGACAGCGACAGCGCGGCTAAACAACAAGAACATTGTCCATGGTCGGGTGACAGAAGCAGAAGCAGAAGCAGACAAGACCTCAAGACTAGCAAGTGGTTGTGGTTGTGACTGCTGGAGAGTGAGAGTGAGAGTGCCATAAAGAGAGTAAGTATGTGAGTGTGCATGGATTCGCGCGTGTGTGTTTGTGTTTGTACATATTAAAGGAAGCAGTGCTGTTCGAATTTGACCGTTGAAAAAGCTAGATTTTAATAAAGTATTTTATGTAAATATAAAAAAAATATAACTAAAGGAATTTTTAATAACATGATAATAAAACAAACAAAAACATATGATGAATATGCCTAAATCTATCTAAATTGGCAACAGTTGAACAAAGTTAAGTGATTAAAAAAATATTTTATTTTGAAAGTATAGCAAAAACGCTAATTTGTCGTTATTGACGACATTTGTACAGAACCGTTATATTTATCGGATTCAAAACTGTTTTATTAAATTTTGATGGGCAATGTGTAGTTGTATTTCTTTAAGGTCTACAACTTGTGCTTTATGAGTAGTGAAGCCTTAGACATTTAAATAAAATGTCACTATTTATATTGTCTCCAAGAAATCTTGATTTTTTTATATAGAAAAAGTTGTAACTTTAAATGTTGCAAGCCTTTGCAATTACAAAATAGCCAAGTCTAGCTACAAAATAGTTAAAATGGCAACACTCAAAGGAAGTGGCTTGTTACTTATTGCTCTGACTAGCTTAAAGCTTCAACTTTCGGCTTTAGTTGTTGTTATTGTTGTTGTTGCTGCTGCAGCCACTGTCAATGCCAAGCACGTGCAATAACAATTTGCTTGGCCTTGCTGCTCTCTCTCTTTCTCTCCCTCGCCTTGCTCGCTCATTTAGTTACATTCTCTTTTGGCCTACCTCTCTTGTTTTTTTTTTTTTTTTGGAGCAGGCTCTCTTACCGGCGCTGCTGCCTTTGTGTCTGTTTGTATGAACAAAAGCAACAACAACAAAACAAAAACAAACAACATTCGTTTATCGATTTTATTCTATTTTTAGCATAACAAAAATTTACTTGCCTTTGAAAGTGTGTAACGACGATGACGACGCTGACGTCGGCGCCAGCGTTGGCGTCAACGCTAACCTTACGGCCCTTTTGCGTGCTTCTTCTGCATCGTTACGTTCACTTCTTCAACTTTTTGCCTTCTCCCGCCACTCCCCGCCCCGCCCCGCCTCGTTCGTTTTTAAACTGTTACAACAATTGCCACGTGCAGCTTGCAAACGCTGCCTGCCTGGGACAATGTCCAATTGGAAGCTTATAACTCACAACTCTCTATATCTATCTCGCTCGCTCGTTCGCTTGTTCTCTTTCTCCCCAATTGGCACGTGTATTGGCGACACAGACAGCTTATGTACATACATATGTATACATATATCAAAGCTTTTAGAGTTTTATGTTTGCATGTGTATTTGCGCGTGCTTTAGTTAGGCAACAACCACAACAACATTAACAAGAAAGAAAGCGCAGAGTAACGGTATCTCATGTAATCTGAAGCTGAAGAAATGTTACGCTCTCATGCATTATATACTACAGTAAACGACAAAAGTCTATCAGTTGAGTTCCAAAAATACAAGCCAACCGAAAGCCAACCAATATCCCATACATTTTCGGTTGGTTTCGGTTGGCTTACATTTCTGGCACTCCCCTGCATATACCCTGTCCTTATGGTTTGGCCTCTTAATTCATTCTGCATTCAAATTCTATTAAGTTCGTTTATAAATTTGTTTTCCAATGCTAATAACTGGGTTCGTTTCCCACAATGAAACGTTAAATAAATAGTTATTTTCAGTAGTGCCACAGAAAGCAAAACCATCCGAAAATCTCCTATACCTCCATACATTTTTGGAAGATTTCCGGTTGGTTTTGATTTCTGTGGTGGCACCCCCTATCTTTAACCCACTAAGCTACAGTCATGCAATTTAATAATTTTCCCACTAGGACAGATTTTGTATCTAATATACACAATTTTACTTACTTATTTCAATATACATACCATATATAAAAGTACTTTAAATAAATTGCTTGTATTACTTTGAAACCGTTAAATCGTCATAAGTATCGTTTGACTTGTCCGATCTTGATGCGACACGAGGTTTTCTTAGTATGTAAATGTAAATAAACAAACTATAAAATGATTTATTTTAAAAGTGCTATGTTGATAATTTCTCGAAGTTAACTGGTTAAAAAGTTATTTGAAATAAAAGTTGAAAACTGGAGATGTGCAAATACCTATTTGAGTCACTGTATGTTGAAAGACTTTTTATGTTATTGAATCAAAAGCATATCATTAAAACCGTTATTGTCTTATCAGTATTTGGCATGAATACACCCAATATCCGTTATACTATAAATATTGTATCCTCTAGTACAGATCTGATAAGAAACAGTTTGAGTAATGGTGGGAGGGGTAGATGGGTTGGGGGTTGGGGGTTGGTGGTTGGGGTAGCTGTTGACATGTGCTTATTGTAAGTCGTATTTCTGCTGTCATTAAGACGCACAACTTGTGCTTTGACCCACGCTCTTGCAAAGGTCATGTACCCCCCTGTCACCCACCACCCACCACCCCACTTTCACATCAATCGTTTGTTACATATTTTCCCCCTCCCCTTGCCCTTGTCATTCACTAGCTATTGTAGTGGTATTCCAAGAATAACAAAAACTCAACTTTGTGTGTGTGTGAGTGTGTGTCGTTATATAAAATCGTTAGCATTATATACTATGTATCGTATAATATTTGTACTCCATTCCATTGCCCACCCTAACACCCCTCCCCTCTCCCCTCTCCACCTCCCTTTCTCTCTCTCTCTCACTCTCTCTCACTCTCTCATTCTCTCTCTCTCTCAACCCGCTTCATTGCCCAGCTGCTGTTACTTCTTCTTCTACTTCTTCTGTTGCCAGTTGATTTCTGTGTATATGAGTCTGTATGTGTCTGTGTGTGTGTAATCATTTCTAAACTGTGTTGTTGTTGTTGCTGCTTTTTGGCTTTGCATTTCTCAAGGTGAAACACACACACACACATGACCATACATATGTACATCTGAATGTATGTACATATATATCGAGAGCCGGAGTGTTTAGCACACACAATCACACACACGCACACACATATCAAAACTTCGGAATAAGCCAAAAACTGAACGAGCCACGCCCACTTATTATATATGGCCCGCCCCAGGGGCCCCCAAATTGCTATTGCCGCAAAGTGTGTCTATTTTTAGACGAGCGCTGGAAATTTTTTCCAACACATACATTCACACACACATACACACACACGCACACACACATACAAGTGTCGTCTGCTATCACTCAAAACAAAGTAAGCAGAGAAGTGGGTCGGATTATTATTATTATTATTGTTGTTGTTATTAATATTATTATACTACTTATTGTTGTTGCTCATTTTCTTGTTATAATTAATAGAGCCAGCACAATAGGGGTATTCCTAAAATAGATGCAGCATAGATTGAATGTTAAACTGCAGCTCTAAACACTAGGTTTTTTTTTAAGTCTGTCTTCTTTAAGATATTTTTGTGCTTGAGCTTCAATTTCCTTGGCCCTTTTTTTTAGCTATTTGGAAAACCTATAATAATTTTTCTGTTATTTAATTATCAGAAAGCGTACTGCGTTCATTCTATTGTTATCGAAGTGAAATGTCACACATAAAATTAAATTATACTAAGATTATTTTAAAATATTCCTTATTATTCCAAATTTTTCTTATTTTTTCTGGCCTCACTGCACAAAAAGTATCAAAATTTACATAAAATCGAATCTGAATCTGTTTCAGGAATACCCCTAACTCCCTCCCACTAAACACACATATTCATGCATAATTACTTGTATAGTATGTACATACATATGTACATGAATAATTGGGTTTGTCATTTAAATTTCCAATTGGATTTCAGTTGCAATCTCAATGTTTTACTTGTTCCAGACACGTGCTTGTTGTTGGTTTCTATGTCAACACAGAATTGACCTTGGCGACGACGACACACACGTCGTTTCAAAAACTTCTTGAAAACAGCTGGCTGCAGACCGAGTCACAGCAGCAAAAGCAGCAGCAGCAGCAGTAGCATCAATCACTCTCTCTTTCATACGTACATTTTGCATGCACCTGCAGCGCAGCATGGGCATCGACGGCGCAGCAGCGCAGTGCAGAGCAGCGCAGTCCGTGTATTGCTTACAAGTGTCACACAACTAGCACACACACACGCACATAGGCAAACATCAGCTGCAGCTGTTGCTTAAGAGACGCGTCGCTCTTATTGACACACTCTCTCTCTTGCATTGTGCTCTCACTCGCTTTACTACGCGCTCTCTTTGGCAGTTTGCATATTCTAGCTGTATTTTGGTTATGTATTTTCAAATACCCTACATAAGCACAGGTGGGGTATATTTGATAACAAATCAATTAACTTACAAGTTTGTTATATTTATTATTAATTTATAATTAAACTTATTTTAAAAAAATACAAATGTTATATGGTATTAATAGTAATACTCCACATGCAAGTCTGTAGGGTATTACAAAGTCGCTCTTAATACATTTTATGCTACTCTTCTGTTAAGTTTTTATGCAATGTGCGCAAGAGTTGTGCAGCGTTGTTGTTTTTTTTTTTGCTGATTCTGCCGATGTTGCTGCTTCTAAATATATACTCCCATAGACATGCACGATTTATAATAGCTGCTATATATAGAACAACAGGTCACGGCCTATTCGGTCAGCCTTTTGCATACATACATACTATAGATGCATGTACATATATATTTTTTTCTGAGTGCATTTGACTCTCAACCCATATGTATGTATATATATACTTAAGTACATATGTATGTATGTAATTATTTCGCCATTGTTTTTTGCTATTGCTTTTTGCTATTCTTTCTATATATAGAGACAGGCAGCTCCTCTCAGCCGCCCAAAACTAGACTTTGCCTTTCGTGCTTTGCTGCTGCTGCTTGATTTATTTATTTGACTTCACTATTGCTCTGCCGTAAGAGAAAGAGAGATTGTTCGACAGAGACAGCTACATACATAGATGTTGTCTTTCGAACACTAATAGCTAAAGCAGCAATCCAATTGGACATTTAGCTTAGTCACAAATGTTCGCGCAATTATTCCAGTCCAGGCAAATGTCTAATTGCCGATCGACATAGCGAGAGGGAGAGCGAGAGCGAATAAGAGAGAGAGAGAGGGAGAGGGTAAGAAGAAGAGCGCAAGAGTGTGTGAGTGCGTGGGAGAGAGAGCAACAGATTAAAGTCGATTGACTCGCTGCCAGCAGATTATCAATGAACACTTTGTGTGTTGACTGCACTTTGCCTTGTGTCCATTAGCAGAAGCAGCGACAGCGACGCGTCGTCAATTTTTGTAGCGGAATATTTTCCTTCTTTTTATAATTATTATTATTATTTTTTATTTTGGTTTATTTGCGCGCCACAGAAGCAAATCAAATTAGTTAGACCATGCTAAAAACGTGTAGTAGTAGCAGCATAGGTGGAGTGGAACATGGTGAGGGGAATGGGTAGAAGAAGATGGAGCGGGTTGATGAGAAGTAGACAACGACTAAACGGAACTATTAGTCGCTTGCTTTGCTTTGCTTTGCTTCATCTGTGTATTGTGTATTGTGGTCTTTGTCGTAGTTGGCGTCGATGTTGACGTTGACGTTAACGTCGACGCTTATGTCGTCGTCACGTGCGCGTTGTGCCCAAACAGAAAAGCAAAAGCAACAACAGTGAAGCACAGAGAGCGGTTATCTAAAAAAGCGCTCGGGCCGGGCCCATGTAATCGCTGTAAACTTGTACAAGGTTACTAAAAATAGCCACAGAGACACACAAACACACACACACAAACACACACACCAATACTAACAGACGCACAAATATACGACTCGGCTTGGTTCGCCTCAGTAATCGGCCTCGGAGATGAAGACTGAACGAACCAGCAGCAGACTGAGAGCGAGAGAGATAGCTATGGGAGAGAGACGGAGCGAGAGAGAGATATGGAGAGAGGGGGGCATACAGCACATGTTAAAATTCATTTTAGATGTATTTTTGAAAAGCGTCTGATAAGCGCGGCCTTATCTATATAATCAAATCTAATAGGCCTAGCACACACACACACACCCACACCCGCATACGCACATACATACATACATAGGCAAACAGTTGTGTGTGTGTGCGTATCTCTTCATTGTTCTTCAGTTTAATTTGGTTTCCATTGGTTCTTATTCCACTTTTATAAATAACGATTATTAACAGTATCTCGATATATGATGTTATCGATATAATTTTTATTTATTTTTTATCATATGCATTAATATAAACGTTGTTACATCAGTTAGAATAAAGTATATCTGTTTTGAAGCTATTGAATTGATTTGAAGATTTATTAATTTCTTATTGATACATATTGCAATCGATATTGATGCTTTTGAGAAGGGCTTAAGTACATATGTATGTAAGTAAATACTTCTAAAGTGTATTTTAGTTGAAATGAAGTACATATATGTACATATCTGATTCTCCAAATTTGAATTATTGGTTTCTTATCGATAAATATTGTTATCGATATTAATGAGTTGTACATATAATTATTATAAGTCTGTTTTTTCTTGTATCGTTTTCATCGATGGGATTTTTATGAAGTTGTGACGAAATGTTGTTGTGAAATGTAGAGTATTTTTTTGTGATTCTATAAATGTGGATTGCTCATTGTATTTTATTGATATGTGATTTATATTCACATTGGAATTCGAACCCGGAATTGCTAAGTTGTCTTAATGATTCGCCCACTTATAGACAGAATCTCATCTAGCAGAGAGTAAGCTGATATTATAATTAATAATACCATTATGACATGCCGTCGATCTTTTAAAAAATCAGAAATCTCTTAATGCCACTTAATATTGATGTTTTTGTTTATGTTTATTCAATTTGCAGATTTGCCGCCGGAAGCCGGAAATGATGAGCGTCTTTTGCGTATAACGCCTAGCAGTTTATCGCTGGACTTTAAGCCACATCAAGTCGATATCGATCTACAAATCCTGGAGGTAAGTATCGATCCCGAATGGATTTCATTAATCTGTAAATCTCTCAATGAATATATGCTGAGGTTTTTATATTTTTCTTCCCTTGCCTTCAATTCTTGTTTGTTTCACATTCTTGAACATTTCTCTGAATAAAAATAATAATGAAATCGTATATTTCTGTTCGAGCTTATACAATTAGCAAATTCAATAGACTTAATACGGATACAGCGTTTTCTTTAGTCTCCCATCTTCCGTCTTCAACCACCTGAGCATTTTCTCCGTTGTATTTCTTTATTTCTCGGTTCACTGTTACGTATCTTTGTCTGTCAATTCTACAGTCTGTTCTAGCTTAGAATAAGTAGATTCTTCAATATCGTAGATTTGTCCGGTCAGCTCTTCCAGCTTCTCATTCATTAGCTTCAATGTCCGCATAGTTTTTCCTTATTCCTTGTATATTTTCTGATGCTTTTTTTTGTGTTTTATTTATAAGACTGTTTCACTTGCTAGCAGGCAGCTCTGTGTTTCCTTCCTTCTATATTTGTAGTATACACGTATGTATATACCCTTATTGTGCAGCGGGTATGCTGTGTTATTTCCGTCAATTTGCAACACTAATTTAACGAGATGAGATTATTTAGTACTTGAATATCATCTGTATTTAATTTATCAAGGTATTGAATGAATATTTCTGTTACATATACTTATGTAGTTCAATTTTAATTCATTCTTTACATCTAAAACACTCACTAATTAATGTCTTACGTATCTTAAATACTTAAGAATCGATTAATGCAAAAAAAGGTTAGTATTTATTAGAAAGTTTTCAGGCAATAAAAAAATTCATCTTGATTATTCATATGTAAATTTAACTGTACAATCATTTATAATCTGTCTTTTGTATTTATTAAAAAATAATTGAGTATTGGACTGATCACATATACATACATATATCATAATTATGTATAAGTATTTGAATTGATAAACTAGAGTGCATTATATCGATGTTTCGAATCGGATTTCTGAAAATTGTTATGCGTATATTGTTTCTTCCTATTGAAACGTTGTAAAGCTGTCTTCTGAATACATATATAAGCTATATTGATCATTAAGACATCTTGTTATCGGATTTCATCTCAAATAAAAATATTTTATTTAAAATTTTATATATAAGCTGCAAAACTACTTCTTTAAAATCTTAAAATCAATAATTTTACTAAAGACCGACTCCACATTAAATACCATTCAAAGTGTATGCGGAATTCGTTGCATTTGCTGTGTGCCTTTCTCACATCTTGTTTTCTTCTGGTTCTAAATATAAACGCGTGTACAACTTAATGATTCTATATTTATTGTTTTCTCTACAAAAATATGTATGAGTATTTTGCGCTTATTTTTGTTGTTGTTGTTTTGTTTTTATTTTGTTGTTTTTGCTTTTTTTTTTTAAACAAAACGGCGATTGTGCTAAAAATAAAATCCAATGCGAGCCAACACACACAGCGAGAGTGCGAGAAAGAGAGATAGCAAGAGATAGACAGAGAAAAAGATAGCGTGGCACAGTGCGTTGTGACTACAATGAGCAACAAATGATGTTCGATAAAAGTGTTAAACATTGATGCTTTCATAGTAGTAATACAAATTTGAACTGTGAATCATTGAGCTTAAAATCGAAATGTAAAAATCGAAAATCGAGAATATAAAAAAAGATTCGAGCCATCGATCAATCTGCAAATAATACATCATGTTACAAATATCGAATTTTCAAATGTTTTTATTTTTAAATTGTAAAATGCAGTTGTATTAACAAAATAGACATTTACATTTATTACAATTCTTATTTTTCTTGCATCGTTTTACTTTTTAACTTTTCTAAAAATAAAAACTAAGAACTACGATAAACAAACTCGATTGATCGTCAAAAAAAAAGGGAGTTGAAGTATTTAAATATCGCTTCGGCGAAAATCGAGCTTTTGATAATTCGATGTATTTTTACATGAGTAGTTCATAGCGAGTGTCCACTGTACACAACTTTGATGTGTGTGTGTGTGTGTGCCAATAAGCAACTGCAGCCGGACACGACCTCATGGCCCAAGTGAGAAGCAGCGACAGAGACAGCGACGTCAGCCGAGGCAGCGACGTTGGCAGCAGCAACATGTGCAACCCCCACCTGCCACGCCCCCCACTCCAATCTGGCAGCATTCTCGCTGCTTGTTGCCTTGTTGCATACAATTTATAGCCCGATTTTATTTTTGGGCTTTAACTTTGTGCATTTTCTGCTTCTTTTGTTTTTGTTTTCTTTTGAGTTTTCCGTATTTTTGGTTCAAGTGTTTTGTTGTTGCTGTTGCTTAAGTGTTGCCTCAGCTTCAGCAGCAACACCCTAGTCCCCCCCCACATCCCCTTACGCACCACACCACCCACACCCCCTATACCCTTGCCTTAACATTTACTTCGCCGTTTTTGTTATTTTTATTTTTTCCTTTGAATTTATTTTTGTTCTTTATAAACTCTGTGGGTTTTATTTTTAACAAACACAAATAGAAAAATACCAAAAGCGTGACAGAGACAGTGAAAGAGCGTTAGAGTGAGAAAGCACTATATACTATTAAATACAACAAAAAAAAAACTAATCACTTCTATATGTTTTATAGAATTTTTGCGCTCTTTACTCTTTTCATCGCCACCCACTCTCCGCTTTGTTGGGATATTTTTAAAAATCTGTGGCACGAGCAAATTGTAAATTAGCTTCAATGCTTGCAACGCTCGATGGGGTGGGAGAGGGGTGGAGGGATGCTTAGGGGGTGCAATTGTAGCCAGATTTAACCAAATAGATCATTACAAGAAGAGAGCTATAAATAGAGAGAGAGAGAGAGAGAGAGAGAGAGAGAGAGAGAGTGGAAAAGAGATCGTTCTCAAAGTAGCATGATTCATTTGCACTTTTATTGATCTTAAGAATGGAATTTTGGAAATTAGCATTAATATCATTAGCAGTAGACATGAATTTAGCGTTAGTATTAGTATTAGCATTATTATTAGTATTATTTTTAGCAATATCATTAGTACTTGAACTAGAATCAGCATTAGAGTTAGCAATTTTATTATTATTAGTATAAGTATTAGCAATATCATTAGCACTTGAATCAGAATCAGAATAGGCATTAGAGTTAGAATTAGCATTAGGGTTGGAATTAGCATAAGAGTTAGCATTAGAATTAGTATTAGTATTAGCAACATCATAAGCAATTTACTTAAAAAAATTAGCATTTGCATATGCATTTTAAAATTATCTTGTGCAACTGCGATTTTTCTATTAATACGGGCGTTGTATTTGGCCCCCGCTATTAATATAACACTAGCATTAGCATTAGAGTCATCATTAGCATTATCATTAGTATTAGCTTGGGCATTGTTAGTAAATTTTATAATTAACTTGGGCAACTGCAAAGTTTTCTATTTATATGGGCGTGCCTGTGTGTTGTCTTTGGCCCCCGCTATAATTATAGCACAGGCCTTTTATAATTATAGCATTGGCCAAAGCCAGCAACTGATGAAAAGCGTTGTGCAAGGCAAATGTCGTGGGAGGTGGGAGGGGGAAGCACTCGTTCTCTCGATGGGATAAACAGAGAGCCAGAGAGAGAGAGAGACAGATACAAGGCGGGTGGAAAAGGGAGGGAGGTGCAAGTCAGGTGCATTAGCAGATTCTAGGAATTTATTATTGTATGCGTGTGTGCAGTCTGATCGCTGAGCGAATGCCCGTTTGTCTGCCGCCGCACTGACCATGCAAGAGCGACGGAGAGAGAAAGAGAGAGAGAGAGAGAGTGCGAAAGAGAGTGGGAAAGAGAGCACTCGCCAGCGCTAGCAAATAACTGTATCTAAATTTGTGTATATTTTTTATATATTTGATTTTTGCGCCAGTTTGCCAGTCGCTTGAGTGAAACTGAAATGAAAGCGCGTCCAACGAATGCCAAAGCAAAAGCAGCAACAGCAGCAGCAGAGCAGCGACCGCAGTCAATACAAATTCAAATTGGAACAACGAACATCCAATTGGAATTGAAATAAACCAATTCGGGCTAACAATTCCAACTGTGTGCCTCGCTTCGTCTTGCCTCGTCTCACGTCGCGTTCTTTCGTTGTGAAAAATCAAAGTCAATCAAAAACCTAAAACAAAACGAACAGTTTATGATAAATAAAAAAACACAACTAGAATTATATACATACATACGTATGTAAATAGATAAATAACCAAATGATAGAAGATAGAAAACAACAAAAACAAAAAACAAAAAATAACAACAAATAAATACATAAATAAAGCTAAAAGCAGAGCATTTTTCTATAGAATATTTATAAGTGAACAGTTCTAAGTAGTGTTTTTTTCTATTATTATTTTATTATTTTTTTTTTCTTTATTTTTTGCCCAACAGCTGTGACTACAAAAGTTTACAAAAAGTGCCTGCTAACAAAAATAATAATAATATAAAAACAACAACAACCCAATACAAAAACCAATTAGAAACAAAAAAATCCAAAAACAAATAACACATCAGTTTTTTAGTCTGTCTTTTGCTCTCGCGCGCTCTCTCAGTGCGTGTGTGAGTGTGTGTGTGTGTGTGTGTGTACGCGAATAAGCGTCACGTTAAGGTCATGGAAACATATCAGCAGCATGTACGTAAAAGAGAGCGACAGTAAGACAAGAGAGCGCTCAAGTGTTTAAAGAGAGGGAGTGAGAAAGTATCAAAGCAATGTACAATAATAATAACAATAATAACAACAACTACAGCAATCATCAATCTATGATCTCTGACAATTTGTGACGCGTGATTTCATTTTGTTAACTGTGAACAGTGTCCACAACAATGTCCGCAGTGTCCACATGCACAGTGATTCACAGCTAATTGATCAGTGGACCAAGCTTATTACCTTTTAAAATAGATATGCCCCGAATATAACACAAACTCGAAAGCTTTATTATTTATTTCAATTTTGATTTATTGAAGCATAGCTAAATAGTATTAGATGTATAAAAAAAAATTAACTTAAGCGTATGTTCGGTAATTTTTCAAAATTTCATGGACAATTTAATTTATCTATAGTCAATTTACTTGGATCCAGAAAATCACTTTAATAAATAAAAAATCTTCATTTTAAATAATATTTAAATATACATTGCTTATCAGGTATGTTCTATGCAGCCCAAAAACAAATGCTGGTGTCTTTAAAACTATTGACAGATTAGACAAACTGTTATATTTATTAAATTGAATTTATTTAATTTTTAAATTGAATGAAAATGCATAAAATGTATATTTAATTATATAAAAAATTACCTAACCATAATAATAAAAATATAATAATATGTTCGAATAAATTAAATCTCTGACCCTTAAGAAACATCTACATTTCGAACGGTTGTTTACAAAAACAATTCTCCTTAAAAATTCTAGAGATTCCTGGAACACACTTGCATAATATAAATAATTGCTCACTTTGCTAAACAGCGAAATAAAGCTGTGTACTTAAAATCAATATACTTACAATATGATGAAATCTTCGTTTTATAGCAATTAAATTTAGAGAAGCTCTAGAGTACTTGGAATACTATTTTAAACATTTTACTGATTAAATCGCTATTCTTTAATTAAAAAATTATTTGTAGATTACATAAATATTTCAGTGTTATTTATAAAGTTGATTTAATTGCGAATTGTATGAGCTTCAGATTGAAAACCAGATTTAATTCGATTTGAGATATTGTTATATTTCCTGATCTTCGGAGGTATTTATTTATATATCAATATTTCTGCTACTCGATACTAAACTATAAATATATTGTTATTATTATTATGTTAATTTTTAGTTGATGTATTAGCAAATTGTTTCGGAAGTGAATCAATTGGCAATGCGTCACATTTATTGGCATTGCGAGAAGAGAGATCTTTAATTATGATTACTCACAACAAACTGCCCACGCGACACGCTCTCTCTCTCTCTCTCTCTTTTCTTTACTGTCACTATCTAATTGCTTCCTGATCTTTATATAAATATAGTATTATACATATGCCTACAATTATATTTGTTTATTTATTTTTTTTGTTTTGTTGTTTCTTGATTACAGCTAAAGAAGAGTCAGGAACTGCAAAAGCAGCGTCTGTTTCACACGTATCAGGAACAGACGAAGCAAATGGAACTGGAGCATAAAATGCAATTGGAGCACAAATATCATGTGAGTAGCAGAAACGACAACGAAACTCGAGTCTCGAATCACGAATCACGTTAAACGAATCACAACTATTCACGAATAACGAATTGCGAATCAAACGATAACAAGTAAGAAAAGTTATCTTCGACACCCCAAAATTTTGATACCCTTGCAGATTACGGTAGAGTTTTAAGCAATTTTGAATAAAAATATACTTTAATGGTGCCTTTTTGTACCTTATAAATACAATGTTGCATTTGCTCTTTCAAAACTTATACAGAAGTGTTCTTCAAATCTCTAACAGCGCCAAAGCAACCCAAAAGCAATTGTTGGGAAGCATTGCTTTTAAATGACTAAAAAATTGTTGAGACATTTGACAGTATGAAACATTTATTGAATTGAATTAAATTAAATCAAATTTTAAATTGAATTAAATTGCATAATATACATTTTTTTATAATTTTGTTAATTATATAAAATATTCCTCAATTGAAATATGTTGTTGAACCGATGTTTTTGACTTCGAAAATTTGTTCCAAAAAACTAAATTTTTGACGTTTAAGGAACACCGACATTTCGAACGGTCTTCAAAAACTCTAGAGATTTCTGAAAAAAAAGTTGTAGATATGTAAATATGGAAAGCATATGATATAGTGTAATTTTAAAGAAACTTGATCAGGATATAAGACACAAAATGCTTAAAAATCAACAAAGTTTTTCATATTCAAGAGGTATTTTGGATCGATCGTTTCTATGACAGCTAAGTGATAAACTTATTCAATTCGACCAGTAACGACTTGTTAATTATCTCAAGTTAAAAGATGGATCTGTACATAGATCGACACGTCAGGATCAAGAATATACATATATACTATATGTACATGGTCTGTTGCGAAAATGGATATACCTTTTGCAAGGGTATACAAAATCTTTGAGGATCGTGTCGATACAGCTCGTTGATAAAGCGTCTATTTGATGTTGTTCTTCTAGTTGTTGTTGTTGCTACTGCTGTTGCTGTAGTTGTCGCGTGGGTAGCAAAGAAAACAAAATAACAAAAATAAATTATCATGTTGCCCGGCGCTTGACCGGAAGTGCCGCCCAGCGATGACTAACAACAGCAACAACAACAATTGACGCTTGACCAGCAGCAGCAAAAACAACAACAACAAGAATAAAAAGAAGATATGTAGATATACATATTGTATGTATGTAAGGAATAAAAAAAAAATAATAAAAGATATTTCTATGGGCCCCAAAACAACAACAACAACAAATTCTCTCGAACTTACTGTAATTTATTCAGTTTGCGGTGCATTCACATGGCGCTTTCCAGGAATTGCGGGAACAGAGCATGGTTACGGCAGCAGCCGTTGTTGAGGAGCAGCATCGCCAGCAACAACAACACCAGCAGCAACAACAACATCAGCAACAACAGCATCAGCAACAACAGCATCAGCAACAACAACAACATCAGCAACACCAACAGCAGCAACAACAACAACAACAACGGGAGCGAAGAGAACGTGAAGTGATGAAAAGGAAGGAGAATTGCAGCGCCAATGCGAGTCCCGAAGTCAAACAGATTCTCAGTGTAACTCTCCCCCTCTCTCTCTCACACACACATGCAGTCTCTCTCTACAGTCTCTTCTTGTTCTATTGTAGTGCTTTCTTATGAGCCGCAAGTCACAGGCGGTGGCACCAAATGGCACAACAACAACATCTCCCTATCGCAATCGGTAAACACTATTATTTTTTCTTTTTTATTTTTTCAAATTTTGGTTTTATAATGCACGTTTCTAATTTCAAATGACTTTTTTTTTCTCTTGTTCTTCTTCGGCTTCTTAGGGGCGTGGTGAAAAGCTCTTCGGGGGAATCGCTGCCCGCGGGTACCGTTACCAGTGCACATCCCTATAAAATACCACAGCCACCCCCGTCACTGCTCAAATATGAATCTGATTTTCCGCTGCGAAAAACGGGTAAGTTGTTAATCAGCCCCTGCATGTGTGATCCCAACCCACCCCACCCCCTACCAACCCCTTTAGCCACGTTAACTAACGTAATAGCTAAGTCTTTGCCGCTGCTTGACGCTTCAAGTGCTGTCGATTGCATCGCTTGTTTGACTACTAAAAAAAAAGAAAGCATTGAAAATAACTTACTTAAGAAGAGGACCAATATAGAGAAAGTCTACAGAGCAGAAAGGAAGAAAATTAGAAAGAACACTTTTCCGAGACAAATACAAACCCGATCATTGCAACACAAAGTAAAGTTGGCTTAGAAATTAAAAAGTTGAATTATAAAACTGACAAAAATTTCTTTAAAACAGGATCTGTGATCATTGAGAGAAATCCTACAGAAAGATCTAGTGATCAAAGGCGAATATATATGTTAAGAAGAGAGAAATTGTAGAGCTATATTGACAAATTTTCGAAACGAGCAAAAAAGTAAAAAATTATTTCAGATGAAGAGTAACTGATCACTGATCAGTAATGTTCAATAAAGTTCAATAAAAATAAAAAATAATTACTTAAGATTACTAGAGAAAAGAAGAGAGAATAGAGACCAAAAAAGGAGAGGTTTTTTTAAATAGATGACGATTAACTTATAAAAAGAGATTAGTTGTAGAATTAACTGTAAAACCAGAAGAAAAAATAAGATTTTTTTTTAGGATCGTTTGCAGCATGAAACTATTTCAATTATGACTAATTAACTTACAAATGAAGACTTCAACTAAGATCATAGATTGTAAGGCACCCTTGAGTCACACACACACACACACACCCCAACACATGCAGACACACACACCTTTTTATATATATATTTAGAATGAGTGTTAACTAAATGAAACTGAAACTGAACCTGAACCTGAACAGCATCTGAGCCGAACCTGCTGAAAATTCGCCTAAAGCAGAGCGTGATCGAGAGGAAGGCTCGCATCGGTGGACCGGCGGGGGCGAGACGTCATGAGCGTTTACTTCAGGCCGCCCAGCGTAGGCATCAAAAGAACTCGGTTCTCACAAGTATGTATAACAATTTAAATATAACACAACACAACACATACACACATACCAAACACACTGAGAGAAAGGAAGAGAGGGTGGCAACGGCAACGAGAGGTGGTAACAACCGCTTGAAACCACTTGGAAAGCGCTTTGTTTTGGATTCGATGGATTCCATGATGAGAGTGGAAATGGAAATTGAAATTGAGTCAATCACTTAAATGTTGAATGAAGAAAGCAATGCGGGAAGGTCATCGTTGGGTCAGCTTGTCGAGATGAGTGAATGGATAAATGAATGGATGAATGAATGATCGCTGCTTTTCAGTCTTCTTGATACATGCATTTAATTGGATATTATATATTAAAATCTTCTTATTATAGTCGATAGATACTCTTGGAAGCTCAGAAATAAAATAAACTTTTTCCTCCTTTAAGGTTAACGCTCTAGAAATCCTCTTCGATCATCACAATTCTTTTCTCTTTTTGTTTTATTTCTACTACTTTTTTTTTTCATCCTGAGGTGAAGCCTTTTAATTCCTCGAAGATCTTTAGTATATTTCTTAAAAGAGCAAAAATAACTCACTATGTGATTCTTCCTTTCACAAAGAACTCTTTGCATTTTGAGATCAATATTTTGGTTTCAAATAAAATTTTGAAATATAATTTAAAGAAGTTCTTTTTACGTTGGATATCTCCACATGGACATTTTTGAAAACCTTTGCTTTTAAGCAGCTCATTTTTTATTTAGGATTGCTTTAAGGATCAATGTCACTATTTTTTAAAGTTGTTCTCTTTTCCCTTTTGATATCTTTAAAAGCAAACCTGGAGAAATAATCCTTTTTTTAAATATTATACATTTCATTTGGTAGTCTCTAACATTATTTTCAATATTTTGTTTTATCTCACCTTAGTTTAAATATTGATCATTTCAAAATGGATTAAAAACCTGAAAGTGATTCCGAAATTCTTACTTCAACAAGATACTTTCCAAATCGATCATTGAGTTTAAGGGGTTGCATTCTCTTCACATTCTCTTTTGACCATCCTATTCTTAAACATTTTCTTTCTCCCCTATAGACATACACACATTAAACACACATACATACACAACGATAGCTGGTAAGGTTGATCTTAGGACATTACTATTCCAAATTTTTATTGTTGCATTTTTAATTTTACTCTTTGTTTCTTTTCTCGTTATTTTGTATTATTATTACTATTATTATAATTGTTGTTGTTGTTATACTTGTTGTTGTTACTTTTGCTTTAAATTAACCCAACACTGTCCCCATGTTTTTTGTGCGTATTTATTAATCGAAACCTAACCTGAATATTAACTTAGTCGCTGTCGACGCCGCTGTCGACGTCGCTGTCGCTGCCGTTGCCTAATGCCAAATGCTGCATGCAGCTCAAAAGCTCCATGTCTACCTCTTCTTCTTTGTCTTTTTCTTGTGTGTCACATTCATGGCATCGCTCATTTACTGCAAAACGATTTTTAAGTTACTGTTAAAGAAATATTCGTTATGTTCTGTTCTATATTGGGTAAGAATACTGTATACCTTTCATGTGAGAGTCAAAAGAATTCTTGTCTTTAAATGCATTTTTATCAAAATTCATTATTTTGAGTTAAGACTAGAAATAAAAAATATTATACTTTTTTTTTCAATTATTTTTTTATTCCTAAGAAACTCAGTTATTTTTCTAGTTCCAGGTGAATATATAATAGTATAAATATAGTAGATCGTTTTTTAAATTACAAATCATTTAACACATTTTTAATGTAATTGTTACTACTTTTTCATTTTTATTTTTTTTATTGTTAATGGAAGTCATATTGTCATTTCAAAACCGATATGCAAGATTTAGCTTAAGTGATATACAACCTTAAACCGAAATACAGACATAACCGAAACCGTAACTGAAACCAATATTGCAGTAAATGAGCGACTGATGAAACGAAAGAAATTCTTGAAATTCATTTAGCTAATCTCGATTCTTTGGCATTTGTTTTTGTTGTTAGACTGCAATAGCACGCCAGATTCAGGACCAAATTCGCCGCCATCATCGACAGCGCTGTCGGTGGGCGTGGTTGGGAGTAGGGGCTCACCGACGAGTGCACCGATCCAGGAGGAGAACGAGGAGGGTAGTCAATATCAGCCGGGACAGAGGAGCAGCATCAATGATCTCCCATTGTTTAGTTCACCATCGTTGCCGAACATTTCGTTGGGTCGTCCGCATTTAACCAACGCGCAGGCGGGACAAACCAATTATGCCATGTTTGCTGCACTGCGTCAACATGTGGCCGCCGCCGCCGCAACGGCCGCATCGAGTGGTGCAGGTGGTGTTGCAAGTGGTGCTGGTGGTGCTGCTACTGTTGTCTCGGCTGTGGCACCATCAGTTCCACCTGGAGTTGGCGTTGGCGTTGTCGCCGGCACACCGCCCACCTATTACAGTCCATTAGCCATGCCATTTGGTCGGCAAGCGATGATGCCAGCGACGGGAATTGCACCACAACCATCGCCGGTGGTGCGTTCAGCATCGGCCACATCCACATCCTCGTCGCAGGCATCTTTGGTTGGAGATGTGGCTCCGCCGCAAGCTCATGCCGCCTCCACAATTCTGCCTTCATCATCGTCGTACATGCAACTCAGTGGCGTCTCTGGTGGCGCATCGGCTGTTAATCTTCATGCCACTGCGGTGGCTGTTGCAGCTGCCGCTGCTGCTGCTGCTGCCGCTGCTGGTGGTGGTGGCACATTGCCGCCCACAAATAGCCACGCCCATGCACTGTACGGTCATCAGCATAATGCACACGCACACACACACACGCACACGCACACACACTCGCATGGACATGGTGGACATGTGCCCATGACAGATGCCCAGGTGGCCCAGGTGCATCTCCACAAGCAGGGACACCGTCCCCTGGGAAGAACACAGTCCGCCCCCCTGCCCCTCGGCCATCCAATGCTCACAGGCGCCGGCCAACTGAATGTGGCCCAAACGCATTACGAGAACAGCGAGGTAAGTTTCAACACATTTTAATTGACAATATTTTATTTTTAGACCCCGTACTTAAAAAAAAGTACAGGGGTCTATTGGGTTTGTTTTAACGAATATGTGCGTAACAGGCAGAAGGAGGCGTGGCAGACCCTATAAAGTATATATATTCTTGATCAGCATCAATAGCCGAGTCAATATAGCAATGTCCGTCTGTCCGTCTGTCTGTCCGTCTGTATGAGCGCCTTAATCTCAGAGGCTATAAGAGATAGAGACACCAAACTTGGTATGTAGGTTCCTCTATATTGCAAGTTTGTTTCAAAATTCGGCCACGCTCCCTTTATCGCCCACAAATCGAAAAAAAAAAATTTCATATCCAAATTATAAGAACAATTTAAAAGCTAGTGACACCAAATTTGGTATGTAGATTCCTCTATCTTGCAGTCAGATCAAGTTTGTTTCTTTTTTGAATCGGACCACTGTATCATAAAGCGCCCTTAGGAACAATCGGTCGAAAATCAAGTTTTAGTATGAAAAACTTTTTTGTTTTATTACTATATCATATAGCTGTCATAGGACCGATCGGGCGAAAATCAAGTCTTAGTATGAAAAACTTTTTTGTTTAATGAGATATCGTAACCAATATGATAGAATATGCATTAAAGTGAACTAAATATTATTAATTTTTTCCATTGTTAGTTTTTGCCATAGTAAGTACGGGGTCCCCGACAGTCGAGTATGCTCGACTGTAGCAGCGTCCGACTAGTTTTATATTGAGACAGCCTTTAGAGAAAAATACAAACAACATGTTAACATGCCTTTATCTTAAGTCATTGGGTTTTTAAGAGTAAAGATTTTTGTCTTCAAACTCAGAATTTTCCTTTATAAAATGCACAGTTTCAACTTGAATCTACACTGCTAAAAATTACCGATTTTCAGAAACGATTATTTTCAGATAACTTTGCATTTTCTATTATTTTTCAAAAATAAAATCAATTTTTTCAACATTTTTCGTTTGAAAGTGTGTTTTTTTAACAGACTTTCGCTAAAAAGTTGGATTTCCAAGGCATCAATTGCAAATCTATATCGGGAACAATAGCGTTTGAAAAAATGCAGGGAATCAAACTAAAACCAATAAAGGATACGGTTTCGGTTCCGGTACGATCCGAAACAACTGTTTTGGTAAAAGCTTATGTTTCAGTTTTCTTCTTTCAGTTTTGGTATCAGTACCGGTACGTAAGGGTACACCAAATCAATTTTGAAAGATTTTAAAATGATAAGGTGGTTTTTTATAACAACTAAGACATCGAAGAAAATATCTAGATCCAGAGGAATAAAATTTGTTGAACGAATTTAATATAATTTGAATGCAGAATAAATCAAGATGCCAAACCCTGATCAAAATGACATTCCGCTTGAAAATCGCTAAAGTATCGCCAAAGTTATGACAGTTCGAAGTTGCTCAAGCCTTTGCCCTAGCGACTTAACAAGTCAAAATATTTCTTAATTTTGACATTACTTTTTACAAGTTGATTAAAAGTAAAAATTTGAGATTTAAAATTTGGAATTTTCAAAATTTCAAAGGACCCTTATTACTATCGCGGAACCACGGCTTTGATAGTCGAAAAATAAAAAAATTTTCTAAATGAACAAAATTTAAATACAATATGAATATAGAGGCCAAACCATCAAAATGGGATTCCGATTGAAAATCGGGTCAGTTTTCTTTAAGTAATGACAGTTTGAAGTTTGTCAACTCGTTGACCTAGCAACTTTACCACAACCGTACCGCTACAAGCGTTTCGGTTCCGGACAGTGCTGCCTGAATCTCTGAAGCAAAAATTGCTGGATTTGAAAAAAAAGTTGCTAAAAATTGCTAAAAATTTTGTAAAAATTGCCAAAAAAAAAATCACTAAAATTTTAATTTACAAAAAATTAGTATTTTATTAAGAAAAAACACAAACTAACAATACGTCAAATTTAAATGAGCATGATTTCTTATCAAAAAAAAATTCAATTAAAAAGGAACATGATTTCGTATAGTTTAAAATAAATTATTTCTTATCATAATATTTAAGAGAGAATATTTATTGCATTATCTAACTCGTCAGATTCACTTGTGTCCGCGTACTTTTCATTTCCTGAAATCTGAATCAAGTACTCATAGGGGAGATCATAACTATGGCAACATTTTCCATGTCTGTGTAGACCATAACCAGTCAGCAAAATTCAAAAGTCAATAAGAGAGTGAGTGAGCGAACAAGTTCATGAAATCGAGCAACTGAATTTAATTCAAGCTTCGATATCTTTGTGACCATTATTTATCGTAATATGTGCAATCAATTGAAAAATTTACAAAAATAGGCAAAAATGTTAAAGAAAATTTAAAAATAGCTAGATTTGTAATAAAGTTGCTTAAATTGCTAAAGAAAATTGAAAAGTTGCTAGATTTGTGGCTAATAGCATTTTTAATAAAAAAGTTGCAAATTTTTTTAAAAGTTGCCAGATCTAGCAACTAAATTGCTAGACTGGCAGCACTGGTTCCGGTACTACAAAAGAAACGGTTAGTTTCGGTTAGCGGTTCCGATACCGGTTACGGTGTTATATTCTGAAAAAATTTAAGCAAAAATATTATAATGCTTTTGCAGATCAGCTTTTAGATGAGTAGTTTTGAGAGGTATTGTTGTCAAATTTCACAAAAGCAATGTTGATTTCCATTTTAAATTGCTTATGAGCATCAGGTGCTCACACAGAAGCTGCGTCAAACGGTGCTTACTCGGAGTGGCGCCGCCGCTGCTGTTGTTGCCGCCGCGAGTCGGGAGCCGCAGTTGCAGCTAAGGGAGGAGGAGGATGACTCAGCCGCCGAGGTGATGGATCTCACCGATAAAAAGAAACCGCCCAAAACGGTGTTGACCAGCACAATTGCGACCAGCACGTCACAGAATCTGCCCGAGGCACTTGCCGCAGCCGTATTTATTCATCTGCAACAGCATGAGACTTGCGTGGCCACTTCTGAGCAGTCCCCTGGTACCGCTGGGTCCCCATGGATTAAGCCAGATACCGGACACTGGACAACAGCCAATTGTTACATCCTCGTCGGCTGATCATATACCGCCCGTGAATCTAACGTTGCCCCATAAGCGTCATCTGCTTGGCAGCGCCTATGCCGCACAATTGCGTCAGCATCAACAGCAGCTGCTTGTGGAGAGCAGCTCCTGCTCCTCCATATCCACATGCACCTCTGGCTCCGGCTCCGGCTCCTCAGGGACGCACAAGAAGATCACAACGGGATTGGCCTACGATCCATTGATGTTGAAGCATACGTGCAGTTGTGGTGACAATGCACCGCATCCGGAGCACAGTGGACGATTGCAAAGTGTGTGGGCAAGATTGAATGAGACGGATCTTGTCAAGCGCTGCGATCGTTTACGTGCACGCAAAGCGACACAGGAGGAGCTGCAAACGGTTCACACTGAGGCGCATGCAATGCTCTTTGGCTCAAATCAGGGACAATTGAGTAGGCCCAAATTGGAGAGTGCTCTCTCGGCCAGCTTTGTGCGTCTGTCCTGCGGTGGAGTTGGTGTCGATTTGGATACCACATGGAATGAGCTGCATACGGCGACAGCTGCTCGCATGGCCGCCGGTTGTGTCATCGATTTGGCCATGAAAACGGCCAAAGGTGATTTGCGTAACGGTTTCGCCGTCGTCCGTCCACCTGGTCATCATGCCGAGGCAAATCTGGCCATGGGCTTCTGTTTCTTCAATTCAATTGCCATTGCGGCGAAACTGTTGCGTCAACGTCTGCCCGAAGTGAGGCGCATCCTCATCGTGGATTGGGTGAGTGGACTATCAATGATTTTCCCAGAGATCTCCTCCATTAAATTCGATTTTAAACTCATTATTCTCTCTACAGGATGTGCATCATGGCAATGGCACACAGCAAGCATTCTACCAAAGTCCCGACATTCTATATCTTTCCATACATCGACACGATGACGGTAATTTCTTTCCCGGCACGGGTGGCCCCACAGAGGTGAGTTTCTCCTCCCTTTTGGGAGCAAATGTTAAGGCAGGAAAACCGTTGGGTGAAACCAGTTTTATCTATTTAGATCAAGACCTATGAAAGCAAACTTAATAGAGCTCTAGTGTGTTTAGATGCGGGATCTAAACAACATTGCAATTAAACATTTCTGTTATGCTTAACGATGTCAAAGTTGTAAAAGTCTTATAAGATTTCATAAAATGTATTTTTTCACTTTGTACTTATGCTAAACACCTCAAAAATTATATTTTTTCACTTTATCAGACTTTAATGCTCCAACTCAATGGAAATTCAATACGCAAAATGTTTCCGAAATGAAATTAGAACAGTTCAAAGATTTTAAATTTCAATAAATCTTGCTAAAAGTGAAAACCGGAACAGGACTGATCGATTTTTTTTTATATTTCCGTGTATTTTTTTATATAAACATAATATAATATTATATAATTAATATTTCCTTATAATATAAGGCGACTTCGGCTTCTGTCTGTATGAAAAGCTGATTATCTGCGGCTTCCCTCTAACCGAAACGAGTTTGAAAATTGTAATCCCTGGGTGGGGAATGGTTCTATGAGAGGGAAGGGTCTCTAAGATCAGGAATTCTGCAAATTCATTAGGGTACTCTACATAGAACATAAGTCATGTTCTTCTCCCTTTCATTTCTTCCACCCTGTCATCACTTCCTTTCTCCACTCTTCACTACTTTCTATTTTCTTCTCTTTCATTCACAACATATTTGTTTTACTTTATCTCTTCATTTCATTTCTTTGATTTTTCCCCTTTCTATCTTTATGTCTCGTTTTATTGCATATTATTTCTAAAACCTGTCTCTCTCTCTCCCTCTCTCCTTCTCCTCTCACTGTCTATCTCTCTTTTAATATATTGCTTTCTTTCTATTTCATTCAATTGCTCTGTTTTGATCTATATCATTCAACTTCTCTTTCTATGTCCTTTCTCTCACTTTCTGTCTTATACTTCACTCGCTTTTAATATTATCATTATCATTATCTTGTGATTTAACTCTTTCTAACTCTCTCTCTCTCTCTCTCTCTCGCTGCAGTGCGGCGCCGGTGCTGGTCTCGGCTTCAATGTGAACATCTCGTGGTCCGGCGCACTGAATCCACCGCTGGGAGATGCCGAATATATCGCTGCATTCCGTACAGTTGTGATGCCCATTGCCAAGTGCTTTAATCCGGATATTGTGCTCGTCTCATCCGGCTTTGATGCAGCCACCGGACACCCGGCTCCGCTGGGCGGCTATCATGTATCCCCAGCCTGCTTTGGCCTGATGACCCGAGAACTGCTCCAACTGGCCAATGGCAAGGTGGTACTGGCCCTCGAGGGTGGCTACGATCTGGCGGCCATCTGTGATTCGGCACAGGAATGTGTTCGTGCTCTGCTCGGTGATCCCGTGGCGGCGATTGCCCAAACCGAACTGGAGCGACCTCCGTGCCAGAATGCCATCAATACACTGCAGAAAACAATTGCCATACAGGTGAGAAGCGACAACTGAAATCTGAGAAGTGAGAAGCGAATTGAGCGAGATAAATCAAAGAAAATTCCATGTTCAATGGATCTATTCAGTTTGAATTTTATAAGAAAAGAGAAAGGCTCTTTTTAGACCCCGTACTTAAAAAAAGTACAGGGGTCAATTTCATATCCAAATTATAAGAACAATTTAAAAGCTAGTGACACCAAATTTGATATGTAGATTCCTCTATATTGCAGGCAGGTCAAGTTTGTTTCTTTTTTGAATCGGGCCACTATATCATATAGCGCACATAGGAACAATCGGTCGAAAATCTAGTTTTAGTATGAAAAATTTTTTTTGTTTATTTAAGTTAGTCTTATACATCCTTACCGAAGTTGGTTCTAATCGGTCAACTATATCATATATTAGCTGTCATAGACCGATCGGGTGAAAATTAAGTCTTAGTATAAAAAACTTGTTTGTTTAATGAGATATCGTAACCAAACTGATTAATATGCATAAAACTTGGTTTTATATATCCTGTCCAAAGTTGGTTCAAATCGGATTACTATATCATATAGCTGTCATAGGACCGATAGGGCGAAAATCAAGTCTTAGTATGAAAATCTTTTATGTTTTATGAGACATTGTAACCAATATGATAGAATATGCATTTAACTTAACTAAATATTTTTAAATTTTTTCCATTATTAGTTTTTGCCATAGTAAGTACGGGGTCTCCGACAGTCGAGTATGCTCGACTGTAGCACCGGCCGACTAGTTTCATTCAGAAGCTAAAAGAGCTAAAGCTCCCAAATTTAGTGACAATTCTCTCCTAAATGCATGTTAATCAAGTTTGTTAGTGAGTCACTTGACTTTCCGAGCTATTTCCAATATTTTTGACAAATTGGCGACTGTGTGTCGCCTTCTTCGTCGTCGACGAGCAATTGACAAGATTGGTAGAATAGAATTTCGTTCTTTCACTATTTCAAACGAATAAATTACTAGAAATTGAATTTCTAATTTCGGTCAGAGCACAAATTTGCATTCATTCGCTGTAATTGATGACTCCAGATTCAATACTTGTTGTAGGAGTTGCTGTCCGGCTCATTTGTCGAATTTCTATTCTAAAATATTGACAATCTAGTTACGATCGGATCTGAAAATTTTATCACAATCGGAGAATAAACACTACAGTAATTGGTATTAACATATATATTTTCTTTATTCAGAAGGGTTTTTTTTTATTTGTGTAAACTTTTTTTTTTAATACGTTTTTTGTTTTTAATTATTAAGATATTTTGCAAAATTTTGTTTTAATGTTTAGTATTAGATTGATTGATAACAAGTTTTAAGGTTTTTACATATATATTTTGTTTTTTCAGAAGGGTTTTTATTTATTTGTGTATATTTTTTTTTAATACAATTTTTGATTTTTAATTATTAAGATATTTTGGAAAAAATTTTTTTAAATTATAAAGTTTAGTATTAGATTGATTGATAACAAGTTTTAAGGTTTTTACATATATATTTTGTTTATTAAGAAGGGTTTTTTTTTATTTGTGTAAATTTTTTTTTTAATACGATTTTTTGTTTTTAATTATTAAGATATTTTGGAAAAAATTTTTTAAATTATAAAGTTTAGTATGAGATTGATTAATAACAAGTTTTAAGGTTTGGCAGTCTCACAGAAATCTCTTCCAACCAAGTTTCCCTTGAAGCCAAATATTTTTGACTTTTGTAATCCATTTAATGATAGTTATGGATCTTGGTCAACAAGCCACTGACTACTTTGCGCTTTGATGTGATATCTCTACTTTCTCTTTGTGACGAGATATTTAACTATTTAATTTAAAATAAAACTAACTAACAATCAAATTGAATCTTTTTGTTGTTTTTGTTGCTCAGCAAACACATTGGCCCTGCGTCCGTCTGCTGGAGCACACTGTCGGTCTGTCCGCGCTGGAAGCGCTCAAGATCGAGCACGATGAATCTGAAACGGTCAATGCCATGGCCGGCCTCTCCATGCAGTCGCTGCACAGGTGAAGATGCCAACTCAAACTTGAGATGCCAATTTCAACATAAACTAATCTCTATGCTTTTACATTTTTTAGAACACTTTCGCGAGATGATTCCGAGGAGCCGATGGATCAGGATGAAACCAAATAGACGCACGCCGCTGCCATTGCCGCCTGCTCAACGCACTCTAGTTATTGTTGTAGTTTAATTGTTGTTGTTTATTGTTGTTGATGTCATTTGTTGTCGTCGTCGTCGTCGTCGTCATCGTCATTGTTGCTGTCATCGGGAATCGCGAACGCTCGTCAGTTCCTCGCCTATTGCTATACTCTTACTCTATCTCACTTAGCACACTGTCTCTAGCTAGCTGTCTGTAATTTATACACACACTCACACAACACAAACTTAAATATACATATATGTAAAACAACAATACGACGTACCATCGAATGCGAGGGAAGGATAAATATGGACGAGTTAGAGAAAATGGAGGCGAGGCACATGGAGCAGAAAAAAGGAGCCAGCGTAGTTAGAGAAAAGAGGTGTACAGAGTTGAAAACCAGGCCTAAAGTTCAAAACGTGGCTGTGCCACTAAAAAAATAAAAATAAAACTAAACAATATAAAAATGGAATAAGAATAGAAAAGAAGAGAAGAGAACATTGAATGATGGAAGGCAAAAGAAAAGCAAGCGAAACTTGTAAGAATCAGAAGAGTTATATTATTGTTATATACACCATGTATAACACAATAGAATAGTATAATAGTAACAATAGAGTAGATTTTATGAATGTATATGATACGCATATAAAACAAAAACTGAACTAACGAAACTTTTATGAAATTATGTATGTATGTACAATATATAAAGTAATGCGTACATAGAACATACTATAACTGTGCTACACACATACTATATATATACAAATATATATATCTTTATACATACTATATAAAGCCTGCATTTGTTAAACGAATATTACAAAAATGTTAAACGTGCAAAAACTATTTTTTAATTTTTGATTTTACGATTTCGTTTGTTGTGTGTTATTATTATTATTATTTGTATTTTGATTTTTCACTATTATTATTATCATTATTATTTTCTTTTCATTTTGGTTTTGTATGAATGTTGAGAGATGGAAGAAGTGTTGGATTGATTAGTTGTAGCTCGATTTATACAGAATATACAATATAATATATATATATGAAACGAAACAAGTGTATATGATATAAGTATAACAACAACAAAAATGAATAGCTGTAATATGATATGTAATATGATACTATATAATAATAACAAATGTGAAATGATTGTCAAACGATTGTCTAGAATCTTTATTTATTAACTATTATTATTATTATTATTAATATTATTATGATTATGACTATGATTATTATGATTGTTGTTGTTGATTTTCTTTCTGTGTTGTTTTACTTTTGTTTTTTGGGTGGTTCACACACAGCACAATGTATGTATGTATTAATTTTTTATGTATAGATTGTAAACTAACGGTTAACTACACGTACAAACTACAGTTACAATATTCATTGGCTTTTTAACTGTACCTTTTTATGACCAGTGACTATGATTATGTTAAAAAAAAAAAAAAGTTTGTTGGTGCGCTTTTTGTACAATTCCTAGTGAACAACTGTGCATATTAGCGTGCATGTTTTAAGTACAATACAAATCTATGCAATATAGAGGAAGAAACTGTTTGTATACCCATATGCTGGAAATCCCTAGCTAATAAGTGTTATAACCAAGGTTGCAAATCGTTCCTCATAATACCGGTTCGAACTTTTTTTCGCTGGATGATGAATGTATTCTTCAAATAATATAAAGCGTAATTAATCCGGTTCGAGTAAAATAATAACATAAATTATCTTGCGCATTTATTAAAGCTATCGATTTGATATTCGATCGCAATTTGCAGGAAAAACGATATTAATCAGATTCTTAAAGAGAGAAATGTTTTTAAATAATTTTTTATGTCTAAGAAATCAATGAAAAGTTAAAACTTATTGAGAAACCAAAAAATTGTGTTGATTTGAATTAAATAATTCAAAGGTTCTGTATAAAACTGATTCATTTTTAAAGAATTGCAGCCTTGGTTACCATTATGATCATATTTAAATGCTAAATGTTTGTGCACACATATGTACATATATAATTATGTATATGTATATGTGAGAAACAAATAAAAAAAATATATAAAATGTATTTAGATTTTATGATAAATGATAAACCCGATCTGGTCCAAAAATGCGGTTGATAAGGCTGCTTCGTCAAATGGGCTGGCACCCAAAGCAGCAACAACAACAACAGCCAAGAAGATGAATAGAAATGGAATAAACAATAAGTTGGCCGAAAGATCGCTTGTTACCCAATTGCTTGTACATATTGTATGCATGTGTCTGTGTGTGTGTTTGTTTGTTAACTGTAATCAGAGAGTGTGAATGTGGACGTTTCATGTGTGTTAATTGTTTGTTTCTAAAATATGTTAATTGCGCACAACGAGTAAAAAAGCAGGAGTATTATGATATACAACATAGTAATGTTTACAACAGCTAATACAATACAAACAAAAAAAAAACAACGTTTTCAGATGATTCCAAATTGAAATAATTTTTAAGTAATTTGAATTCCGGATTTGCCCAGCTGTTGTATTAAAAAAATGTCGTGATCATGATGATTTGTTTCGAATATTATTTCCCTTTTTTGTATTGCTCGAAATGGCATAAAAAATGAAATCAAATTGATTTTATTTTCATGTGTTTTTTCATACAAAGTGTGTTCGATATTTTGTACTCGTTCGTGGGTTATTCATAGTGTTAAACGGGCCATAATATATATTTATGATGCCATTTTGTGGGCCAGCCCCAATAAATTGTTACCAAAAAAAAATACCCATAAAACAGTTAACACAAAGACGAATTATTTGAGCTTATACGTAGTTGCCTGGTTTTGAATCGGGAACAACTCTTCAAATAGTATTTGTCGCATTAGTATAAACACACTTATATATACATATACATAAAATAAAAACTAAATGTCTGTGTCGCTTTTCTATATGATAATAATAAAAGAACAACAAATTGAAAATTTATTGGAGAGTTGCACAAATTGTTTTTGGCGCCATGCCTTTATTATGAATATTGAACACATCACAGTATTATTTTCTTAAAATCACATAGGTCACACTGTAAATTAAAGGAAATCTAGCTGACATTGTCTTGGTTTTGTCGTTAATGTGAGCTGGTCACACTGGTTCTACATGGAACAACGAATTGCCATCAAGTATTATCAACAAATGCTAATAACAATATAATAATTACACTATGGACCTTGCCAGACTGTTGAGGCCTTTTGCACTTTAATTGTTGTTTATTTTAGTTGAGATTTCAATGCGAGTATCTTATCGCTACGATTTTGGCACACATTTGTATGTGCGTATGCTTGTTTTTAAAGCGTATACTTAATAAAAAGTACAACGGGCTTATTAGGTTTGTCAGAAAGTATACATAAATATTTCTGCCAAGTATATATAGTATATGTCAGTGTATATGAACACATAGACTAGAGAATCCAAACTTATATATATAAACAGGCTTATTTTTTTTCTTTCACTTTTTTTCGTAAGTTAAAAAAAAAGACGAATTCCAAGGACAATGAATAAATATCGAAGATATTAAATATGAAGTTTGTTTTTTAATTATTGTTTTAAAATTTACATATTTAAAAATTACACTGTTTTTAAAAGGACTTACAATTTCAATATAATATGTATTTTTTATAAAATATATCTAAAAAAACAAAACATTTTTCACGGTTTTAAGTTTTTTACATTCCTTAAGAATATTTTTGATGTCAACTTGTTTGATAAATATCACAATGTATACGGATTAATAATGGATAATCATCCTGGGTTTAATTCCCGATGTTTTTTATTTTAATTTTTAATTCAAGTGCAGGGTCGACCACAAAGGAGCTTGCTCGATTATAGCCTACCAGTTTATTATGTGTACATGTTTGTAAACAGCTGTGAAATGGAGCGGCGGGGAGAGTGGGGCAAAGGGTGGATGGGGGACAGCGATAGACGCAGCAGATAAACCAGTCGAGGCGACAATCGCTCGTTTAGTTATTAATGCAACTTGATTAAATTCGCAATGCAGAGTGAAATCGGAATGCAGCTGAAAATGGCAAAAGAAAAGGCTAATGGGATCAATGATCTCCAACGAGAGCGAGAGTTGGCGACATTTTCTAGCGAGGACTTTGCCGTTTGGTGGGCGGGGAGCAGAGCTGCTTTAGAGGAGCGGCGTGCCTTGGAGCGTCACTTTTTCGAAGATGCAGAATTTGAGGATGCAGTGCATCCGAGTTTCATGTCATACAAGGAAGGCTATGAGCACGCATTGGCCAAAGGCACCAAGTTTCTGGTCAAATTGCGTCAATGGCAGACCACAAGAAGTGCTCAACGGGATAAGGATATGAAAGTAGAAACTAAGGACAGTATGGATCTAAAGTTATTATACGATTTGCGCATGCTGATGTCGGGATCGTTGGGCACAGCGCTGTTCCAGCAGAGCTTTCCGCTGCGCCTGCACTTCTCCATGTTCCTGAGCACACTGCTCAATCAGGGCACGCCGGAGCAGCAGGAGCGTTGGCTTAAACGTGCCTGGCAACTGGACGGCATCATTGGCACCTATGCCCAAACGGAACTCGGCCATGGCAGCTACATACGCGGCCTGGAGACACGTGCCGACTACGATCCGGAGTGCCAACAATTTGTGCTCAACACGCCCACATTAACCGCCTACAAGTGGTGGCCCGGCGGCTTGGGTCACACGGCCAATATGGTGGTGGTGCTGGCCCAGCTCTACATACGGGGCACGCATCATGGCCTGCAACCGTTCCTGGTGCGCATACGGGATGAGCAGACGCACGAACCGATGCCGGGCATCGATGTGGGCGACATTGGCGCCAAGCTGGGTGCCAACGGTGTCAATAATGGTTTCCTTGGATTTCGCAATGTGCGCATCCCCAGAGATCAGATGCTCATGAAGAACGCCCAGGTGCTGGCCGATGGCACCTTTGTCAAAGCGTCACAACCCTTGCTCCTCTACGGCACAATGGTTTTCGTGCGCGTCATGATTGTCCGGGATGTGATGTTTGGGCTGCTTCAAGCAGCCACCATTGCCACACGGTAGGTTACCAACACTTCCAAAACCAAATAACTTTTCTTTATACATAACATTTGTGAAGAAAAACACTACAAGTTTTTCCAAGAAAAGACCTATTTTTTGTTAGAAATTTTTAAATCTGGTTTTTTGCCTCGACCTCAATGAATTACATCTTAAACACAAGCTGAATTTATGCAGTTTTCGAATATTTTCCGAATTTTGAAGTCAAAAAAATGTAAAACATAGTTTTCTTGCTTCAAAAAGAAATATCTCTAAAAAATATGGATTTCAATACAAAACTGTTTATTTATGATTAAATCTAAATCAAATCTAATCAAAATCGGTTGTAACATTCAATTTAAAAAAATTGCTAGAATTATTTTCTATTTCATTTTAAGTCTTACAACAGAAAATATTGAAAGTGATATAGAAAAGTGATTTTGGTAATAGTTAACATTCAAAACAGAGTTGCAATTCTGTTGTACTATATGTAGTGTAATACAATTGAATATGATAGTTTTAGTTGTATGTGTATCTTGCACTATTCCTCTCCAGCTATTCGGCCGTGCGTCGCCAGAGTCCCATTGAACCACATTTGGCTGAGCCACAAATTCTGGACCATGTGACGCAGCAGGCGAAGGTGCTGCCACAAGTGGCACGTGGCGTCTGCTATCGTCTGGCGGCAGATGTGCTGTGGACGCACTATCAGCGTGTCATGGATCAGCTGGCGCGCAAGGAGACGGAGGCAGCTGGAGCACGTGAGCTGCCGGAGTTGCATGCGCTGAGTTGTTGCCTCAAGTCTGTCTGCACGCTGGATGCCGCCGAGGGCGTCGATATACTGCGCAAATCCTGTGGTGGTCACGGCTATCTGTCGTCGGCCAACTTTGACAGCATCCAGGGATTGGTCAATGCCGCCGTAACCTACGAGGGCGAGTACACGGTGTTGTTGCTGCAGACGGCACGCTTCCTAGTGCGTCAGTACGCGGATGGTCTGAGGCGCAAGGTGCTCCCAGCCAGTGTCGAATATTTGCGCAATGTGTCGCCTCTGAATTGGGGTCCCAATCTGCACGAGAATGTGGCGCGTGCGCTGGAGATAAGCAGCACAGAGCAGGTGCGCGAAGCTTGGCAATTGCAGCAGGATCAACGTAAGATTGGCGGGACAACGGAGGAGCAGGCAACCAATCGGGCTGGACGAAGATTAGCAGCAGCGGCATCGCTGCATGGCCACGCCTACCTGGCGCGCAACTCCCTCAAGGCACAGCAAATGGGAATGGGAGGCGTTAAGCCAGAGCTTGGCAAGCTGCTGCAACAGCTAATTGAACTGTTTGTCCTGGACACGTTCCTGCGTCAACTGGGCGCCGTCTTGAAATGGAACAGCATCAACAAGCATCAGTTGCAACAGGTGGAGACACGCTACGAGCAGCTGCTAGAGCAACTGCGTCCCAATGCGATTGCCATCGTGGATGGTTTCGATTTCCATGATCGTGTGCTCGGCTCAACGCTGGGATGTCACGACGGACGCGTCTACGAGCGTCTGATGGAACATGCACGTGGCAATCCCTTGAACCAGCAGTCGGTCAATCCCAGCTATCAGACACATCTGCGTCCTTTAATGCTGGGCAAGCTTTGAGTGTCCATTTGTGAATTGGTTTTATTTGTGTGGAACAAGGCGATTACATGATTACATTAAGCTATTAAAGTAGTTCAGCGTTAGACAGCCAATAAAGCGTCAACAAACAATCATGCACAGCAAATGCGCTGCTTCGAGTCGAGTCGCTGAACACATGTATCAATTAATTGCTGTTGTTGGCTGTCCAACACTGAATTGGATACTAATCAAAAATATATATATATATAGTACATAAATACGTGACGAATGTTGTTGAGGTTTTAGAACATCTTCTTTTTGACCGCCGTATAGCGTTCCATGTAGACATCGTAGCCATCGAGATCGGTGAATTGCTTTGAATTGAACAGATTACCATCGACGGCCAAATTACAGATCTTGGACTCCTTGAGGATACGAGGCGTTAAGGCATTTGCCTGCAAGCAATTCTCCTCCAGTCGCAACGTCTTCAACTTGGGACAATCGGCAATATCCTCGGCCAGCGATGATATCTGGTTCTGATTGAGGTTCAGCTCCGTCACATACAGATTGCCCACCTCGGCGGGCACTTGGGTTATTTGGTTACGCGACAAATCCAGCACATCCAGTTGCTTTAAGCCACATAGCATGGTGGGGAAAACCTTCAACTGATTATTGCTCAAATTAACTGTTTTGAGGTGCGTGCAATTGCTCAGTGTCTTTGGCAGCTTTGTCAGGAAATTGTCCATGAGGAGCAGTACCTCCAGTTTGAGCAGTTCCCCGACCACCTCGTTCAGATCCACCAGACGATTGCCACTCAGATTGAGATGCTTGAGCATCGTGAGACGTCCAAGTTCATCGGGCACATTCTCAAAGCGATTCTCCGATAAGTCCAGTGTCTTTAGCACATTGGGATATGCCTTGAGCTGCGGCGGGAACTCCTGTAATCTCTGCAATGATATTTTCAGCACTCCCGTCTTCTGTGCCGTCTCCAGATGCTGTTTTATTTGTTTATTGCCCATTGTCGTACTTCTGCTCAACTCTGAGCTGCTGACTGCACAATTAGTTCTCATATCGATATTTATATGCGATACTTTAGTGCGATATTTTTGAACCAATTCGACAACACAATTATATCGATATTTATATTTTACGAAATAAACTTTTGTACAATTTTCAAATAATACGACCATAAATTTTAGCTGAGATAACTAGGCACTAAGCACATAAGCTCACATTCTTAAATTATACGCTTTAAAAAATTGTATATGAACATTGTTAGTGTAAACGCTTATAGCCCGCAATATCGAATATGTATTTTGGTAAATTTCAGATTTGCCAACACGATATTAGTAATAAAATATTTGATGTTTTTGTCAGAGATTTTGATAATTTCGATATTATAAATATCGTAAGATAATAAAATTTTAATATTTTATCGAAATCAATATTGTTTGGTTTTTGACTTCAAGAAGAAATATGTCGGTAACGATATAAAAAAAATAGTTAAAAATTTTGCCAGCCAGAATATGTAACTATAGTTTATTTGCTTAGTGAGATAGCTGAAAAATATATAATCGCAAATACTCGTATCGATATTGATTCAACAAGTCGTTTTGCAACACTCGCGAGTTGTGATTTTCCCAACACTAGAGCTGTCATAAAATACAAGCGTGGACTGACTGCGGCATCCAAAAGAAGCATTAAATAGTTATTTTTATTTTGGTAAGTTGTGGACATGTTGTGAAGTTAAAAAGAACGCATCAATCAGCACACACCTTGCATACACTCCGTATTGTCTTGCAGTTTACGCCGTGTCACACGATTAGCGGATTTTGTCCTTAAGCAGTTGGTTGACCGTAAAGCACGCGCTACAGTTGCAATTTGAGGAGGGAACCGGTGTTGAAACTCAATAAAGAGCTGGTACTTTTTAGCAGTTAACGGTGAACGTTGAAACTTGAACAATGCCCAAGGACACAATTGGCAAGGTGCAGGAGTACAAGGACTCGCTGATCACCAAGGCGGAGACACTGATAACAAAAGGGTTTCCGGAGAAAATCGTTGAACTGAACGAGCTGCTTTCAACACCCATGTTCAATGAGCGCAACTTCAGTGAGGTACATCAGGATCTAAACATTCCGGTCTTGGCGCCAGTGCTGGTCAACAATCATGACGGCGATGTTGACATCCGTGACGATGATCATCCCGTGACAAAGCGACCGCGCAAAGACGATAATGTTGCAGTGTCGGGAACAACCGTATTGGGACTTCCGGGTGGCACAGTGCCGTGCAACAAGCCGCTCTGTGAGATGATCAAGGTGGTCAAACCGATCATACGTAAACTGGTTGAGGATTGTATGTATCGATATATTTCAATTATTTCACAATAATCTGTAATTAATTGAACTCTTCTATTTGATTGATAGCGAACCTTTTGAAAATGTGGATTTCATTTATGATACCCAAAATTGAGGATGGCAACAATTTTGGTGTGTCAATTCAGGAGGATACTCTCGCCGAAATCCAGACCGTCGAATCGGAAGCGGCTGCCTTCTTTGATCAGATATCACGTTACTTCCTAACGCGTGCCAAGGTTGTCTCCAAGGTCGCCAAGTATCCGCATATCGATGATTACAGGCGTGCCGTTGTCGAGCTGGATGAGAAGGAATACCTCAGTCTGTGGCTGGTTGTTTGCGAGGTTCGCAATCGTTACTCCTCGCTGCACGATATAGTTATTAAGAATCTGGAGAAACTGAAGAAGCCACGTTCATCCAACACCGAGAGCTTATACTAGAGAGAGGCGTGCCCATTTATTATTAAATATTTTGCTTAACATTTACAACGACCACAACACGACCTATATAGAGAACACACACACACAAAAAGGAAATCGCCAGCCAATCGCAAACACATCCAGATCCAGAGCCCAGAATCCAGATCGCCTAGTACTGCGGTTAATGTTAAATCCTCTCGAAATTTCCTTGCAGCCCCGCCCCGCCCTACATTGAACTCTTTGTTATTATTCGTGAAGTAAAAAGTTGTAAGACATTTAAACAATTTGATAACAACTTGGACGACATGTAAATGGCGAAAAGTTCTTAAGGAAAGTTTAAGATAATAAAATATTTGGGTATCTAGATTATAATCTAGATTAAAGTAATATACAAACAAAATCGATGCTGAATTATTAATACATACACATACAGACACTCGCAAATAAAACAAATCAAATCTCGACCGTTTTTACTATACAATGCATCAATTCCATGGAAAATAGGTAACTGACACTTGTAATATACATATTGTATAAACATGGGATAATTGGCTCTCTCTCTCTCCCACACCACCCACATCTCTCGCCACCGTTTTGAGAATAGTGCAAAATATTCGTAGTCTCTAAAGAACACAGACGAGAAGATTTATTTATTTTTTTTTGATAATGTAGTGTATTCTACTGAAACCCGTTACGATTATTTGTTTCAGATGGGGTTTTGAATGTGTCCGTATTTTGGTTATCGCTTGTATATCGGTTTCGTAAGGGTTAACAGTATTTTATATATTTCGGTTTCGAAATACCAGTACGATTTCGGTACCCAAAAAAAAAAAATAACGTTAACAAGTAGACAAAATTTTTTTAATTTAAACAAAAAAACTATTTAATAAGATTGATATTCAATTTTAAATTAAAAATTAGTTTGAAAAACGATTAAGCACCGTATGTTGTAGACCAGAAAACGTTTTGGTAGGTCTAAGCTCCATATAAAGCTTTGCCATAAAATAAAAGAAGAATTTAACAACTATTCTATAGTAAACTTTCCGCCGGCGGATATTTTTGTTCTACTCCATTCGGGGCGTTAAGGTGTAGTTAAAATTATTGCTTTATTGAACCGAAACAATTATACATAAATGAAAAGTTACGGTTCCGATTACGGTTTTAATCCCTGATACAAACATTGCGACATTTTGTTGCAATGCTTACATGGTATGTAAATACATAACGAAATCGCACAAGCCTATTAACACAACTGCTCTTGAAATATGATCAACCACTCATTTATGGGACGGTCAGCGACCAACGCCTAGCAAGCCAACGATTTCCCCATGTATGTAGATGTTGTGTTATAAAAATTGTAACATCTTTGGCCAATCTAAAAAGACGAAAAACGTTTGAAAATCCCCCAAAACAGAGCAAAGAAAAGTCACATTTTGTTATACATTTGTTTTGTTTTTGTTTTTATTTGTTTTGTTTGTTTGTATTTGTTTTTTATTTTTGTTTTGTTTGCTTTTTAATATGTTGTATTTAATTTTATATTATTATTTGTAAGCTTACAACTTAAGGCATAAAGTTACAAACTAAAACTTACGAGCTACACATCATTTTTTATTTATCAATCATAATCAGCTCTAGCCCACGCGTCTTGGCGCTTTTTTTAATACACATATATTTATGGTATTCATATAATGTTTTTTTATTTCCTTTTTTGTTTTTGTATTTTCATAATAATGTTTATTTGAATTGTTTATCAATTATGCATTCATAAATGTGTGTTTCATTACTATTATTGGTTTCGAACAGAAAATCGAAAATAATGAAAATAAAATATAGAAACGAGTTCCATTCAATCTATCGACTTTCTTCTGTTATTATTATCAGCATATTTAAGTTTGTTATACATACAATTATCATAATCTTCAAAATCATCGACAGCGTCTTTATCATTATCATCATCATCCTCATCACTATCACTATCATAATTTTCGTGATCAGCTGCTGTTTCATAATTTACGCAGGCTTTAAAATTCGGTTATTTATTTTTTTAGGGTTTTCCATTTTCATTTACATATAATTATAGATATAGATATACATATACACATATACATAAACATATGAATATACAGATATACATATATATATATATATATATATATATATATATATTATATATATAATATACATAGAATAATTGGCCTTGGTATTGGCAGCTTCGTTGTGTTGTTTTTGTTTAGGCGGCTCTGTCTCTAGGTCAATGAGTTCGTCCCGTCCGGTTCCGCTTACCTTGACCAATATTCCAGTCATACATATAACTGTACAGATTTGTAAGTATGTATCTATGTATATATATATATACACATAAAACCCATTGTTGTATAATTTTTTCACTCTTTCTCTATATATATATGTACACACATATATAGAATTTGTTTATATTATTTGTTATTTATATATATGTATTTATTTATATAAAAAAAAATACGCGACATGCTTTCAACTAAATCGCTGTCTCGCCCCTACAACAAAGTTGCATGTGTGTGTGTGTGTGTGTGTTTGTGTTTGTGTGTGTGAATGTTTCTCTGTGTGTGCTGTGTTTTTATATTTCTCATATCCGTTTCCGTCTCGCTTCAATGAATTTCTTTTTTATATTTAAATATACAAATATGTATGCATGTATTATATATAAGTTTCTGTTAATATTTTACAATTTTTTGTTGAATAAGTCTTAGCGTTTGTTGTTTTACTTTTTAGTTACAATTGTGTATTAAAAATATTTAATTTTTGTAAATTGTTTTTTTTTTTGTTTTTGTTTCATTCATAATATTTGTTTTGTTTTTGTTTCTAGCATTTGCATTATGCAAGTAAAAAATAAGTTAAAAAAAAAACACAAACAGTAAAATAGCTAAACACTAAAACTGTTGTTTTTTGTAAGACATAATTATGTTATATAAAAAATATGCATGTGTGTAATCATAATCATAATATATATATACATATATCAATTTGCATGTATTATTTATACAAATACAATTTATATATATGTATATCGGTTTTGCATTTAATATTACTTACATAATCATTACAATATTTAAACGTATATAATTCAATAGATTATAGCATTTATAAAAAAAACAATATTTTCTTAAAATTAAAGCTTACACATAGAAAGTAGCAAAAAAAAATTATTATAAGTATGTATAGTAAAAAAATGTATGGTATATTTTTAAAAATTATTTCTGTTTTATGAAATTTACATAATATTTGTTTAAATAAATGTTTTTGCAAGTGTTCTATCATAATATACTATATTTACTTGTTTTTCATTTATTGTTTTTGTTTTTTTTTTTTGTAGATTTTTTCTCTTTTCTAAGAACAGCCCAACATTGTTTTTATGTTTTTTTTTAAGTTAATTTTTTTTATTTTATTTATATATATATATGTATTTATATTATAGTTTTCATCTTGTTTATGTGGTCATTACAATTTATTTGCTTATGTTTTCGACTCAATTTTATTTTTGTTTTGAGGTTAGATTTACGTTTGGGATACAAAGTACAACAAATGCACATAAGAACTAATAAAAACAAAATAGAACAATAATAGAGAGAGAAAGAGAGTCACACAACAAAAACATAATGCTGATGTGTGAAGCAGAGAAGAGCAGGATAGACAGATATATATATATATATATAGAGAGAGAGAGACAGAAATTTATTGATCCTAAGAGGTAGAAGGATAATAGTGCAGTCCCTATATACATAGTATATCTATAATAATAATGTATAGAAATGTATATGTCTACACATACATATATACAGACATACATACATACATATATTTTTGCATGGTTTGCCTAACTACAATTTAGTTTTACGCTTTTTTTTTTATTTCTCTTTAACTTTGAATTTTTGCTTGGTGCGCAAGTGTGTGCGTGCGTCGAAAGTTAAGTTGGGTTGGGAGCGGTGGCGGTGGCGGGGGGAGTGAAGCTTTAACGAAACAACAAAAATGCTGTCTCTCTTCTGTCTCTTGTGCTCTGCTTGAAGTACCTGAACGAATTGCACTGCTTAGCAAGAGCGCATTTTGCAAATTGCTTGAATTTCTAATCGATCGGATTGGCTGTCCATCTACCACTCTCTTACTCTCTCTGCAGCTTTGCTCTCGTGCTTTTGCGTTGCTTCTCTCTCACTTGAAGCCAGTTGTCAACATTTGTTTTGTTATGCTTTTGTTTTGTATTCTTCTCGATTTGTTTTTTATACGTTTATACGAAGTCTTTTTACATACACACACATATACATATAAGTTGCTGCTGTCGTACATACATACATACATATGTTGCTCTTATTGTTAGTTTCGCCTGCCAGTTTATTTTTAGTTTGTTTTTTTTTTTTTTTTTTAGTAATAGCCATGACCAGCACCTGCACTGCTGCCTGCACTGCTTGCATAATGATGCGCTGCTGCTGCGGCTGCGGCTGCTGCTGCTGCAGCTGGATCTGTATAATGTTGTGCGCTTGCATAATGCGTTCTCTGTTGCTGCTGTTGTTGTTGTTGCTGTTGCTGTTGTGCCGACTGCAATGGCGGCGGGGGCAGCAACGCTGTTGACTGATAATGCGCCTGTCTTTGTTGCTGTTGTTGCTGTTGTGATGTTGCTGGTGTTGGTTGCTGTTGCAGCTGTTGCTGCTGCTGTGTTTGATGACGTCGATAGCCAGCAGTTGTCCAGGTGATTTGTGGTTGTTGTTGCTGCTGTTGATAGACATTGGCTGCGCTGTGTGAATTCGATGCTGCTGGAGGCGCCGTCGCTGCTGCCGTCAGACTGCGCATGCCGGACGACGACGCCTGCAGTCACAACTAATCTTCGTCGCTTAGCGCCTCATACTTGGATGACAGCAGCGGTTTTGGTTCACTTGCTGCCGCCAATGCGGCGGATGCAGCTGCTGCTGCTGCTGCCAAAACGCTGGCACTATGCTGACCACCACAACCGCCAACGGAGCCGCCAATGCCACCAATGCCACCAACACCAACACCACCATTACCGCCACCGCCACCGCCAACAACACCAACACTGCCAACACCAACACCAGCTGCTGCTGTTGTGCCACCAGCAACCACCAGACCAGCAGCAGCGCTCACCTTGCTCAATGCATGCGCCGCCTTGGCGCTCAAATGACTCGACGCTCCCGTTTGCAGCGACAGCGGCATCGGCGGCGGTCCGGCAGCGCTGGGCACTGTCAATGCGCTGAATGGATACGCATATGTGCTGGCCGCAAATGCATTGACCGCTGATGGCGGCGGCGGTGGCGGTGCCGCATGATAAGCGCTCGCATGATGACTGTTAGAGCCAGCGCTGCTGCTGCTGGCAGAGCGTCGGCCGCTGTCGATCACCTCGTATTGATTGGGCGTTTTGCGTGATACGCTTATCTCATGAGTGGATAATGTGTCCTTGCCACGCATTTGTTGCTGTTGCTGTTGTTGCTGCTGCTGCTGCTGCTGTTGTTGTTCGTTGTGCTCGGCCACGGCAGCAGCATGCACCGCATGCACTGCATGTGCCGCATGGGCCGCATGCAGATGCTCCTCGAATTCGGGTCGCAGCACCTCAACAATGCGATTCTTGCCATAGCCGATATCATCGCGCATCACTTCCGCAATGCGATTCTTAACATAGTTATCGAAATTGGAACCAGAGCCGCCACCGCTGCGCTGTTCGCTGCCGCCGCGCTGATCGCTGCTTGTGGGCGGCACACCAGCACCGCCTATGACACCGCCGCCACCTCCACCGCCGCCAGCACTGCGACTGACAACGCCAGCTGGAGCAGATAGATAAAAGTGACTGGGATCAACGCCAGCAGCGGCTGCTGCCGCCTGTTGCATGATCAGCTCATGGGCATATTTGCGGGGACTGACCGCCTGTGGCATGCGTATTATGTTGCGTGCATCCTCGCCAGGCGTATTGGAGCGTCCACCACTGCCACTTGGTGTGCCAATGCTGTTGTTGCCGTTGTTGTTGTTGATGCCGCTGTTGCTGCTGTTGCTGCTGCCACTGACACTGCCGCCGCCGCCGCTGCTGCTGCTGCCGCCGCTGTTGCTGTTGCTGCTGCCACGTCCGCTGTCAATGACATTGATTGGCGACTGCTTGGCACGCTCCTCTGCCTCCGCCTGCTTCTGTTGCTGTCGACGATTCTGTTTCCAGCGATCGGGCGTTAATATTGCCTGTGCCGCATCCTGCATATAGGGTATAAAAGCGGGACGCAAATGCGGAGTTGGGCCGTAATCATTGGCAATGATCGAGTCCGTTAATTCGCCAAATGTAATGCTCTTGGTATGAATCTGCTGTTGCTGCTGTTGTTGTTGTTGCTGCTGCTGCTGTTGTGTGGGCGGCATGCCGCTGCCCGACTGCGATGTGGGCGTGCCATGATGCGATGTTGCAACAACCTGACCACGCATCGAGCCATGCACCGAACGACTTGAACCTGTTGGCGGTTGTGATTGTTGTTGCTGTTGCTGTTGTTGCTGCTGCTGCTGCTGTTGTTGCTGTGGATTCGATGAGATGCGCTGCTCCTGATCGAGATCAATGTTGATGACATTGGGCGAACTCGAGTTCGCTTTGCCATTGTTCTCAGCCGCCAACAATGAGACGGCGCCGCCTTCATGTGCTTGCCGCAAATCGCGTTGATACTACAGAAAAATATGGGAGAGTATTAGTTTTTGCTGTAGTCATTATAATTATTATTATAAAAATTACAAGATAATGATTATTTAGAATTTTTATTGATTTTCATTACTCACAATACAATGAATCACACAAATAAAGAATTATTATTGAGTAATTATTGCAATATTTGACTTTTTATACATTTCTTGAACTCAAAAATGGATTATTGAGCTTTCTTGATGAAAAGTCCAAATTATTTATTAATTATTTTATGAGCTTTATTTTTTTTTCTGATCATTGTTTGAGTTGTTAATTAAAAATCAAAATAATTCAATATTTTGTGAGTAAATCAATAAAATTCCTTAATTTGTTTGCTCATTTTCGCAAAGTTGCTTCAATAATCATTATCTAGTCTCTGATTTGAATTGATTGATTGCCACTTACGTATGAGGGACGGGGTATGTCACGAGGCATGCTGCTTATGTCGCCGGTGCGACTGATTTCATGCTTGATTATCGCATCGATCAGACTCTGAGCGCTAAACTGACCAGGTGCATCATCTGGCGGCTTTGTTCCATGTGCCTGTCGATAGTAACTGTGACACAAAGAGAAATAGTTGATAAAAATAGTCGATTGCAAATAATTTCCAAAATAAATAATTCTCAAAATAAAAAAAGATTAAATAACACAAAAGCATAGCAATAATAATAACCATAGTTAAGACATATTACATATTTATTTAATAACCATGATTAACTCATTTTCTTTCGGTATGTAATAATAAATATAAATGTTAGTCAGGCCTGGACAATCTGTTCTTTTTGTAAGTGTTATTATAAATTAATTTTATAATTTTTTTAATTTTTAAAGGTTGCTTTAGAAAATCGATTGAAATCGATCATGGAATGATTGACTTAACTTACTTATTGATTGATTTATTGATTGTCTAGTTGAATAAGTGATTGACTGACTGACTGATTGATTGATTGAACTAACCAATTGAACAACTCACTGATTGATTGACCCATTAACTGACTAATTTACTTAGTTACACTTTACAATCAATCAGTTAGTTGGTCATTTAACTGATTGATAGACTAGCTGATTGATTACCTGACTGATTAGCTGACTGATTGGCTGACTGAATATATGATTGACTAACTGATGTTCCAATTCACTTATTTATCGATTGACCGATTGACTGACGGCTGATTGATTACCTGACTAACTGACCGATTGTCCAAATAGTTGACTAACTGTTTGCCCAATTTACTTATTGATTGACTAATTGATTTGCTGATTGACTGATTGATTGATTGATTGACTGATTGATATACTTACGCATCTCGATCGCGATCGGAAATGGTGCGTGGTGGCCCAGTCTCTGGCACCGGACCACGCATATAGTGACCATGCGCATGGGGCAGGCCATGATGATGCACCTGCGGTGGCACACTATTGGCAATGAACTTCTCCATACGATCCATTCGGTCAATGCGACGACTGTCTCGCTCATCGGCGACACGATCTTGTTCGCGTCTCTCCTGATCGCGACGGTGACGCTCCTGTTCGCGCTGTCGATCGATGCGATGCTGCATCCGTTCCTGATTCTGTATCATCTCTCGATCCCGCTCAATGTTCTGTTGTCGCTGATCGCGCTTCGCCTGCTCCATGTGATGCAACGCATTCAATCTGCTGTAATGCTGTGCAAACTGGTTATGCTGATGCACTGCAGCCGCCATCTGTTGTTGATGATGGATCGCCGCCATGGGATCACGATAACGTAGATCATGATGTGCCGCCGGTGGTGGTGGTGCTTGCGACACCTGAACATGCGTCGGTGGCGGCGGTTGCGACTGTGGCGCCTGTGACTGTGAGGATACTGATTTGTCATCCTTTTGCGATGGCACTGGCAATTGTGGTTGCTGCACCGCCACGTCCACAAACGAGGCCAACGCATCGTGACCAGCTGCAAAACGAGTCAAACGGTCAACAAATTTAAATAAAGTAAGCCATAAAGGTAAGAAAGGAATAAATCCATATCATCTGATCTTGTTTATACACAAGTATGTATATATAAAATAAGTTTAGTGTTTAGCTAGTTATCCGGAATGCCTCAAAAATTACCATGGAGGACAATATAAGTTGATATTTTGCTTACCTGGTGGATAATTGTAGGGCGTGACAAGGTGCAGCCGACTCGGTGGCGGCGCAGCGGGTGAAGGTGGCTTGGAGCCCGTGTTATGACGCTGGATGACGCCCTGGCGTTGTGGCGGAGGCGTGCGATGCGGACTGGGCGTGCTACAAGAGAGAGAGAGAAAAAAAAGTGAGTTAAATTCATAAGTTAATTAAAAAAATTGATAATTTTTGTTAATTTTTGTAAACGATATGTTTTCTTTCCTTTAATTTCATGAATTAAAATTTGAAAAACAATTATTTTAATATTAATGATTAGTTTGACAAGCTTCAAAATCTATATATTCATCTTTCCTATCATTTCATGAATTAAAATTTGAAAAACAATTATTTTAAAAATAATGATAAGTTTGACAAGCTTCAAAAGTCAATATATACATAAAAACTCTTTGTTCTGACTCACTAACTGAAAAATTTTATCAAGATAATATAAAAAAAATCTATACACGAGGTGAAAGTCTAGTGACGAAAGCATATTCAAACCCCAAAAGATCTGATATTAAATTTTTTGACGAACGATATTAAATGAAATATATTTCATTAATATTATATGATATTAAATATATTTACATTTAATACATTTAATTTGTTAATATATTTAAATAGATTATATTGACTTACCTATTGGAATGATCAGCTGGAGAGGCGCGACTTGAATATTCGGCGCGTCCACGTGGTTGAGGTTCCTTCTCATAGGCCGCATAGACGGCTGAGCCACCGCTAACACTGTTGCGGGGCGAAGGGGATTCCTTGTCGGAACCGGAACCTGCACCACCGCCAGCACTGCTGCTGCCGCGTGAGACATTTCGTTGCTGTTGTCCCTGCATCTGTTGCGATGTAATGTAATCATTGATGACAATCTGACGTGAACTCAACACCGACGGTTGCTCAACAACGCTGCCGTAGGGCGAACGAGAGTACGGTAAGCCCACGGTAACACCGACACCATAACCTTGCGGTGGTGGCGCCTGTGGCGATGATTGCTGTGGTGGTGGCGGTGCCTGTGCGGGACTTAAACGCTGTGAGCTCTTATAGAAATCATAGGTGCGTTTACTCTCCAAATGATGTGGTGGCAAATGCAATGGAGTTCCCTGTGTTATCGAGCCATGTTTACCCGTATCTGGACAACTGCCCGGCGGAGTTTGTCTCACAAGACTCTCGTATTTTGGACTGAGCAGTGAGGAGGGTGCGGCGTGTACAATTATCTGTTGCTGTTGTTGTTGCTGCTGTTGTTGTCCACTATTTGCTGGTGTGCCATGTGTAATTGAGCCCACTTTAACCACCTGCAATTGTTGATGTTGTGAGGATGTTGCTGGCGATTGTTGTTGCTGCTGTTGTTGTTGCTGCTGCTGCTGTTGTTGTTGGTGTTGTGGCGATGGCGCTTGACCATGCAAATGTTGCTGCTGTTGCTGTGGACTCAGTTTGGGTGGCAACTTGGAGACACGTGTTGCTGGCGGCTGTGGCAATGCTGGCGGTGGTGGCGTTGGACGTGTCATTTGACTCTGACCCATCGACACATTTACGGGCTGCACATACAATGAGCCAGGCACACCACCCACTGCACCCACTGGAGACGCCTTAACCACGCCCACACCAACACCGACACCAACTCCATGCATTTGGGAATAGGGCAAATATGTGGAGGCTGGTGGTGCACCGGTTACAGATAACGTTTGCACCGCCTCACCACGATACATGGGCGCTGAGCGTACAATATGCTTCATAGCACCACTCATCGGTGGCGGGACACCATGATGACGCTCAGCAACAGCTGCTGACGATGATGATGATGATGTTGAGCCACCGCTTGGTCCACCTGTGTGTGGTGAATGTCCATCGCGTGGTGGTTTTTTAATGCTCAAATCTAATGTTTGTGGTTCTTCAAGTCCAGCGGCAGCACGCAACACAGCATGTGTTGCTGGTGGTGCGGTTTGTTGTGACTGCGACTGCTGTTGTTGTTGTTGCTGCTGTTGCTGTGGTGTCACATGACTGTAGATAATTGTTTCGGTTGGTGTTGGCGTTACTGAACTCTTTTTTAGCACGGGCGTTATCGTTGCTTTATCCACGCTCACTTGTTGTTGTTGTTGTTGCTGTTGTTGTTGCAACAATGCTGGATGCGACATGTGCACATGATGTGCAGCAGCAATTGCTAGATGTGAGTTAACTACAGTTGGTATCAAAGTGGCCAAATTATCGCCATTGTTGCTGTTGCTGATGATGTTGTTGTTGTTGCTGCTGCTGCTGCTGCTGGCATTGCTGCTGTTGCTATTGCTATGCGCATGACTGTGACTATGGCTGCTGTTGCTGCTGCTGCTGTTCAAGTTTGTTGCTGATGGTTGCACCACAGCGCGTGAACTCAACTTTTGCACGGAGGTGCCATGTGGCAAGCCAGGAGGAGGCGCCTGTTGGTGTTGCTGCTGCTGCTGCTGCTGCTTGAGCAATGCATTGCCATCTTGTCGATATTCTCGCACAATTGTTAGCTCTTTGCGTTCCAGATTGTTGTGCTGCTGTTGCTGCTGCTGCTGTTGTTGTTGCTGCTGTTGTTGTTGCTGCTGCTGCTGCTGCTGTTGTTGTTGCTGCTGTTGTTGGCTGCCTTGCTTGTTGTTGCCCGGCAATTGTGGTCCCTTCTGTTGCTGCTTCAATTGTCGCTCAATCACAGAGTAAACACAATCCTGCACATTGTTAACCGCTTCACGTCTCAAACTCATTGGACCATTTGGTTGCTGCTGTTGTTGTTGCTGCTGACCGGTCATGGCAACAGCTGCTGCCACAGCTGCATTTGGTGGCTGCAAGCCTGCCACATTGTTGCCATGCCCATGTCCTCCATGTGCTCCATGCGCATGTGTGACTGCATTAAAGATCACCTTGGGACTTTGACGATTCGCTGGAGAATTCTCATTCTCCTCATCCGCTGTCTCCGTTGCCGATGAATCGTATTCTTCGCTAGTCTTTTGCTTTTTAGGCGCTTGACATGCCGGCGGCAACAGTCGCTCATTGTCTGTGGTTGTTGTTGTTGATGTTGTTATTGCTGTTGTGGCTGCTGTTGCTGCTGCTGTTGTTGTCAACTTGGAGGTCATTCGAGTTGGCGTAATGGTCAATGCGGCACCTGAGGCATCTGCTACACTGCGCAATGTTGACTGTTGTGGCTTTTGTGGCGCTGGCGGCGGTTGTGGCAACTGTTGTTGTTGTTGCTGCTGCTGCTGCTGTTGTTGTTGATGCTGTTGCTGTTGTTGCTGTGGCAACTGTTGCTGCTGCTGCTGCTGCTGTTGCTGCTGCTTGCTGAGCTGCGACTTGTGACGCTGCAGATTCTCGGGACTGTCCACAGAGGCCGTATCAGATCCTCCCGGTTCCCTCTCATCACATGACGAGGTGCTCACATCCGTTTCGTCACCACCGCTGCCATCTCCAGCCACGCCTCCACCTGCGCCGCCAAGTCCACGACGTCGCTCATCATCCGTTAGATTCAATTGTGGATCCAGTTTGCGACGTATGCGCATCAGGCAGGCGGAACAACAGCGTGTGGCATGCAACGGTATCTGAAACTCGGCCATCAATGGATCCCGCACCTCCGCCGACAATTCAAATATCCGTGTGGGAATATTACGCAATCGCTGGGCTCGATCCTTTGGATTGGGACATGTGGGCAACGGACAGTTGGGATAACGATTCCTCACCGATTTACACTGACAACTGTTGCAGACACGGGCGCCCGTTGGTATCGTTTCATCTGGTATCGCATACTGCTGGCCACGCCCCTTTTTCAGTGGTCGCGTTCGCGGACACGCCTCCGCCTTGCATACAAAACAACTTGCCAGTTTATCTGCAAAAAACCAAGATAGAGAGAGATAGAGAGTCAGACAGAGATAAAAAGAGTCTAGAATTGAAGCTGCAAATGGATGAACAAAAGTTAAGCAAATACATACACTGATAAAAAAAATGTTCTAAAATCAAAATATTGGTCTCAGAACTAAGATTTTTGGTCTAAAAAATGCGTCGAGAACATAAAATTCTTAAATTAAGAGAACACATCCTGATTTTGAAAACATTTAAAATAAGACCAAGTTCTTATTTTATGAATAAATGTTCTTAAAATTAAAATAAAAAAATAAAATAAATTAAAATAATTTTTTTTATTTCTAATTTTTTTTATTTTTAAATTTTAATTTTTAATTTATTTATATTTTATTCTGTTTTAGTAATTTTACAAATGTTATTTTAATTTGTTGAGTGGGATTTGAACCGCCGCCTACTGCTTCACAACTGAAGCGGCCTCTTTAAACAGAGCGCTACGGTGCCACAATTTGTTACCTACAGTACCTATAGTACCTATTTATACTTTCCTAACAATTTAAGATTTTTATTCTTATATTAAGATTTTAAGATTTTTTAGAATAATAATCTTATTTTTAGTAATTTGTTCTTAAAATAATCTTATTTTAAGAACAAAATATTTAAGATGAATGTTCTTGATGTTAGAAGTTGTTCTTTTTTTCAGTGTACATTATAAAAAAAGCGATTTAATTAAAAGCCAACCTGCACAATAAAAACAAAAAGCCGCTAGTCACATGTGCACGACTAAGCGATACCCTGTAACCAGAATCACAATAAATTGACTTGAATTGTTTCGAAATTGACTTGATACCGACCAAAAAAAAATATTATTTATATACACCATTACTCCCCATTTAACCCATTTTGTGTAGGGTATACAAATAAAGAAGGAGAACTGAGCAAACTGCAAACAGTTTCTTCGCAGGCGGCAGATGACGTAACAAGGGTAACGGTACTCGCAGCTGCAACTGTCACTGTAGCTCAAATCTGAAGGACGAAGACCGCTTTCATTAAGCCACTTAACAAATAATGAGCAGCAGAATTGGGAGTAGCGCCAGCCAATTGAATATCTTAAAACGGTCGTCTTGTTTGCCTTGGGACAAGGTAATAGCAAGGAATGTAACGGTAAATGAGACAAAGGGGTGGTGGTGATGTGTTTTTATCTCGAGACAAGCGATTTGTGAGTTTATAAAAGCATTTATCGAGTAAGCATTACATAATATCGACATGAATCGATATCTATCAAATCATCAAATGTTTAAAATTAGTGATGTACAAATATATCGAAATATCGACAACTCGATTTTCGCGGAAGCGATTATCGAGTAGTTTAACTCGATGATGTTTTGGACGATCTATCGAGTTGATTAATTCGATTTCCATGAAAAATCGATAACTCACAGGGGCTTGTTCGTCGTAGTTAATTTGCAGAATTAAGTTTAGTCATTCATTTTTTCATGAGCGTCCGTAAAAAATAAACTACAAAATTGTCAAAGTTTGAATTAGGCATAAAAACGATGCAAGAAAAATAAGATTTCTAAAAAATGTGCGAGTGTATTTTGTGTTTACAATTACGTTTTCAAATTAAAAATTTTTATTTGAATAAACTTGATATTTGCAACTCAATCTACTATTTTCAGATATATCGATAGCTCGATGCTTATTTTTGACGATTTTCTATTTCGGTATAAAACCCGATCTAAAGCTTGAATTTACATCACTATTTAAAATCGTTAGTTATCGAATCGTCATCGAATAGGAATACCGGAACCGTTAAACCAATCTAACCGCTTAATTTTTAGTACCGGAAGAGGTTCAATATCCGAATACCGAAATGTTTGAGCCGGTACGGTTTCGGTACATTTTCTCTAAAATAATTTCTTATTTTCTGTATGTATAGTATATTATTTTTCTTTATACATATTAACAAATAACAACAATTTTTAATTGCATAGTTTCTAAGACATAAAGTTGGACAAACTTTAAACTTCCATAGCGTTTTCAAAACTAAACCAATTTTTTACTTGTGCTTTTATTGATATTCTAAATTTCAATACTAAAAATGTAACAGCAGTTAGTCAAAATGATTAATAACAAGTACTAAAAGCATCCATTAAAAGCAAGAAATAAGGAAAAAATTTATCGCGATAGTTTATGCACCCCTTCGAAAAACATCTTAATTTCAATTCCAATTTCAATTTCTAACTCAAAACCCAACTTAGAATTCAAAGATCCCTTAAACTAAATTGTTTGCTTAACTTTTGTTTCTCTTAGTTGTTTTTCTTATTCCTTGTTTTGCCATTTAATATTTTTAAAATTTTAATGATGTGCAAATAGAGAGAACAGCAAGAGAGAGAGAGAGAGAGTGAGAGGAAGAGCGAGCGGGAGAACAATGTGGCGCATTTAATCAAAATCAATGTAATTAAAATAAAGGCAAATAAAAACAGAGAACGACTGTGATTCTACAACAAGGAGAAGAAGGGAAAGGAGAAGCACCTGCTAATGAAGGGAGTGATAAGCAGAAGGTACAGTTGAACAGCAAGAGAGTTTGAGGGAGTAAGAGAGTACGAGAGAAGGAGAATTGAGTTTCCGGCAAGTAAAATCAATCAACGTTTTAAATGTCAGAGGTTCTTCTCGCAAACCAACGACGGCATCGTTCGCTGACCAAATAACAGTTGATATCTCCCCCGATGTCTCTCTATCTATCTCTCTCTCTCTCTCTCTTTCTACCAGTAAAGCACCCAACCACTGCACCACCCGCTTGACAAAGTCAATGTGCGTTTTGCTCGTCGTCTCTATGGAATATGAAAATACATCAAAGTAGCCAGAGAACCAACAACGACGGCCTCATTCTCATTCTCATCCACTTGCTCAACCACAGCCACATTTACATTCACATTCGTGTCCTTACTGTGCTCTATATGTATGTATGCATATATATTCCCCATCATTGTCCTCGATTTTCATTTCGGCCCAAGATATATAAAAAGGCCAAAAAAAAAAAAAAAAAAAAATGGTTTTTACTCGCGCGCAAAGTGAAGCGTTTAAATTTTAATAAACCACTCATTTTAATTTTGATTGTCGCGGGGGTTGAGAGTCGAACGAACAGTCGGATGGTCAGTCAGTTGGTTGTCTGTCCCTCCCTTCGCCCCACCTGCACCCTCTCTTCTGGAGTGCCATGGATAAGCCATTGTCTGACTTAACCATATGAGCTGGGTCAGCAAAGAGTCATGGTAAGTGGCCAAAATGAATGGTATTCACTTAACAGTGAATCAACTCAATTATGAAACGAGTTTATCATACATATATACATACGAGTACAAGTAAATTGATACAATTTGCAAGTTTTTATTGAGTATATATTTTTATAATAACAATCATTATCTGCTTTTAAGCATGTCAAATTCTTTACAATGCTTTGCTGGCGTTGCCAGCTTGTTACATTTGTTTTTCAAATTCCTTTATCTATTTTTTTTCTGTTGTAAGACATTACTGGTGTTGCCAGATGGTTGATACAAAACCCTGATGTTGCCAAACATTTTGTGACAATTTTATTAAAACCAACAATAATATGCTGCCGGATAAATATAAATTAATTTGCTATATTTTTTTACTTCTTTGTACTCTTATTATTATTATTATGTTGCCACATAGTTTGTAATTAAAGAGTGGCAACTATGTGAATTTCCATATGCATTTTGTCCTTAAACCGCCTCTCGATAATTTAATATGTATTATACTGTACTGTCAAATAATAACATAGTTGAACAACAAAAAATATGGGGGTAAATGAATAAAAATGTTGCCTACTTTTTTGCGCAGCATTCAAAAGGCCAATTAAATTGATGGGCGAGAGGCGCTCAATCAAAATGCAATTATAAAATGCAAATTAAATACAATTGCAAAATAAATATTTAATATTAATAACAAAAATAACAACAACAATAAAATAAACAAAAAAAAATGTATATACATGTATATGAAATAAATGCAATTGAAATTGCAGGACGTCAGTGTATCGACAACAACAGAAACAACAGCTCAAATAAATTAATTAATAAAAGGCAATTGGTCGCTTGGCTCGCATTGAGGCTTGTTTGTGGATAGATCGGGCGTTTTGCGCTGGGGGCGTGGCATATCATGCGTCAATCTGAGCTTTGTTCCCCACCCCCAACCCACCCCTCTATATATACTTTTTTATTATTATTATTTAATTTTTTATAAAAAAAAAAGATTATGTAAATATTTAATGCACTCTCGTGGCGTATGAACGACACACGGGAAGCAGGCTCTCTTCCTTTCTCTTGCCAGGCCATAAACAAAAATGACCGCGGTCAACAGTTCGTTTGTTTATTTTCTTTTTATTTTTGGGTTACCCGAAATATACATATATGTACATATAATAAATATAAATAAAATTGGCAGAAAAATCAGCAAAATTGTTTTTCTTGCTTAATTTGCACTTTATGTGTCAGGAGGGAGGGGCAATGCCAGCCCGACAAAAAGCAGCAGCAGATTAAACAAACAATATTATGATAAGGTACAAAGTAGAGACTCGAAATAATTACATTTTATATAGTAAGAAATATTTAATTGTTTATAAAAATTAAATTAAAAAGTAATTATAATTAAATAATAAAAAATATAAATAAAAAATAATAATTATGTATATTAAATAATTATTTAATTATATTATAATTTGTTTTACGCTAATAACGCTTCTCACAGAGCAGCACAATTAGAATATCGACATCTCTGTCGCCTGGCTGAAGTAACGAAACGTTATGTTGCGGCTTGCATGACACTCAGTGCACACACACACACAGAGACACACACACACAGTAAAACGCACGTAATAATGCAATTAGCAGTATTTGTTGTTGATGATGCTACATCGATTTGTCGAATATTTAAGTCAACTGTAATTAATACAAATTAATGAAAGCTTGTGTTAATTAAATGTTGCACCAAATCGTGTTCTCCCATCACTGATACACACACAACACATACACACACATGCTAGAACTGACAATAAGAAAATTAATAAAATATATGTACATATATGCCTATCTGCTTTATTTCCTCTTACTCTCCAATAAGCTTTAAAGTACTTAATTCAATCAACATTATATTTGTTGACCATCGTCAGCAGTCGCAGCAGCGCCTCTCTTTGCATTTCGATCAATTTTATTAATAATTCAATCAGTCAAAAATTATTTGAAACGCCCCAAAGGAAAACAAAAAAGTTTTGCTCGTTTTGCGGCTGCGATGCCGACAGCGACGTCACCGTGTGCGTTTCTTTACTTTGATTTCGCCTTCGCCTTCTGAGCCTGAGAGCGAGAAAGCGAGAAAGAGGGAGGGAGGGAGACAGAGAGAGAGAAGCAGCGAAAGATGAAACGCGTAGCACCATTGAGAATTATTTGCACAACGTCCAAAGAAAAAACGAAAGAAACCAAATCGAAACGACAAACACAACAAAACGAAATGCGACGCGAGTAGAAATAAAAAAGAATAAAAAACAATAAAGAAGAAGAAATCATGAAATAATTCCATTAGTACAATTTCTTTTGCAAGTACAAAGAGTAAATATTACTGCATTGAAGGTTGATGATGAGGGAGAAGTGTATTTCGGGTAACGGATATGTTGTGCCTCAAGACATTCAGATGGAGTGTGAGTAAGTGTGAGTCTGTGTCAGTGTGCGTGTGTGTGTGTAACCTATGCCTGCTGACCTACTGAGTGAAATTGACCATCTCTCTCTCTATTCTCTTAACACTTCTTGCTTTTTATCATTTGCAACTCCTGAGTTATTTGCAATTTAATTTGAGCAAATGCAAATATGCAATTGTTGGCACCCCGAAACACAAATTAACCGTTGCACACCAGCACACACACTTAATTGGTCAGAGGTTGTATCAACTAAATATGCAACAGCAGCATAAAATATCTGCACAAGTTACCAAAAATTTATTTAACTTTCAATTAGAAAATTGAAAACAACAACAAAACAATACGATAAAGATGATACAGTTAAAATAGAAGGAGGTGAAGTAGAAGAAAAATAGAAAGCGAAGTCAAACAAGTGGCAGCCATATTAGGGGTATTCCTAAAATAATATAGAGATTAGATTTTGATTATTATTAAGGCACATCTGCCTTTGATTTCTTTTTCCAAGACTTTTTAGTCATTTCATTAATCAAATTTATTTTAAATTTAATTCTACAAATGTAAATCTATGAACTAAACTAGTTCATCAAACTAATTCACTTATGCAATGAAAATTAACCTAATCGCAATTCACACAAGTTCAAGTGTGTGCAAACGACTACAATCAAAAACAAATTCAATCAAATTCACTAACAACATTTAGCTAACGAGAACTAACAGACAACAACAACAATAATAACAACAACAAGCGCAAGTGCAACAACAACAATGGCGGCCAATTAAAAAATATACGACGCGCGCACAAAAGTCTGCAACGGAAAAGGAGAACGTCAACAGCGACGGCCGCTAATTAGCACCATAGGGAATTTGCTCTGGCAGAGCAACAAAAAAAATCACAACAACAACAACTTGCGTAAGCGAAAGACAGCAAGCAAGCAGTAAGAAGAAGAAGAAGCAGAGAGCAAGCAGCAGGGACAGCAGCAGCAAGCAGAAGGAAGTTGCCAGCCAACTTGTGTAAACATCAAAGAGAGCACAGCATCCAGTGGAAGCAGCCGCAGCCAGGGTTGCCAGTTCAGTCAATTTATAGCTAGACTTGGCTATTTTACAATAGTACAAAAGTACAATAGCAAATGCTATTAGCCAAAAAACTGGTTACTTAAAAAATATTAATTTTGACTGCTTTTTATTTATTATTTTTATTTTTAATTATTTTTATTTTTATTTTGTTTAAGAAAATCAAAATATTCTCTGTCTAAGAATTATAATTTGCAAACAAGGAAAATATCAGGTATTGGAATATTTTACTAAACCAAAAATATACAAAAGATTTTATATAAAAGATGCTTGTAGATTTTTAGCAATGCACTTTAAAGAAATGAAATATGTTGATCATTAACTCATTTAAGTATATTATTTACAAAAGATTTCGGAATCTGACATGTTTAAGTATAAAAAAATGTTAATTTATTTATTTGGTTTTTATAGCCTTAAAAATTTTGATAACTCTGATTGTAGCCCAGCTGTCGACGTCGAAGTCGACGGCGAGTAAAAGGAATTATGTGCATAAAAGCCGACAACGCTCACTCTGACAACACACACACACACACTTACACATTCATGCATATATCTTAAAACACATGTTCACGGGCAGAGATCGAGCGTATGAAAAGGCAAGTGCAAGTTGTACAGACTTACATATACAGTGGCTCACAGCTTATTTCTACCAGCACATAAATTTCAGCAAAAATCACTAAAACCTATTTCTAATACAAGGACTTAAAGTAAAAAAAAAAACAACTATTACTTTGCAAACTAAAGGTTCTGAAAATAAGCTGTAACCGTATTTTTGGTTGATTTTGAACTTTAAAAGAGTTAAAAAAAAAAAAATTGAATTTGTAATTGATAAGTTAAAATATTAGCCAATAATCAATTTAACATCTCTTTAAGATTAGTTGTTATATCCAGGGATTGCAACTAAGAGTTGTTTTTGTTATAAAAATGAATTTTAAATCTTTTTTTTTCGATTTTTATTTTTTTTAAATAATAATTAACTAAAGTTTACTTAATTTAATCATAAGAAATTTTAATTTTTAGGACAATTATTTTTTCTTTTTTTGATTAAAAAAAATAAGACTTTTATTAACTAAAATAACTTTTATTTGCGATTCCTGGTTATAACTGACTAAAAAATTGTGTAGGTGCTGGTTGAAATAAACTCTGAGCCACTGTGTACATAAATATGTATGTATAAAATATATGTATATACATACATACATATAATTGTAAATACAGTTAATATGAACGTCGCTTCGCTTGGCACTTTTAATTTACGAAATGGTGTTGATTTAACGGCAGTCGTCGTGGCAGCGACCGCGCGCACAATCGTCTGCCAAGGTGGGAGGGAGGAGGCGGCGCAGCAAGGAATGGGAATGGGTATGGGGATGGCAGGGTGGTAGGCATGGCACGAGTCCAGCGTGGGCACAAAAGAAACTTGTAAAATTCTGGCCAATTGTGTGGTGGACCAAACAAGCATCATTATTAACATCATCATCGTCATCATCATCATCATCATTATCAACAGCATTCATATGTACATATTGCTGGCTTTGGTTTCTCAACTTTTGCCAGTTTTACAGTTCTTTTGCTGCCGCTCTTGTTGCTTTTCATTTTCATTTTCATTTTATTTAATTTTATTTTTTGGTAAACGATTTTCACTGATTAATAAAAGTGGCTGCCGCACACAAACAAACACACACACACACACACAAGCAGAAAACTGCGCCAGCGATAATCAAAAGGGTGTGCAATTTTAATTGAGCAATTTAATTACATATGTAAGCAAAAGCCCAATGGCAACAAGTGCGAGAGAGACAGCTGGACACACACACACACCACATACACATACACATACACAAACACAGTGAGCGAAAGGAGCAAAGTGGAAATAGCTACGCTCACATAATTAGCAAGCAGTGCAGAGTAAGGAGAAATTGAGCTGCTTGCTCTTCTTTGCTTGTAGATGTAGATGTATATGTATGTATGTATATGCGTGTGTGTGTGTGTGTGTGTGTGTGTGTAGGTGCACAGTTTTTGTTTGTGTTACAAGGCTTTCGTTTTCGGTATTTAGGTTTAAGTTTGTAATTAGTTTGTCAGCGCCTGCGAGTAGGCAACAGTTTGCAGTTTCCACCCATTTAAAAGTTGAGTTTGAGGATGAAGTTTACAGTGTAATAATAAAATAAAAAGATAATACCAAAAATGAGCTTTTAAGATCAGATTAACTGCTATATGCTGTAGTAAAAAGATTGCAAAATAAAAACATTTATTTAAACGGAGCTCTAAAATCAACGATTTTAATAACTTGATTAAATATATTCTATTCCAAATAATAATTGAACTTTTTAGTTTTAGTTTAGTTAAGAGAGTTTAGTTTTAGAGACATTGATGTTGACATTTCTGAAAAGTATTTTTTCAAATACATTTTCGAGACTGATAACAAATTACTTTATGTTTCAATACAATTATGAAATAGTCTTAAATTATTTTATACATTTAATATATATACATCAACATTCAATTTATGACATTTTATTAAATCACAAAAATAATGATTTTAAATCAAAATTTTCAAATTTGTATCAAATTTGAAGAGTCAAGAGATTTTGCAAGAAAACAATTTACGATTATTATTTTCAATTAAAAATGTGCTAAAAAAAAATGCTATACGTATTTCAGTGTAGTTCAGTAAAAGGCGAAATGCTAGTGAATTGTTCGCGAAATCGAATTTGAGAATATGCTGCTTCTATTTACTATCCATCAAGTCAGTGCTCGATATGTTTGTACGTGTACATATACATATATATGTAGATGCTTGTCGATCAAATTGAACTAAAAGCTTGTCTGCAAGTGCGCGAATAGTGAGAGCAGGAGGAGTGGCAAATGGTAAACGGGAGGGTCTGGGGCAGGAGCAGGGAAAAGGGAAATCGTGTAAATGAGCAAATGTGAGTGAGTAATTATGATTTACTAATTAGCAAACACAACACACACGAGCCGCAAAGCTGACAAACTCTCTTCCACTCTCACTCCCACTCACTCTCTCTCTCTCTCCACTCTAAAACGCGAATTGTGCCAAATCCACCGCACCCCTCCCCTTCCCCTGTCGCTCCCTTCGCCAGCGCCTATGACAACAGTGCAACTGCATTGCGGCTTTTGACCAAATACAAAACGTGGCAGGTATTTTCCCTATCTCCCTACTTGCCTACCATTCTCCCACCATCCCTTTCTCTCTATCTACCCACACAATTGAGATACAATTAGCGTAGCGTACGCAGAAAGACAGCTAGTTGAGTGTGGGTGTGTGGTGGTGGGGAGGGGGGATTGTTGGGGAGTAACGGGTGTTTGGTTAGTTAGTGCGACTAGCGAGTAAGTCTATTAATTAGCTGCCACGTTGCAATGTTGCCAGCATTCCCAATTCGCAGTAAACACACACACACACACCCTCTAACCACCCCACCCCTACCCTCATTCTTTCACTCACCCCTTTGCACAGACGTCACTGCAATTGCCGTTACATTTCCAACTTGGATTTGCGCATCAAATTCGCTAATTATTTTTGCCTTTTGCAGTGTGCGCGAGTGTGCGAGTGTGTGTGTGTGTGCGTCAGAATGTGTAGCCAACACTTGCTTCGGCAATTGCTGCTGCCATTTGTTGTTGTTTTCAAGAGGGAGGCCCAAACAATTAGCGTAATTTCAATTTTGTTCAAAATTTCATAAGCAGCCACGCCGCCGGACACTCAACTGCCTCTGACACATACACACACACGTACTCCACCCTCCCCTTTTCAGTCGCCCACTCTACCTGCCCTCTTCGTTTCCCTCATACCTGTTAGCCTTTTGTTGGTTTGGCAACAGTTAAGCCGTCAGCCATTGTTGCATACTTTTGTGCGCCGTTTTTGACAGCACATGCAAAAAATGACTTTTACGCCCCCTCCCCTCCCCGCCCCACCAGCACTCCCAGCATCCCTTACTACCACCCGGGTGTGTGTGTGTGTGGCAGTTGTTGTGAGATTTGTTGTTGTTATTTTGGCAGGTGTTTTGGCGTGCTTAACTGATTAGTGTCGGGATTCTCATCAATCAACTTAAAATACAAATGGACACAATTTTAATAATAACACAACAGCTACACAGCAAGAAACCCAGTGCAAAATACTTGATTCAAAAACGTTAATTTTCAGTAACATGTTGATTTTCGGCGTTTTGTAAGACTTGTTTTAGTTAAGATTTTTTGACTCTTTAAGTCGTTGTTGGTTGAGTCGCAGCCACTTTATCCGCATTTTGTCTTAATTTAACATTAATATCCTCAGACACAATACTTAGAAAGTACATGCTAAGATCAAAAATTTAAAAACTTTAATTTTAAAATGATTTATTTCCAGTACATAGCAAATTTTAAGTATATATACTTTTGATACTGATGTAAATCCATAGCTTTTTATCGAGTTCTATAACGACATAGAAAGTAGACAAAAAAAAGTATCGAGTTGTCGACATATCGAGTTTTCTAAAACAAAAATAAATTTTTAATTTTTTTTTGTAACGTTTTTTGCTTGATTCAAACTTTGTAGGTTAATTTTTGTAGATCATATATTACGGGCGTTCATCAAAGTTTGAAACAACTGCGATAAACAAACCCCAGTGAGCTGTCAATTTTTCATGGAAAACAATTCAATCTATTCGTTAAGTCGTCAAAAAAATTATCGACTCTCGTTAATTTGTAGAACTTACTTGCATTTTAGCAACCAAAATGTTCAAATTCTATGAATTTTACGCATTTGTAGCTTTTAATATCTGCAAATTTGCAGTGTACACAAAAAATTTTAATTTCTGTGGTAGGTAAAAAAAAGCACAATGTCAGGAAAATGTAACAATTAGCTAGGTAATTGTCACCTCTTCACTCTCTCCCATCATCTATTTTACCTTTTTACTTCTCTGTCTCTTTCTCTCTCTCTTTATCTGTTTCTCCCTCTCTCGTATACTCCAACAAATACACAAGCTTTCAAATTTAGTTTTTGGCGCATTTTTTACTGTATTTTCTTTTGTGTATGTGTGTGCACAAAAAGAATTTTTAACTAACACAAAATGGCTGTTGATTTGAGTAAAGCGATTGCCACTGCATGGAAAGTGGCCGGGGAAGCGGCATAGGGATGGGGATGAGGATGGGGGGGTGGGGGTGGTAGAGTTTACCTCTGAAATGGTCAGGATTAGTGCTGTGTCCTCCCCCCCTCTCCCCTTTACCACCGCTACACCATTAGCCTGAAAGTTCAATTGCAATCTTGTTAGCGACGCAATTTGTGTTATGTAGCAGAGTGTGTGGAGTGGGGGATGGGCATTGTTTGGGGTGGGGGAGGGGGAGGGCCACAGGTCAGACAGCCTCGGCTGGACACCTGGCACAGGTTGAACTGCAACTGAAACTGAAGGCTGTGTCCTGTTTTGCCTGGTTTATTAATGTTGACCGTCAATTATGTTTTAATTGTCATAAAAGGTTTTCTCTTTGCACACACACACACACACACGTGAGCGAGAGATAGAGAGAGAGAGAGAGAGAGAGAGGGAGAGAGAGAGTGAGCATATGCAAATGCCACTGTAAATGACAATGGACAGAATGGACATTCAAAAACTTGCTGGTGTGTGAGAGCACGCGCTCTCTCTCTTTCTCCCATTTCTCCACTCTCCACCTCCACTCACTGCTTGCTCTCTACTCTCTTACTCTGTGTACAAACAATAACATCCAACTGGGATAAGCAACAGCAAAAAGTGCACAAGGAGAGCAATGAGCGGGATAGATAAAGGCTGGATAGATGAAGAGAGGGGGAGAGTGGGGAGAAAGCTGTGCTGCTTGTCAACATGACCGAAAGGCTCAGCAGCACTTTTACAATCAATGTGTGCGTGTGTGTGTGTGTAAGACAAAAGCCAACAGTTGACAGCTGTGTGTGTGTGCGTGTGTGTGCGTGTTTATGTGTGTGTGCTGCAGTCGCTCCATTGGCTGCTGGCAGGCAATTTACCAACTTACTGCAAAGATCAGCAAAAATTTTTAACACTCCCCTCCCCTCCAACCATATAACCAGTTGAGTTAGAGAGAGACAGCAAAATATATATATATTTATATATATATATATATATATATAAAGCAAGCGAGAGAGAGACGGAAAGAGAGTGAGACAGCTAGCACGTGGACATAACGTTGAGAGAAAAGCTAATTGCGCAGAGCTTTTAACCATCGCGTTAATTGAATTGCATTGCAGTTGATGCCTGTTGACATTTTCGACCCACTGTCGCACAGTGGGGTAAAGCAAAACACAATCACACACACACACACACAAATTGCACGTATGGTTAGCTAATTGAATGTTATTTGCTCGATAACATGTTAGAAATTGCAATGACAACTTGGACAAGTGTTGTTTACAAAATAATCGATTGCAATCGATAGCAATACAGTACAAATGTGAATGCGTGTGATTTAATAGAGCTTAATTTAAATGTAGCAACTTGTAAAAAATCGATAATAATCAACAACAATCGATAGCCTTCGATAACAGTCAATACATTTTTACAAGCAGAAAACTAAGCGAAAGTTGACAAGTGGCAAAGCTTGTGTCACTTGTCAGCTGTAAAACGATCAATAAAAATACATATTTTCACAAACTATATTAATCGAACTGTATTATATTAATCGTTTAATGGCATTTGAATTTTGTTAGTAAAACATGGAGATTGCTATAATCAAAGAAAAGTATAAATAATCAAAACTTTCTGATTCAATATAATATATATCGATATCGATACATATATGATTAGTTTGCCGAAGAACTGAGTAAAACAAAAAAAAAAACATTAAGCAGGATATGCCCTGAATAACTCTGCTGGATAATAAAAGAAGGTGGACAGCAAGGGGAAGCGAAACGAAGAAGAGGAAAGGAGCGGGGCGGACAAAGAAGAGGCGGACACGTTTGGGGATTAATGCAGCATTTAACAAATGTGACAGATTGACGACGACAGGACAACAACAGGACATCATGACACAGCTCAGTGCATGTCCTGACATGTTCGATTTGTGTGTGTGTGTGTGTGTGTGTGTGTGTATCTCGGTTGTTGCCATTTTTCTTTACGCTTTCCAACAATTTCTTTACTTTTTTATTGCAGTTTTCGTGCTCTGTCAATTTATGAAATTCATTTTTTTTTTGCCAACGTTGTGATTATTTATTCAAAATGTTGAGGACGGAAGCGGCCACGCTAAGGGGGATTGGCAGGGGGAGGGGGGGCGGTTCAGTTATTGCTAAATAAATGAATAACACAATTTATGCATGACCTGAACATTTATAATTACATTTCGAAATAATTTAATTAAAATTGTTAACGCTTGATTGAAGTTTAATCGGAATGGACAACTACAACAACAACAACAACGACAACAACAACTTAATTAAATTAGCCTATCAATAAAAGGACAAACAACAAGATGGGAGGGGGAAAGTGGAAAGGTGAGCAAACTGACCGATTGACCATATCTGTAAAAATGCATATTTTACCTTCGCACACACACACATACAAGAAAAACATCGAGCAGTCAAACATTTTTTTGACAAGTTTGTCGCACAAGCAAATAAAAGACAAGGGGTAGATGGTTGTGGGGAGGGAATCGGAGCAAAAGAGTGAGGGGTTGGGTGGGAAGGCAACTGCTATTGAACAAATAAAACCGATCAGCAACAGCGGTAATTAAAAGCCAACCAAATGTCCAAATACCAAAGCCACACAAATAAAACCAAACCACATAACACACAACACACAACCAACACACACCCACCACACAAATATAGTCACAGTAGATGGAAAAAAAAACCAAGGAAGGAGAAATTGCGATAGACATCTTGGAAAAATTAGTACAAAGAAGCAAAAGAAAAACACGAATAGCAGTTACTCTAGCTCTAAAAAGAAAGTTCTTTGAATGATTGACCATACGATTGATTGATTGACTGTGTTGATTGTCTGACAACCTATAAAAAAAAAACTGTAAATGATAAAAAATAAATAAAGAGTACAACTTTTATTTTAAGCTGATTGCATCAATCAAATGAATGCCCAAATGATTGACTGATTGATTAATTATTTCACCATCTGCCTAATTGAAACGACACATCCAAAATTGGGCTATAGAAAACACTTTGAGCTGATTGCATCAATCAAATGATTGACCACAAGATGAATTTCTTTCAATGATGGACAAGCTAGCTGATTGACTGCATAATTGACTGATTGTTCAGATGATTGATGTAGGAGCAAACTGTGAAAACCACAATGATAGATTACCTAGATGATTGACAGACGCATTGACCAAATGATTGATTTCAACTCTGGTATAACTCTATGGTTTTCAATATTTAATTCCATTCGGTAATGTGAGATTAAACCATAACTATTTATCGATATGTTAAGTATCGATGGAGAAACGCAGCAACTTTGTTTTTGAGTAAGAGTATTTCTAAATAGTAAGCTAATAGCTTCACGTACACATATTCAGCTAGATAAAGCGACCAAGTAGACAGACACACACACACACACACATGTATCTGTATCTGTAGAATCGTATGCAAATATGTGTTGGTTATGCCCACAAATCAATTAAGTCGATTGAGGCGCCGCTTTTTGAGCATAGACCTTCACGTAAAGGTGCTGCTATAAATGATTGAGGGGAAGAAGAGAAAATTCAGAGGGTGAGTAATTTGGAGTGCTGTGAATTGACGCAAATCTAAAAGGCAAACAGATTTTGGCCCGTTTTGAAATAAGGAAACCAAATGGAAAGTACGAAACTCTCAAGGCAAAATGTCACGCGGTTAAAAATTTAAATTAAGCAATTTATTGCTTACTCACAGACATCCTTAAAATCCGTTCATTCACCACTCCTTTCGAGAAATGCCACAATCTAACAAATGTTTATAATTTCACTAAAATTTATATCTGAATTTGCTTGGCCAATATAGTTTGTATTTGTTTCTCAAATTAATTAAAATTTTTGCAATATTTTATTTAATAAAAAAGTTAATTAAATTATTTTTTTTGTATTTTTATTCAACTAAAAAATAAATGTAGTTTGGTATTCAATAAATTGTAATAAACCTCTCAACAAATATTTCAAAAATTTATAAGAAACCAAAGCTGAAAAGTTTCAGAATTGTCAAACATGTCGACATATAAATAAGTCAATAAAACATGTGCTAATTTTTTAATGACTCGGTTAAATAACTGAAAGACTTTTTGACGTTTTAATGTTAAATATAAAAATGTCTTTCAGTTTAATTTAACTTGACTTTAAAAAGTTTCATAACTTTTTCACTGGCCTCAAAAAGTAGACAGCATTTTTTTTTTTTTTTTTTTTTAAGAGATTTGTGTAAATTTGAATAAGAAAAAAAGGAAGAATGTAATGTTTGCAACAATAAGCCAATTAAACAGAGCAACCAACAACAAAGCAAACTTGCAACGCTGGCAGCAATGGCAGCAACAGCAGCAGCGGCTGCAGCAACATCAGTCGAAGTCGTCGTTTCTCTCGACAACACAGCCGAAGCAAAGTGGCAGCATTGATTGTGGCAGTAACAGTGGTTGTGGCAGCAGCAACAGCAGCAGCCGAAGGACACACAGCTGACAGACACTGAGAGTCTGTTGCTGCTGCTGTTGCTGCTGCTGCTGCTGCTTCAGTTTCAGACTCTGCCACTGACGATTGGCTATAAAACGCGACGAGCAGCACGAGGCATTCATCAGTTCGAATTCGAGTTACACACGTGACGCACGGCAACAGCACGGCAACAACATTCGGCTCGCGTCTATATAAATCAAATTTTTTTTTTGAACAATTTTTTTGAATGTTTACAAATTGGTTAACTGGTAGCAGCAGCAGCAGCAGCAGCCGTGTGGCAGCAACAACTGTCAATACAATGGCTGTTGCTGGTGTTGGTAGTGCTGTTGCTGTTGCTGGTGTTAGTGGTGGTGGTGGTATTGGTAGCGTCATGTCCACACCGCCGGATGTGATACTTGAAGTTGGTCCAGCGCCAAGTAGTGTGCGTTTTGTGGCACATGCTTTAGTTCTTGGCATGCATAGCGGTTATTTACGCTCAGCAATACGCATGGATGAAGCAACTGTGGCGGCGGCAACAGCAACAACAACAGCAGCAACTGTTGCTGCCACACCAGCAAGCCATAGCGGTGAATTGCTCTTGTATTTGGGCAATGTAACAGCGGAACAATTTGCACCATTGTTAACATACATGTACACGGGCTACTTGGATCTCAATGTGGACAACATATTTGCCGTGCTGCTTGCCACACATGTGTTGCACATGCCGCGTGCTTTGGAGATTTGTCGGTAAAAACAAATGGCGGTGCAATTTATGACTTCATCTAATTAGTTAATATTCGCATTTTTCTGTATAAATCAATTTCCAAATTACGCCATTCTACAATGACGGATTTTAATTATATTATTGTAACAAATAATTTTTTTGTAAATAAATTACTTTATAATTTTCTTAATTTGAAGAAATATTTCGTTGAACATACCAATTATATTTTATAAATTGTTTATTTTTTATCTATTACTCAAAGTGTTTTCCTTCTCTTCATTTAATGAAAGATTTTATTATTCCAGAAAAAATTGCAACTTAATAAATAAATTTCCTATTAAATTGTACGATTTCAATTTTTGTATTGCTTAATTTAAATTCCAGTTCACCATTTATAATTGAAGATTTAGTAGCGAAAGTAATTTCATCAAATATATCTTCTTAATTTTATTATGTATATATGATAATTATATATTCATCTTTATATGTTATTGAATGTAAAATTATTTTAAATTGATTATTATTTTTGTACTTAAGCTCAAGCAAATCAACATATTAGGCAAATAGTCAGTTTATTTTTTGCCCTTAAAAGTAGACAACATTTTTTTAATTTTTTTTAATTTAGCTTAAAAAAAAGTCTTGAAAATGTTTGGAAATAAATAAATAAAATATAATTTTTGCATCTCTCTCTGTCCCTCTGTTAGCTCGTATTTGGCACGCGCTCAGACAGAGGGCTATTTGAGCGGTCAGCAACAGCAGTTGCCACTGCCGGTGGCAAGTGTTGCACCCAAAATCATACGTCCAATTGCCAGCAAGGCAACATTGCCAAATTTTGGTTTTTTACCAGCGCCGCCACCGCCGCCAAATGTGGCAAGTGTTTCAAGTGTGGCAACATCCGGCTACTTGCAACCTGCCGTAGATGCAACAGCGGAACTTTCTATTGCTGCTAGTGCTGCTGCTGCTGTTGATGCTGTTGCTGCTGACGAGGAGGATGAGGATGTGGAAGTGTTTATTGACAGCAATACGGCAACAGATAATGAACTCGACACCGAAGATTGCAACGTGTCTGTGGTAAGTTCGTTGGGCAGCAGCAGCGCTGCCTCCAGTCTCAACATTGAGCGTGTGGATGTGAAAAGAACGCCGACACCAACAACAACACCAACAATGATGCCAGCAAATGTTGCTGCAACAACACAACCTAAACACGTCACAGCAACAGCAACAACAACAAAGCAGCGACGCAGCAGCAGCAACAACAACAACAACAACAATACAACACGCAAATCACTCAACAATAAACGTGGCAATTGTCGTAGTGTTGCAAGTGCCACAACGGGATTGCAGGTGGCAAAAGCGCCAGTGTCCGCATTGCAATTGGAGATGGCAACGCCGCCCACAACAACATCCAAGTTCATAATCGATGTGGCAAGTTGCGATGGCCCCGTGCGTTTTCGTCGCATACTCAACACAGCCTATGGCCACAAGCCGGAGACTTGCAACAATGCTGCCGTCGTCGAGTTGCAACGAACGCAGCAAAGTGTCAGTTATTCATTCCATCAGCAAATGGCGAGAGCAATCAGCAGTCAACAGCGACAGCAGCAGCAGGAGGAGAACGAGAACAGCGGCGACACAGCAGCAGCAGCAGCAGCAGCTCCAAATGTGACAGCAACAACTGCTGCTTCTACTGTTGCTGTTGGCACCACACAACGCAAGCAAACGCATTCCGAGTTATTTGTCTGCGTTTACTGCAAGCACACATTTAAATCACAATATTGCTATCAAAAACATGCCAAGCGGCATTTGAATCCATTAAGTTTGGACAAAAAGCTAACGGAGGCGCCACACGCTGCCACCAGCAGCAGCAGTAGCAGGGACAACAGTGCCGCAGAGTTGCTGGCAGCAGCAGCAGCAACTACAACAGCAACAGCTGCAACTGCGGCAGCAGGAGTTGCAGCTGCAGCAACAGCAGCAACTGTTGCAAATGTGACTGGAGCAGATGCGACACTCTCTGCAGCCGCATTGTTGTTGCGACGCGAGGTGCGTCCACTTGACATGAATGTGCAATATTATCCATGCAAAACATGTGGCAGCAAATTTCCTAGTTATTATTTTGTGCACAAGCATCGCAAGCTATGTCATGCCGATGAGCTTGAAGCAACCACAACCAGCACCAGCAACAACAACAACAACTCGACAAGTAGCAACAGCAACAGCAGCAACAGTGGCATCACCAAACGTGAGGCAACAACAGCAACGGCAACAGCAACGGCAGCGGAGACAACGCCATAAACTGATAACAAAGAATTTAGCACGCAATTTAATGCACCTCACACACACGCATACACACACTCACACACAACCATTCACACACACGCACAACAATTTTTTTTTTTAGTCACTCTAGTCTCTGATTGTAAAAGCAAATGAGAAAAACTAACCAAATAAAAAGCAACCATTAAAATAACAAAAACAAATTGCAGAACTTTCGATAACAACGATAAAACAAAATAAATGTATGACTATGATAAATGCGTGTAAGCACACAGGAAAGCAATAATCAAGTTGAGTGGAAAATCATATATAGAAATGATCGATAACAACAAATAGCGATATCGATAAATGTGTGTATGCAAAGCAAGAGAACAATTTTGGATATTAGACAAATTGCAACAAAAACTATACATATAAGCACTGTTATCGATAGCATACAGTACTATGAAACAAGGCAACAACTGTCATTATTATTTTGATAAGATATGAAATGATTATGATTTAAATTACAACTTTATTAATAGTAATTCAACATGCAAAGCTTTCGATGGTCAGCGGCATTTAAGAAAGAAATTATATTATATATTTACTATTAAATAACTCTATATGGCAGGGAAACAAGTTGTCAATTTATATCGATTACAGTTATCGATATAAAGCAGAGTTATAGTTTTAGAGCTCTGATAAAGCAGGAGTCGATGGTCTGTACGCTGTGTCTTTTTTTGGAGAGGTGAAAGTTTCTACATTTCGTTTTTTGACAACAAGTTGGCAGTAATCGATAACAATTACATAGTCACGCAAAAAAAAGTGTTGTTCTGATCTGGGGGTCCCACTATGCTTACTATACGGTTTTTGGGTCGCTGAATCCGAATCCGAAGTCCATTTTACCCCAGCACGTTTCGAAATATCCCCAATAAACCAATATGGGGGAAACTATTTTGAAAACTTCATTGGATTGGACTGGGGGTTTTTGGGGTCGCTGATTACGAATTTGAAGTCAATTTTTAAAAATTCAAAATGTCGGATCCATTATATAAAGATCCAGTAAAGTAATAAAACTCATAGCATAATGATTATTTTTTGAGTTTTATAAAAAAACTTATAATGATTACAGTCCCTGTTCAAAATATTAGATCAGCCATTTTAATTTTTAAAAATGGACTTAAAATTCGTAATGGCCGTGTTATTGATGTGAAAGAAGCAAAGTTTTGGCAATAGACTGATTGTACATTTCTAACCATTGCCCGATATCGATAACAATTATCATTATATGGCAGTACTATAGTTGAAGAGCTTAGCTTTAAGCACGCGACAACAGACTGAGGGGTTCTTTTACGGAGTATTGTGGTGGGAAGGCTAAAATCCTTTACTTCTTCTCTCCCCAAATTTTTTTTTTTGCTCTCTCTTTCCCTCTTTCCATCTCTGAGCGTCTCGCTCTGTCTCTGACGCCGGTTAATGCAAACAGACGTAACGTCAATTTAATAATTAAATTAAATCACTTGCATAATAAAAAAGACGTTTACAAAAATTTTAATTTAATTGAGTTTAATTAACTCGCCAGGGAGATGACAGCCAACAAACGTAGAGAGAAAGTGAAAGAGAGAAAGGGAAGTGAAGTAAAGTGAGGTGAGGTGTGGTGAGGGGATGATGCAAACAAACCGCAGTGCGCTGAGCTGAATGACAGACTGAGCGACTGAATGACTAAAAGACTGAGAGATTGTCAAGCTGACAGCCTTCTGCCACCCCCATCCTTAGTAAACCCCCTTGATTTTTACTCTGGGAATGCGACACGCACCAATCAAGCGTCCAATGTTGCCGCTTTTAACTCTTTGCTAAAGCTCAGCTCCAGCTCCAACTCCGCATTGGACCCGGACTCGGACTCTGATTTGATGAGAGGACTGGAGGCAATTGCCAAGTAGAGCATCAAATATTCATTGGGGACGGCGAAAGAAACGAAAGAAGCAAGAACCAAAAGCCAAACAGTTGTTAAAAAAAAAAGAAGCGAAATAGCAAGTAAGAAAGCTGAACTCGAGAGTAAGCGACTGTTAGATACCCTGCACGAACAGACAGTGGGACAAGGATAAGTTGACTACGCTATTGACATTTATAATTTAAATCAGTATTATGTTTGCAAATTGCCGTTTAAAAGTCGCCTTCTTCATCGTTGACGAGAAACCTAAACAGCAACAGCTGATAAATGATTTATGATGCTAACAAAACCAGTGTTGCCATTTTAGCAATTTTATTGCTAGATTTAGCACATTTTTAATTGCAAAAGCTAGAAAAATAGTTTAATTGATATTAGCTACAATCTTTTCTTTTTATTGCTAGATTTAGAATTTGTATAATTACAAAAGCTGGAAAATTGAATGAAATGCTATGAGAAAATCCATTTGTCGAGTGGGAGAACAAAGATGTCGGATATCAGATTTCAGAGCTCGAAATATTTGAATATATTGTCGAGGACATTGTCAAAATATAATTGCTGTTGAAATAAAATAAGTTAAAAAACTGTTTTTTGCTTAATTTAAGTAATTTATCCTTATTCCTAAATCTGTTGAAAAAGCTATGGATTTCTATAGGTATATATAATTTTTTTTTTTTTTTTTTTTTTTTAGCAATTTTGGCCCACAATATTTTGGCAACACTGAACAAAACATAATCAATAACAACCAACAACAAATACGCTTCTTCAAGTCGAGGCGCTTAACACCGAAAATTGATGACCTATTGCTAATGGTATTGTTGACGTTTTTGTAAAGCTTATTTGCAGAATATGACTGCCCAGAAAGTCTCTAAGTCGTATACTTTGCACCAAAAATAATATACCCTTGATTTTTTCGATTAAAGGGTATACAGGGGGTAGTTGAACAGGGAGAACGTGGATGGGTTGGGTAACTATACAAATAAATCAGAACGGACAGTGAACACAAAGTAAAATTGCCAAAGCGCGAATGCATTTTTGATGAGCAGCGCAATGAAAGAGAGCGAAAGAAAGGGAATGAAAGGAAAGAAAATCACAGCACAGAAGTGCAATTTTAAGCCAGTTAACGGTTAAAAAATCTACCAAAAGCGATAAAAGCTTATTGAAAGCTCTCCCTCTCTGAAAGCTCAAAACAAACAGAAAAAAAGCTCACAAAACTTTACGATAAAAAGTCCTGTCAACCAAAAACAAAGCTAACGAAAAGCTCGCCGAAAGCTCTTGTACGTATAATTCAGCCTTGTGTGCTAAAGTTTTAGGTACACATTTCAGCATAGAGCGCAAGCTTACAAAAAGCTCACAAGAAGCTGCTAAAATACTAAGTTCAGGCGTTTTTAATTGTTCTCTTGCTCAACTTTTGAGGTGTATTGTAAGAAAGGCATTCGAATGATTTTAAAAAGCTTTCAAAATTTCAATTCTCCAGAAATGTCAATTGCAGCCAAAAACTTAAAATTTATCAAAAATTCACGTCTTGTGAAATTTTCTTCCAAAATCATATTCAAGTTACTTGTTTTATAATTATGCTCATTAATTAGTTCATTCGTTTGAGCATACCGACTGTATTTTTGAACAAATTAAGTTTTCCATATTTTTGCCTGTTTTGCCAAAAGTTGTCTTCTAAAATGGAGTGTTTTTGTTATAATGATTTTTTGACGATATCTTTCTTTTAGGAACGAAAATAAATGAAAAAGCGAAAAAAAAACACTTCAATTCTAGTAATAAAGCTTCTAGTGACTTTAAAAGTTAAATAATAATTCATAAGAAGTAAACATAAAACATAAAAAACAAGATGGAACAAAATGTCGCGTACGAAAGGGATTGGAGCTAAATAAAAAATAAACTACTTGATATTTTTGAATTAAATAAAAAACAATATTAAGATGCATCAATGCACAACATTTTTAAACTAGTCGTATTTAAATATTCTCCCAGGTTTCGCTGAAAGCAGTATTTGAACGGTTAACCGCGAGAACGACTTCTGTTTTGAGTGGCATGTAAATGCTTTGGTTTCTTGTTATTTTCTTGAAAACGAAACATTGACCAAAATCAGCCTTAACACCATTTATAAAGCTAATCAATAGTTGCATATTTCGTCTTTTGTTAACGATCAAAAATGTTTTGGCATTTGTTTTTTTCACGTTGAATGCATACGAATGTCGCATTTGACATGAGAGAATTGCCCATATCATAATATTTATCGTTTCATATTTGAATTTCTTGAACTCACCTTTGCCATCCAATGCGATAATCTCCGATGTGGTCAACATATTGTTGCCGCCATCTGACAACAACGTCGATGTTGCCGTTGACGTTGTTGTTGTTGTTGTCACTGTCGATGCTGTGGACATGATTAACAAAAACGATGACGATGGGGTCAATGTGATGGCACCTGATTTGCCAATGGATGTGATTTGATTGGACGAATCTTTGGCGTTCAATTTACTGTTGTTGTTGGCGCTGCTGTTGCTGCTGCTGCTGTTGTTGTTGTTATTATTATTGTTACTGTTGTTGTTGTTGTTAGCGTTGATGGCGTTATTTGACTCGCCGCCAGGCATCATCTCAAAACGTTTCTTTTTGGGATCACTGCAAAGATGAAAGGAGACAGATGTAAATATACTAAACGCATTTTCTCTTTCTCCTTTTATTATTTTCTCTCTTTATCTAAATCTTAAGTTTGTACATCTTTTTTTGGTTTTAAGTTCCCTATTATATATTTATTTTATATTTTACTTCCTATTTTTCTTATTTTTCCCTAGTTCTCTCCGCATTTTCCTCATTATTCTCCCAATTCTTTTCTGTATTATTCAATACTAACTCACTATTTTTTTTTTTCGTACTCTCTATTTTCCCTAATTCCTTTGTTAATCTAATTTTTCGTTCTTAAATTTCTCTATATTTTCTTTTAATTTAATAAATTTTCTTATTGGTTAATTTTGCTTTCTTCTCTGTGTTCCACGTAGTTTTGACTACTTATGACTGCAATTTCTCTATGTTTCTCTCACTGTTTATTATCTCCTTTTAAATCTCTCGTTTTTCTAACTTTTCCCTCTTGTTAAGTTGATTTCCATACAATTTTTTTTCTATCATCTTTTTTGCAAATTATCTTTTCTTTTCCTTTTCTCGCGTTTTCCTTTCGTGCCAATCTTTCTTAGTCTTTTGGTCACAATTTATTTTCCGCTTACTTTCTGTTATCTTCCTTTTTCTATTCTTTTTTTTCTCAATTTCTCCTCAATTATATATTCTATTCTCTATCCCCTCTCTATGTTTGACACTCTACATGTTTTCTCTCTTTCGCTCCCTCTCTCTTTCTCTCTCTCGTTTCTTTTTTGCTCACCTAACATCCGAGTGTAACTCGTTGCCGGCACCAAGTCCTTCAACTTGTGCCGCCTTCAGCTTCTGGCCAAGATAGTTGCCAGCTGTGGTGGCTGTTGTCAGAGTTGCCACACCGCTGACAGGTTCCGTTGCTGCCACATTCGGCACAGCGAAGCCAGAAGCAGAAGGAGCAGCTGCTGATGTTGTTGTTGTAGTTGTTGTCTTGACGATTTTATCGCCTGTTGCATTTGTTGACGCTCCACCGGTTGCTGCTCCAGTTGTGGCATCATCCATGCCATGTGGCACTGGCGCCTTCACATTGCTCATGACGACACTCTGATAACCGGGCTTAAAACCGTTAAGCGCTACGCTAACAGCGGGCGTTGTTGTGGGCGTGGCACTGGTTGCTGATGCAGTACCTGTTGCAGCTGCAGTTGCTGTAAATTAAAAAACGAGATTTTAATAAATTAAATTGTTATCGATAAAAAGGAACTTTTGACGTGATCGATATATTTCAATAAATATTACTTAATGTTATCAAAAAGAATTATCGATCAATGTATATTAATGATTGACAATGTTATGAGCAAAAGGTGTTATCGATAAAATTTGACTTTGGTTCACACAATATACAATGCGAAATCCTGAGCATTACAATTGTTACCAATTTAATTGTTATCAAATATGAACTATAAGAATAAAGTGATTGAAACTATGTATTTCGACATGTTTGTGCATGTTAATCGGCCTTTCATCGATCGTGCAATGTATGGCATGTTAAGCGAATAATTGATAACCACTAGTCGAATATTTGTAAGTAAAACAATTTCAAAAACATACAAATGTATGTATATGCTCGAACAATTTGATTATCTCACTTTGGTTAAACTTTCCTAGAGTTATCGATATATTATCGTTTACATAAGCATTGAGTGCTTATCGATTGGCATTTCTCGTAACTTAATTTGTGTCTCTGGTATACTGGAATTGCAGAGCTTTTGTTTGTTCGATAAATTATCGATTGCTTACCATTGTAGCTATCGGCATTGACAGTCGTTGCTGCTTTACTCTTGGCCAGCGACTCGTCTGTTTCCGCCGACATTTCAACTGTTTTAGGGACATCTCCAGTGACATCGACCGTTGGCACCTGCGATTTGGACACCTTGGGCGTTCCAGTGGCGCCTCCAGCGGTGGTTGCCTCAACAGTTGTCGTTTCAGTTGTTGTTGCTGCTGCTGCTGTCACTGGTGTTGCTGTGGCTATTGTCGTTGTTGTTGTTGTTGCGGTTGTTGCTGCTGCTGCTGCTGCTGCGGCACTTGAACTTGTGGCGGAGGATGTTGTTGCTGCTGTTGCTGCTGCAGCAGTTGGAAGTGCTGCTGTTGCTGCTGTTGCTGCTGCTGCTGTAGCAGCTTCCTCGTCAGCGCTTTTGTTTTTGGCTTCACTGCTGCCCGTTGAGATCTCATTTGTTGTTGTGGTTGTTGTTGTTGTTGCGGCAGCTGATGATGTTGCATGCTTATCCGCAGCTGCATCCAGCGTTTTATCAACCGTTGTTGTTGTTGTTGCTAATGCTGCTGTTGCAGCTGGTGTTGTTGTTGCAGCTGCTGTTGTTGTTGTTGCGGCTGTTGTGGTTGTTGCCGCCGCTGCGGCTGCTGCTGCTGCCGCAGCTGCCACAATGGCAGCAGCAACACTTTTGGCCACCTTCTCATTGCCAGCTGCCACTTCTGCTGCTTTACTAACGGCACTCGCTTTTTCCGCAGCACTTTCCGCTGCTTTTGCCGCATCGGCAGCAGCTTTTTCCGCAACTCTCTCGCGTTCACGCTCGGCAACAGCGCTGGTCCGATTACCCGATTTCTGTTGCTGTTCCCGCTGCAATCGGGTTGTGACGCCCGTGGTTAGGGAATCGATAATGCATTGCGGTTGGGCTGCCTGTGTCTTGGCCGGATTGCGACTGCTGCGCGTACGTTGACGGGATTTGCGTAGCAGCTGCTTATAGTTCTCCGTCTTTTTGCTGAGGTAGTAATAACGTACGCAATCTTGCGGTGATTTGCGATCTAAACTCGCCGCAATTGCACCAAAATTCTTTGGATGCTGTAAATATTTCTCCTTGAAGGTCTCCTTCTCACCGGCTGTCCAAAGATTAATGGCCTTGCGTTCCTCATGCATCGCCACAATGTTCTCAATGCGTCCATTCTCATTGTGATAGGCACAACGTCGTTGGCGGGCATCGTGCATTAATGGCGGTATGACCGCATATGAGCGCATCTTTTTATCCTCCAATGCCTGCTCCTGCAAACCGTCCATGATCTCCTCAAGATCCGCTTCGGATTTAATGCGTGATCCGACACGATTGAAGCGTTCCTTATCCTCACGTTGCTTGCGCAATTCCGTAAAGACTTTCTCAAAGAATTCACGATTTTTTGCCTCACGCGCCTTACGCTTGGCACTACCCTCCGCCCGTTCGCAGCGTCGCTGCCAATCCGCCTGATCCTTGGTATATTTCTCAACCAATCCCTGATTGTGCTCCCATCGTTCCGCCTTCAGTTTGCGTATATGCAATAATAATGGATTTCTAACCATTGTCTGATGACGTTTTATTAAATGTGTTAAAGCTTCCACATCGAGCGGTTGATTGTAAAGGGGCAGCCAGGGGCGTGGCCGTTCATTGCCGCCCGCTCGACTCACCACGGAATGTTGTGCGGCGGCCGTTTTACGGTTCGCCTCATAGATACTTTGGGCCAACATTTGTGTACGCCACGCCAGCTCCATTATCTCATTGCCACTCTCGGTGGCAGCCAAATCGGCGGCGGCTTTTTGTTGTTTCTCCATTGCTGCCGTTGCCGCTGCCTCATCCATCAATGTTTTCTCCTTTTTACGTAATGTCTCCATTGCCGTTTCAGCGCATTTGATCTCATTGTCCACCTTTTGGATTTGCATCAACAGTTCCTCTTTGGCGCTGCTGCTGCTACTGTTGTTGTTGCTGCTACTGCTGTTGCTGTTGCTGCTGTTGTTGTTGTTGCTGTTGATCCTGCCACGCTCATCGGCATTGTCGCTAGGCAGCGTTGGAGAAATGGCCTCCACCTGTCAAAATAAAGATGTTTTTATTAATCAAAAACTTTAACACCCATGACACTAGCTTCAACTGGCAGCCTAATCAACCGGATTAATCTAGCCAAAAACACAGCTTAAATGTGACTTTAATATATTCTTAAAAAAGTTTTCTTTTGATTATTGAAAATTTTCAGTTTTATTACAGCTTAAAAGTTGACTTTAAGATTAAGTACTTTTTTATTTGCTCTTCTCTTTTTAAATTAAAGCTTTAAGGAGCTTTTTCAAGCATTTTAAGAAAAAATCGCAGCTAAGACATTAGTTTCTGTGTACTAAATCGAAATTTGTAATGATTAATTGCAACTTATAAAAGCTTTCCTTTTTCCTTTTTTTTTGTCAGCTCATAGATAACAGACTTAACAGCTTAAAAGTTTATCTGGCTTTACATAGCAGGAAAACTTTAAGTTAGAAATGGCTAAAGAGCTGGTTTTAAGAGTTAAACAACATATTTTTTATGTTTAAAATTAAGTTTTGGGCAACTTTAGCTTGGAACGCTTAAAAGAACATAAAAGCTGACAAGCAAACTTATTGCCATAAGAAATTGTGAAAATAAAATTGGAATTAGACCATAATTGATTGCATATTAATTGTATATTAAAGCTCTCGAACATTATTCAAAATGCTAAACATGCATTGAAAAGCTCACTTTCTTTCTCACTCAGTTTCTGTTTGTTTTAATCCATCGCTTTAGGGTCTGCGTGAAGCGACTAGTGTCATTTTCAATACTTCATTTCGCCACTTACCTGGGGATGGTATGCCTCAGAGCTGGTTGCCGCTGCTGCAGCTGCCACCGAACCGCTGCTGTTCATTGTCGCCGTAGAGACACTCACGGAGGAGCTGACCAATTGTGCACCGCCGGTGGCAGTTGATGATGTTGTCATTGTTGGCGGTGGTGCCAGAGCACGTGGTGCGTGCGCCTGTGACGTCATCTGTTGTTGCTGTTGCTGCTGCTGTTGCTGCTGTTGTTGCTGTTGCTGCTGTTGCTGCTGTTGTTGTGGTTGCAGCGTCTCTACCTTGAGCTGTTGCAGGGATAGCGATTTAAGTGCGTTCATATGAATTAAGGGTCCATGATTGCTCTGACGACTATTTAACAGCTGAGCGGGTGACGAACGTTGTTGTTGTTGTTGTTGTTGCTGCTGCTGCTGTTGTTGCTGTTGCTTTTGTTGCTGCTGCTGCTGCGACGACGACGGCGGCGGTTGTTGCTGGTGTGGCAGGTGATTCATGTTGCTGGCATTTGCCTCACTCAGGCGCTGCTTCTTATAGGGTTGCCCCACACTACCAGGTGGCTCTGGTGGTGCATGTTGCTGCTGTTGCTGTTGCTGCTGCTGCTGCTGCAGACGCTGATTGACTGCTGCCACAGCTGCGGCAGTTGCTGCAGTGGTCAGGTATTCATTGGTGTATTGCAACGGATGGTGTGGCGGCAACAACAAACGCTGGCCGCCCACCATAATGTTGCCACCGCTGTTCGGTGGTGTAACTCCGCCACCAACTTGTTGTTGACTCGCCGCTGCATTGCTGCTGCTCGACGCTTGTTGTTGTTGCTGCTGCTGTTGCTGCTGCTGCTGTTGTTGCTGCTGCTGCTGCTGTTGTTGTTGTTGGCTGGCATAATGGGACATGGCTTCCATGACGAGCACACCGCCAGGTTGTGCACCGGGTGGTGCCATTTGGGCAGCAACTTGGACAACACCACCACTGGCTGCACCACCAGCGCCACCAGCACCAACAACTTGGCCACCAGACTTGCAACCTGATGCTGTCGCAACCGTTGCAGCACGCGCCGTACGCTGCTGAAATTCTGGTACGGAGGCTTGAAGTTGAGGTATCCGCATATAATGATTCTCCCGATAGTTTCCCACCGGTGCAATAATGCTATACGACGGTTGCTGTAGGAAACGCTGTGGTGCATCCGCAAACTTGGCATAACTATTTGCAGCCGCTGCAGCTGCCGCACTTCCCGGTCCAGGACGTGGCGGTGACAATGGACTTGCTGCCGATCGTGATGATTGTTGCTGCTGTTGTTGTTGCTGCTGTTGTTGCTGCTGCTGCTGTTGTTGCTGCTGCTGCTGATGCGATTGCTGATGGTGGTGGTGGTGATGCATTTGTTGTTGCTGCTGCTGCTGCTGTTGCTGCTGCTGCTGATGCGGTTGCAGGTGTCCGAGGCTCTTAACGTACTGTTGCGTCTGCTGCTCGAGTGTCCTGTACGATCAGCGGGGGCGAAAGAACAACAGATTATTAGATTTGTGTGTAAGGTTGCAAAAAATTAAAGGTTGCAAAAAATTAAATTTAATAAAAAATATATTCATAGTGATAAATAAGAATATTCATTAAAAAAAATTATTTTTTTTTAAAGCACATTAGAAGTCAGAGCAGATGTCGGCGCGCCCTTACTCTAGTGCTTCTACAAGTCGATAAGAAAAACAGGATAGACGAACTCCGAAAAAAGTACAAAAATAGGACAAATATTTTCAAAAGAGACACAAAAACAGGACAAATCTCAAAATTTAAACTTTATCATAATTCTTAAGTTCACATGAATATATCCATGTCATGTATGAATTTTTGTGTTATTGCTGTTTTTGCCGCGATGTTGTCAATTTTGGACCGTTAAAATATTTAAATTGAAAGAGTCTTATAAATAATCTATGTTAAAAAAGAAAAACAGAGAGAAAGAACTCAAAACAGAGAAAATCTATGATTTAAGTGTTTTTCAATACTTTAAAAAACTTAAAAAAAATAAAAAAATTAGTTAAATTGGCAACGGCGTTACTGCAATCGTTAACAGCCCTTTAATAACGAATCCCGAAATTTGTTTAAACTTTTTTTGACTCGTTAACAAGTAAATCGAGTTAACTTCAACATTGAATAACTAAATAAATATTTTTTTAGCGAATATTTAAAAAGTATAACAGAATTTACAAATGAACAGATTTCCGAATAGGGGATGTTTCAGAAAAATTCAGGCAAATTCATTTTAAAAAGGGACAAATCTGTCCTGAAATAGGATAAAATGGCAGCACAGTCTCTTACACCTGGTGTTCTCAGTGCTCCGCAATGTTTAGTTAAATGGCGCCAGAGAGACGCACAAGCACTCAAGAAAACAGATTCCGATCTAGAGCGAACTTACAAAATCAAATTCTGCAATGACAAAGCTCGCTCTGACGGCGACTTTATTATTTCCATATTTCTTGCATATGTTGTTGTAGTTCTTCTACCCACCGCTGTTGTAAAGCATATTATACAATTTATTATCAAATTTATTGATTTATTCTCTGCTTCATTTGTCGAGATGCATATATTTATGCAGTTCCTACTTCCACATTAGCTATTAACTTTATCTGGAACATGAATCTATCAAATTGTGATTGGTGTAATTACGAAGATATACAGGGGTGCCACAGAAAATGAAACCAATTGAAAATCTCCCAAATCTTCATACATTTTTGGGAGATTTTCGGTTGGTTTCGCTTTCTGTGGTACCCCTGATATAAACCGTTTATATAATTGAGAATCGTAAGAGACTCAAAAAAGATTCTACAATTTAAATGCATTAGGAGAATGTCTAGTCTTCCTATTCTTCTTGTAAGGTGACTTTTATGCAGTTGCTCAAAGTGATGATGATGATGAAGATGATGATGAAGATGATGATGATGACCCCATTGTGATAAATATAATATGTACATATATGATGATATGATGTGATCGCTTTGTCCATTTGGATAATCTACTCTACACTAATCTGATGAATCTGTTGATCAACGCAATTTACTCGTAGATACGACTACAAAAATTTACGGGGGTTGAATTTCTGATGCGCCTTAACGTTCTTTTATTGAAGACACAAACCCGGCCGGCTTGTCGCTTGCAACATGTTGCATTTGATATTTATGTTAATGTGTGTGTGCGTGTGTGTCTGTGTGGGTGGGTGTGGAATGTGCGAGCGAGATAGCAAGCAACGCATGTACGGTAAGCAACAATAATGAGCAAGAGCGCAATACACATGCTATGCTGCTCGTTTTCGTGAGCGTGAGAAAATGTGTTTGTGTGTGTGTCTGTGAATGAGAGAGAGGGTGAGTGAGAGTGAGAATTCAGCATGGCGGATTCGAACATTTAGGAACATGTATGCAGCGAACGGCAACATCGAGCATGTCGCAGACAGCATGTTGCCGCAACATGTTCTGTATCAAACATATTGCTCACTGCAAATTGACGTCGACTTCGACAGCGACGTCGACAGCGACAGCGTTTGCCGCAATTTCGCTATTTGTTGTCCCCCACCACCAGCCACCACTCGCTTCTACCGTCGCATCAACACGTCGATGACAACAACATTGACGACGCTCATTATTTAAATTTTTATAAAACGGCTGCAACGACGACGTCGCATTTTGACGTTGAGTTTTCAGTTGTGATTAACGTGCGACGCGTTTGACCTGCGGCCGCTGTCGACGCCGACGACGACGTCACACAATAATAACAACAACAGCTGAGCAGGCAGGTAGATACGAAGAGGAAGAGGGAGCGGTAGCGGAAAAGAGAGAAAAACAGACACCCGCACACACACACACTCACACACTCACACACACACACACACACTTGAACATGCACATGGGGCAGACTCGCTTATTAATTCATTAAATATTAATGACACATACAAATACACGGCGGCATGCAAAACGCACGTTGCGACGTTGCCAAACTTCACAATTGCTATTTTTAAAGAATGAAACATGCGCTTCGAAGCTACACGTTTCCCCTTCTCTATCATTCTCTCTTCCTCTTCCTCTTCCACTCGCTGTGTTCTTCATTCAGCTTTAAAATCAGACATTGGCTTCTACGTCTCATCAATCATATCGACCTACAGCAATATACAAAACTTGTGCTCCTCCCCTCGTTACTTCTTCTTCTTCGTCTTGTGCTTATTCGTTTCAATTTATGAGCTCCTTTTTCAGATTGTGTATTCGTTATGTATTATAAACAGGTTCGTTCTGATGTCTTACCTGCAAAGAGAAAGAAGAAGAAATCAAATTAGTACTGTAGTATAGGTTATGTTTGTAGTTGTATTTAGATAATAAATTAGGGGTATTCACAACAACAGTGCTAAAGAGTGTCTCTAGTTTTATTTTTATCTTATTTTTTTCGTTAACTTTATTTCAGTTGATGTATTTATGTATATGATTTATAGCCTGCGGTTTCTTTAAGTTAAATAGTTTTATAATTTATTTATTTATGTATTTACTCGTTTTCTTTGTTTAACAGATAAATGCGTCATTTTGCAGAGCTTCAGTGAACATAAGATTAGTTTAAAAATGTTTGCAGCAATTATACACATACTATACATAGCATATTTAATTATAGCCCTAAAGAACTAAAATTCCCTGTTCTTGATTTTTCTTTACGTTTACATGATGTTGTTGTCATTTTTTTGAAGTTTCATTGTTAGTGCTGACCGGCGTCAACTGACCGCTACTTTTTCGAATAATAAAATTTGTACCATTGTTAGCAAGTTTTTAGGTTCCGTGACTCAATGGTTAGAGTCGCAGACAGACAAACAGAACTATTCATCTAGAACAGGTAAAAATATAATACAATATGTATGTAAAAAAAAACTAATAAAATAAAACAGAGCTCCCAAATAAGTGTCGACCGAAATAATCAAAGCAATCCCCTCACACAAAAGACAAAAAAAAAAACTGAGTAATTTCGGTCTCTCTCTCTGAGCAAGACCCTTTTTTTTCGTTTCACTTATGCTCACGGTCTTGAGTTTTTACTGAGCAAACACAGAAGAGTTAAACAAAAAGTCTTTTATAATTTAAATTTTTTATTTTAAAATTATATTAGAATCTGCGGTATATTTGGCTCCATTCATAGCTCACTGGCAGCGTTGAGAAGATTCCTTAAGCTCGCGGAGATCAATCTATTAACAGAAATTTGGATCAGGGATTGTTTTTTTTGCAAGTCTTTCAGCGTTTTCTATATAGTTTATTGCGCTTCGACCAAATTTTCAATAAGACTTTACTTATTTACTGTAAAGACCCTAATTTCGATTGAGCTCAGAAAATCGGTCTCTGGAAAACCCGACCGCAATAGAAACAAATCGAGTGGTCATTGGTTGAGCATTCCCCTATTGACATAAAACACAATTAATTGTGTTTTCTCTGAGCCTTTTTGGGATCTGTCCGAACGAAACAGGTTTTTTCTCACAGTATGAAAGGGTTTGACCCTATTTTGCAAGCTCTGAAAAAAAAACAAATTTAAAAAGAAACAGAAAAAACTCCAAATAAAAAGCAATACATTTGAAATAATTTTTGTTTAGTTTTGTGCCTGGGGATTTTTTGGCAGAGTTCCCCGAGGAGTCACCAACGTTTCTTGTTAGGGAAATGTTGAGAAATGTATAGGATAGCTTCCTCATTCATCTTTCCTAGGAAATCGCAATGTTAAATTCCTTAATCATTTTCATACGAACGGCTAAATGTTTCCTCAATGACTGTGGAACGTTCTTTAACTTTTCTTCCATGTTTCTTTGAGGTCTGGTTCTGCTGTTAAATTACAATAATGTGCTAATATTTGGCAGGTATGAAAAACATAACTTATTATACATTTTAAAACAGAGATAAAATTTTTTTTTGCAAACACTTGTTATTCTTAAATTGTGACTCTCTTTCTTTATTTCTTTTCTCTATTCCACTCGTATTAACTTCAAAGCAAAGCACAACTAAAATTTAAAGCAAGAAAAAAATTCGCATATCAAAGAATAATTTAATAATTTCTAATCAAATTGAAACAAATAACGATTCAGGTACGTCCCAAAATAACTATTTTGCAGCAGGAATTTAGATCAAAATGTCAAAACGTTTTCTTTTTGACAAAGTGAAGAATATTTAAAGTTGATCCAATTAATGATCTATAAAATTTACAAAGTAATATTTTTTGCTATTTTTTAATATATAGAAAAATTGTGTACATACAGAAAATAACAAATTATTTTTAGAAAAATAATGTACCGAAACCGTACCGGTTCAAAGTTTAAGGTTTTCCGGTTTATGAAAAAGAATTTATTTCGGTTATGGGTACGCTACCTGAGTAAAAATAAAAACAGTTAGTTTACCGGTTCCTGCGTTATTCCCTGTTATAATAATATAATAAACTGTATTTGTTGGTCCGTTTCTCCTTTTCTCCTTTATCTTTTCCTTTTCACCTATATTCAATTTTTTTCTATAAATCGCAGCTTTAATCACGTATAGAAAAGCTTTTTTATAAGCCATTCTCTCTCTCTCTCTCTCTCGCACAGCTACACATACACACTCTTTCTCTGTCTCTCTCTCTATCTCTCTGTCTCTGTCATTAAAGTTGGCCCAACAATAATAATACAAATAATTAAAAGTTGCAGCTTGAATAATTTTTTGTTTATCAAAAGTTTTCAACGGCGACGTGAGCAGCGCAGCAGCAGAGCGACAGCGACTGAGTCAGTGCACATGTACCGTTATGTACGCAGACATACTTATATACAAATATATATGCATGTGTGTGTGTGTGGCATACATAAAGAAAAGTACATAGAAGAAGAAGGAAAAACAAACAAGTGAGAAGCTGGAAAAGGAAGTTGAACGATGAGGAGTGCAAGAAATTGAGAGGAGAGAGAGAGAGAAAAGAGATAGGAGGAAGTAGTAGTAGTCACAGAAGAAATAAGAAGTATGTGCAAAAAGCGTAAAAATAGCAGAAATATAAGTAAAATCAACAACAGAAATAAAAAGAGAAATAGAAGCAGAGAGATAAAAGCCTTGACAGTGTTCTCCTTTTACTACTCTTCCGACTCCTATTCCTGGTCTTGCACCTATCCTCTCCATTCTTAACATGCTTCTTCTTCTCCTTCTTCTCCCCATACTTCCTCTTTTCCTGCTCCGTTTTCTGCACCTATTTCTATGCTCCTTTTCCTGGTTCTCTTGCTGCTCAGGACAACACTTTGTGGCAGCATGCAACGTGCAACGAGAAGCCACTTAGTAGGGGGTGTTTGGGGGAGGGAAAACCCACCAAAAAAAAACTAACCTAACCCTTCCCAAAAACACACCCTCTTCTTTCCCATCGTCGTGTACTTTTGACTCGAGGCATGTGGCAAGTGCAAAAATGTATCGATTTTTGTTTCTACAGAGTTTTCAACGGTTACGTGTGCGTGAGGGAAGGATAGAAGCAGAGAGGAAGGAAACGAGGAAATTGAGAGAGGGAAAGAAAGAGAGATGAATGCCCAGAGCGACGGCAGCAACAACCAGAATTCATGTTCTGCTTCGTAGGAGGCCGCAGAGAGGGGATGGGGGTGCTGGGGGCGGCAAGTGGGGCAAACGGAGTGGGTGTGTGTGTATGTGTGTGTGTGTGTGTGTGTGTGACAGTTGCCGGTTTAGCTGCATTTTGTATGCCGCAACAACGCCGCCCTTTGCCTCCTTGCTGCTGTTGTTATCGTTGTTGTTGTTGCCGTCTGCCATTGAGGCGCAAAACTTTGAGCATGCCACACCAAGAGGAAGAAGAAACAGAAAAAGAAGGACAAAGAGAAAGAGAAAGAACGATAGAGAGCAAAAACGGCGATGCGTAAAACTTTAAAACTTGTAGAATCAAGCAAGCCCAACAGTAGCAGACCCTGTACTATTGTGTAAAAACAAAAGCAACAAATCTTAATAAATTAAAGATAATGCACCATCTTTTTATCAGCACAGAAAAATAAACAATTTACATATAAAAACCAAATTTTAACAAAAAAAAAAAATGCAACAAAAAGCTTGCTACTTTTTGTTTATTATTTAAATTTTATTAAAATGGCGGTAGTTCAATTCAATTCAATATTCGGTAATTTTGATTTACAAATAAAAAATAAAAAAATGTCAAAACTACTAATTTGCAATTTTTGAACAAAAAGTTAAAAATAATGCATTATTATTAAATTTTTTTTGCCGATGCGTGGAAAAACCATACAAATAAGTAATAGACCCTTTTTGTAATTTTGAAGGGTAGAGTCTAAAAAACAAACTTTCCTTTTGCGCTGCTAGTGTTTGTGTGCATGTACATATGTACGTGTGTCTGAGTATGTGTAAGTGTGTGTATGTCCTTCGTCCTGTGCCATTAAATTTTGCCAATTCCCGGGATAGAAATTTAATTTGCGGTTGAGACTTGCCACGAGCTTAACAGACTTAGAGAAGCAAAGACCAAGAGTAACCGGAGAGACATGGCTAAAAAGTGAGGGCGGTAAAACAGCTATAGGGAGAGATAAAGAGACACCGAGAAAGAGAGAGAAAGAGAGAGAGAGAGACCGTGCGTAAGTTGGGTCAGCTGCCCGTTTAGGCGAGTGTAAAAGAACTGGTTTGCTTTTAAGCCTGGCTAAGAGCTAAATTGGTTTAGCAAACTCTTTAAGACAAGAACATGTTTAAAGATTTCGCAGAATCGCATTTGAATGCGTTAAAGTGAGACAAAAAATAGAGAGGGAGAGATAAAATGTTGTCAGATGATTGTGGTATTCCATCCGGAAACTTGATTGAGTTTTCAAACTGTTGAAATTAAAGCTTAAGCTTAAGTTTCTTTTAGCCATCTATATTTCCCAAAAATTAATAAAGTTAAAAACAAGGCTGCAAACTGGTCCTGAGCCGAACCTCGTAGAACTGGTTCGGTTCGGTTCGGGTTTTTAAGCAGCCTGAACCGGACCATGAATCGAACCCTTGAAATTATTTATTTTGAGAACCCGAACCAAAGCCGAACCGCTTTCCAAAATAAAAGGTTCGGTTCGAAAAAAAAAACAAATTACATAGATTTTATGGTTTTCTAATATTACGCAATGATTTGAGACTTCGAATTAAAATAATTCATATTTAAATCTTCAAATAAATTTAAATTAACATCAAAATTTGATTTCTATAAAAAAAATAATATATAATTAGTTCAAAATGTAGAGAAAAATATATAAAAATATAAATATCTTTTTGTATGAAATTGAACCAAGGTTAGAACCCAAACCTTGGGTTCAGGGGATATATGAACAAATTCGCGATGTCTTGCTCTATGGTTCGAACCGCCGAACCGAACCTTTCAAATTTTTTTTGGAGGCTTGCAGTCTTGGTTAAAAGTGTATCATAATTTTTGCCAACCCCCTATTATAAATAATAACAAATGAAAATTGCACACATTTATTGTCATTTGGGGCATTCAGCAGGTAACTTTGATCACCAATCATGATACCTGATTACAACTTTTCACATTCAGCAGGTAATTTTGAACATTCAAAAATGTCAAATGTCAAAAAATGTATCGTACAAATAGTGTGATACTGATTGGAGATTTTTCACAAACATAGTAGGCTGATTTAATAAGATGGTATTATTTAATTCAGCAGGTACTGATTACTGATCCATCACAAGTAAAGGAGCGATTACTGATTGAAAAACCTGCATTTAATCTGGACATCTCTAACAAAACACATGTTTTTTTTCTCAAAAAGGAACTTTATTCATAGGGCACTTATATGGTATTATCTGCCATTTGGAAGGTAGACCCAATGAAAAAAGCACACGTGTCAATAGCATAACTTTTATTGAATTTGTTGCATTGAATGAAAAATATAATAGAAAATGTTATCAAAAGACTTTCGACTGCAAACGGATTATCCAGCTTTTATTTCTTCTATCTTTCTTTATTCTTTCTGGGTGCAATTACTTTTCAAGAATGGGGGAGGGGGGAGACAGTTGTGCGGAAATTGAAAGAACACTTTAAATAGTTATCAAGTTTGTTTTGTTTAAATTTTGTTATTGTTGTCATTGTTGTTTGGCTGTCAGTTACAGCTGTTTCCCTCCTTCTCTCTATCTATATTTTTTTCTCCCTCTGTCTCTCTAAATCTCTGTCATTTTGCATACTAATAAGTTGAATGGCACATTTGCATATTTTCAAAAGGTTTCGTTAAATATACATTTGAATGTACTATGACCGACTGCTCTAACTGTTAATTAACCCGTACACCCACAAACACACACACACACACACATTGCTCTCCTTTTCTCTGTCTTTCACGTTCTCTACTCTCGATACTCGTGTGTTTCACCTGTCTCACCACACAAGTGACTCATCAGTATAGATATTATTACTATAATTATTATAATGATAAAGGCATATCTATCTCTCTCTTTCTCTCTGTCTCTATCTCTGCTCTCCCTTCTCTTGGCGCCACCCACATTTCTATTCGCTGTTGGCGAGAATGTTGAGAATTTCCGTTTTTAATTACATTTCGCAGCAGTTACCTGCCACCTTGTTTATATGAATGTGTGTATATGAGGGTGTGTGTGTGTGTGTGAAAATTTCTAAATTTGGCAACAGAGTTTTCGGAGTCTCATGTGCACATACATATATGTACATACACATACACACACGCTCACACATACTTTATATTTAAAATGCACTCGTCTTTGTCGTTCTTTACATTGTTTCCTTAAATTTCTGACGGAAGGGGGAAAATAGTTTCACTTCCTGGATTTCTTTAAACTCTCTATATGTTTTGTAAAAAAAATAGGGGTATTTCACATGCATTGCATTTCAAAGGAAAGTCGAATTTATAAAATAATGAAAGGTGTTTTTTTTAAATAAAATATAATATTAACATTTTTCCCTAGAAGATTGCTTGATTTCTTTATATATTTTCTGGTATGTAAAGTAATTATTGCCTTTATTCAGTTTTGCAGGCATTTTATGGATAATTTTGGCAATATTATCGTTGATTATTGATAGCTATCAGCTATAGCCGATAAGTATTAATAAAACGGCGTTTTCCAATTATTATATATTTAAAGACGCTTCAAATTGAAATTTTTTTCTTTTAATTACATTTGTTCATTGCATTTCTTATCTTATTTTTACTTCGTTTTTTTCTATATCGGTTTTCGTTTCCCAAATTTTTTTTTGTTTTATTTTATTTTATTATTTTTTTGCATTCCCGCAGCTGTTTTTTCAGCTGTTTCAACGGCAGTCAGCAGTTTGGTTATTGTTGTTGTGGGTTTCAAGTATTTTAAAAAAATACGAAAGGAAAGCAATAAAGACAGCAAGAACGATTACTAGATGCCCTATACCCGACCACTTCAAAATAAATTTCTGTAAATAAATATGTATAATATACGAGTATATTGTTTGACATACATACATACACATAAAATTCGGCTTAACTCTGGAACAACAATATACACTGGCCTAAGCATTTACTGACAGCACGTTATGCAAAAATTACTCCGATTTCTTGGCCTCAGCGTAATCCAAAACAACAAAAGGGAAACAAACACTAGGGTAAGCGAGAAAGCGAGAAAAAAGCAGGAGGGAAAAGGAGAGGGGTGCATGTGTTGAACTTGGTCAGCAAACGGACAGTGGCTACCAGGTTATTTGACCCACTACCAATACATATTACAAATTTTAAATGAACTTATCGTTTGATGGATAGAATTTTTCAGCAAAGTATTTAAATAAAAGTTTTTGCATAAAAATATAATGAGACAAATAAGCTTTTAGCCACTGTAGATCCATTTGTGCACTATGGGGCGTTTGACCTGTTTTTTTTTTTGCATTAACTCATTTTTCGCAAGTATTCAAATCTATACATTTTTGATGCAAATACACCAAACTGTTATGCTACATTCCAAAAGTGTTAACATAACAGTCCTATGTTAAAATAACAGCTGTTATAGTCAGCTGTTGCATCAGAAGGCCATGTGCTTAGTATAAGCTTGAAGTGCATTTCAAAATATTTAATTTGTAAAGTAAATCGCTTTAAAATGTCAAAAATGGCAATGGATATTAACAGTTCGGATTTGTATGCTTATGCTGCAACTAATATTTTGTTGTTTTTGTGTGTGTCTTATTAATAATTTGTGTATTTAGCAAGTGATGTCAAAAGATGCTTTTAAAAACGAAAGTTTAACTTTGCAAAGAGCTACAAAAAATTGTTAGCACTTGTCTCTTTAAAACAGTTGGTCTCAATGTGCGCTTTTTGAGAAAATTAGTTTTTTAGGACACAACCGAACATTTTCTAATGACGATTTGCAGCAGTTTTAATGAAATTATTCAATAAATCGTAAACTACGAAAAAAAATTTTATGCGGATTTTTTCAGTGTCATGAAAAACCCCAAAGGTGTTTTAGATAAGTGGGCGTGGCACCAGCTCCGCTCCCGATTTTTGTTTTTTTTTTAAGTTATGCTAACAGGTATTTGAGAGCGCTCACATCTTTCTGTATCGAAAAATCATGATTATTTTTAATGCAAATAATATAGGATATTAGAAATTGTTATTTACAATAGTAAAAGTTCAATATTCCCACTTATTTTTACCAAAAAAAAAAAATTGTAATAAAAAAGATACAGATTAGGGCGGGCCTGGTGCCACGCCCACTTTTCCAAAATACTTCTGGGATTTTCCATAACACTAATAATAAAATCGCATCAAAATATCATGCGTAGTTTACGAGTTATTAATTAATGCCACAAAAACTGGTCAAATGCCCCATAGTGACGTGGTTCAAAAAAAAAAAAAAAAAGAAAAGCAACTCTGACAATTTTTAAAAGTCAGACACATGCAAATTTTCACACAACTGCGAAATCGCCAAGGGATCGAGGAAAGAGAAGAGGGGAAAGTTGAAATAGAAACCGGGAACGTGTCTGTACATTGAACTTTTGATGGGGCTTTGAGAATTTTGCAGTCTGTTTGTAATGTGGTATATGGTCTCTATGATCTATCTCTCACACCCTGTCTCTATCTCTCTTTTTTTCTTTCTCTCTCTTTTTTCTGTCTTCCTTTGTCTGGGCTATTTTTCTGCGATTTATGGCAGCATTTCGTTTGAAATTAACTGCCATGAAAGTTTCATAAACACAATAGGAACGAATGTCCACAAAAAAAGTGCGCAGTTGCAGTTCCCGCCGTATTAGTGTGTACATGTGTGTGTTCCGGGCTAGGGGGGAAAAAAGGGGCAACACATGGCGGCAAATCAGGAGGGGAAAACAGTTTGCGTATCTAATCTGGGTCGTAAAAACACGCTCTGCTCCTTCTCTCTCTCTTTCTGTGTGTTTCTCTCATATGCTACGCGCCAAAAAATTAATTATAAAAAAATAAAAGAGAAAAACAATAACAAAAACAAAACGGCAACGTCTTTTGCTTTATGTTCTTTCTTTTTTCTGAGTTTTATTTTTTGTTATCGACACTTCTGCATTGTTGTCGATATTATTAATCTAATCAACACAAAATTATATATGAATAAACATATATGTATATAAAAGCATATGTAGAAATCTGTATACATATATTAAATGAAATCAAGTCTTTATAGCATACAAATAGTTCAAATTGCCTTTATAGTCTTCAATTGTTGTTAGTGATTTCATAGTTCAGGAATCTGAACAGTTCTATAGTTCTTTTGACTAGTTTCAAGAAGAAAACTATTTAGGAAATTATTTTTAAGTTTCACACTAAAAATAATTAAATTATTGATCGTAACTTATATTAATTTTTTCATCACAATATAGTTTGGAGTGGAAAGTAACGAAGTAAAAAGTTTACAATTTTCCTATTCTGAAATCTACAAATCTGTTAAGATAGAGTTCAGAAAACTCAAAGCACAATTCTCTTTGTCTGAGATATAATGTACATAGTAAAGACAAGTCTTTCATTTTGAACTACACTCAATTAAATGTGAATTTATTTTAAGCCATCTATGTAATTTCAGATATTAAAGATAACAAATTTCAAAGATTTGGGAAATATTCTAATGAAATGCTCGAAAATCTTCTTTTAATATAATAAAAGTCACAAATAAAATAAGAAATCATCAAAAAAAAATGATATCCAAATAGGTTTTTAGAAATTAAAATAGTCGATAGTAGAATATTCTTAAGAACTTATCTGAAGGAAATTAAGTTTAAATAGAATAAAAGGTAGCCTGGTATCAAAAAATCGAAGGGTTTGCCAGACGGGTCACAGACAAGGGTTTGACTTGAATTTTATTTATTTTTTTAAGATCCCGACGATGACGTTGATTAGGAGCCAATGAAAGCCAATTCTTTCGATAATAAAAATAATAATAATAAAATTTGTAGCACAACACATGGTCGATGATTGATTCATAGATGGCTCGAGAGATATGCCTTATCAAATACTATAGTATCAATAGATTATGACATTTTATATTGCACGATCTAAAGATTAAAACATTTTTTTTTATATTGAGAATTTCGAGTGTTAATCAATAGATTGTCTAACAGGGAATCGCATGATGCATACTATAATAATGTTTGAGTTGATATCAAGCAGATTATGTCATCAGCTATCAGGCGGAATCTATTTCGAGCCTTGAAATCGTTTGAACTTTATAGAAATATCAATACATTTAGGGATATCTACTCTTTTTTTTTTGCCTTTTTATACCCGTTGCTTAAAAAATAAGTAAGAGGGTATATTGTTTTCGTTGGAATGTATGTAACATTTTCAACCCTATAAAGTATATATATCCCAGATCCCAGAGACTATAAGAGGTAGAATAACCAAATTTGGCACACCGATTTCTATATACCTCACGCAGATCAAGATTGTTTCAAATTTAGGCCATGACGCCCTCCGCCTCCGCAAATCGTGGAAAACCACCACACCCACAGTTCTTAAAACAATACGTTTTTTTTGGTAATAAACGTTATCTATTAGTATTATTATTATAGTAGAACGGCAGTAATGGCGATTAAATGTTTTCAAAGAAATACAAGTAATTTCTTTAAAGTACTTTTATATATATTGCATTAAGTAACGGGTATCCTATGGTCGGGATCTCGACTATAGCCTTTCCGACTAGTTTTGTAATTTTTTTTCAGTTTTTTCATTGCCTTGTTTTTCCTTGTGTTCCTTTAATTTGATAAACTAAATTGCAGGCATATATCATTGGAAAAACAACAACAACAGCAATTGATGACAAACTCTGTTAATTACTGCAATTTGTGGGCTGGTCATACCAAACACATACACACAGACACACACACACACACACACTCGCACACAGTCGTTATATTCTATTTATAGGCCTCGATAAAGTCAATGGAACTGAGAAACTTATCGAGAATTGTAATTGATGTGGGCTCATCAGAAATGTGCAAATGTTGGGAACTTGTACAAATGTTCAAAGCAAAGTTCATTTATCGAATTTGTTCTTAACTACTTTCATGACTAACGGTTAAAAGCCGGCATGGTGAGAGCGTAGAGTTACTTTTTGGGTGCGGAGGCGAAAGAGGAAGGGGAAGGGGAAACGGCATGTATGTGAATGTATTCTATTGGGGCAGTTAGGAAATGACTCAGTAGCACACGCAAGCTGAAATGAAAAAAACAACAGTCAAACGACACGTAAGAATGCAAACTCTAAACGGGAGTGCTAAATGTGTAGATACTCTAAGGTAATCGATTGTCATGAAATTAGCTAAATATACAGGGAATTACTGAATATAATTGTGATTAAAACAAAGCGTAGAAATATACCTTTAGTTCTACAAAAATAATTAGCTTTATTTATGTAGTGTCAAAAAGATATTTATGTATTTATGATATTTGTATCTGATAAATACATGAATATCAAATTAAGATGTAATGTACAAGATAATTAACTAATTGTTATAGACGTTTCAAACCTAACGATAATACTAGCACATAAAACCAAGATTTAAACCACCATTATATTTTAAAATATGTATTTATTTATTTACACATTTTGCTTATAACTCAAATTTTCTATAGGTACTTAACTATTGATTGTACAATAAAAAAAAAAAAGCAATTTTAAATAGTCTTATAGCCATTTTACACTGAGACCGGTAAGCAAAAAGCCGTAGCTTATGGTAGAAGTCGTTTACACCGATAAAAAACCGATAAAGAGACCGATATTTTGAAGTCTAATTGTCGAATTGTAAATTATAAATTTTACATAAAATTTGTATTTAAATGCATATAACGGATCCATCATAACTTTTCGACGACTAGTTGGTTGCATAGTTGAATGAATGGCAAATACAAAAAGAACAAGAATAAAAAACAATGCGAAATAACCGAATTAGGTAAGTAAAAACCATTTAAAATAGATTATTATAATAATTAATAATTAGCTACAATGAATGCTAATAATAAATAACTCCAAAAAGAATATTCCATTTTATTGTTTACTTTTATGTAGTGATGTTAATCCAAACTTTAGATCGAGTTTTATATAGAAAATCGATATATCGGAAAATAGTAGATCGAGTTGCAAATTTCGAGTTTTCTTCATTTGTAATTGTAATTATAAAATACACGCGTACTTTTATTATAAATCTTATTTTTCTTGCAGCGTTTTCATGCCTAATTCAAACTTGGTACATTTTGTAGTTTATTTATTAAGGACGCTCATCAAAAATTGAACGACTAAACTTAATTCTGCAAATTAACGACGATGAACAAACCCCGATTAAATGAACTCGATAGATCATCAAGCAAATCATCGAGTTAAATTACTCGATAATCGCTTTCGCGAAAATCGAGTTGTGGATATTTCGATATATTTTTACATCACTAAATTTAAGTATCATCCAATGCTAAGTCACAATTAGATGTTTTGTATTTTAAAAATGCTATTATTTTTTACTATCGATTAGTAAACAAAATTTACCATTTGCCATTGTTCAATTTACAGGGTATAAGAATGGGAAAGTCAAAACAATATGAATACTTAGTTGCAAATTTCCAAGTATTTTGTATCTATTTCAAGTGTCTGACAGTTTGTTGTCTAAGTTTTGCGGTTGCTGCAAACGTCGCTGCTGGCGTCGCTGCTAACGTCGCTGCCGACGTCGCTGTCGGCCAGGTCGTTGCAGTGCCAACTGCAGTTGAAGGTGATTTAATAATGAGACGAATGCCGTTGCAATGGCCCCACCCCTCCCATCCTCTCACTCTCTATCATTCTCTTTCCCTCTCTCTCTCTCTTGATTTGTGACTGTCTTTATCTGTCTCTCTCTCTCTCTTGCTCCATCTCTTTGGGATTTTCACGTCATTGTGCATTTTTCATTGCATTTTTACCTCTCCCCTTGCCCACTCTTCTTTTTTCTGCTCTTCCGCCTCTTCTACTGTTTCATCAACATTTTTTTCTTCGATCTATTTTACTAATTTATTTTGTTATAGTTGATGCAACTTATAAATAGAGTGCGCTGTCGCCATTGCCTCCGTTAATTGCCAGGCAGTTGGCTTTTCTTGCGTTTCCTTTTCATTTCTTTTCTTTTATTATTTTTCTGTTATTTTTTTGATTTTTGCCGTTTTGTCGTTTTTGTTTTTCTTTAATTATAATTCATTACGTATGTGCATTTTATTTATTGGCTGCCTTTTTTCGTTCCCTCATCATTTTTTCCCCTGTTTTATTTGTTTCCTTTGGCTCCCGCTGGCGGCGGTCACTGTGGTTGTTGCGGTTGTTGTTGTTGCTGTCAGAGATTGCACTTGCCCATGAGTTTCGGCATAGGGGTAGGTCGGAGGCAGCGTTACGAGATGTCAAAGCATTTGGATCGATAAACACCTGAAGCATGATTTATATTTGCAATTTATGTGACAGATATGCGAAAAAATAATAGATAGAGTTAGACAGAGAGAGAGGGAGATGGTGTGATAAAGACAGAAAGAGTTAAGTAAGATCTCCATCTTGATTTATCATTATTTTTGTGCTTTATTTTTTGACATTCTTTATAGTTGACTTTTATTTAGCTCAATTGTACAACATTTACGAACGAGACACATAAAGGAACTAGATAGAGGAATTGCAAGAAACGTAGAGAGAGACATGTAAACTTGATATAGATCCAAGTAATTACATATTTAAATATATAATTACCAACTTTAGCAAAACGTTTACGAAAAAGTTATGTCAAGTGTTTAGATAAAATGTATACTGACGTACGTCAGAAAAACGTATACGAACATAAAATGTATGGAGATTTTCGGTTGGTTTCTTTTTCTGTGGCACCTCTAAAAGAACATTTGAAAAAATCGCTCTTTAAGGATTGTTAGCATAACACAATGGAACAAAATTGTACTTTTTGTTTGTTGATGTAGTTTTAAAATGTATAGAAGATTTTACTAATTTGGGGTCGCTGATTTCAAATCTGATCTCCATTTTCTCCATCAGCTCGCGTATTTGAGTTGCAGGTACTTATCGAAGTTTAGACTTTTTTCCATCAATAAAAGTTAAAAATAAATCATAGCTTTACTCCTTTTTGGGCGATTTTCAAAAATTTGATTTTTTTTTTAAAGGAAACAATTACATCTCTAAAAAGAATATTATTTTAAAAATTATTTTTTTTTTACAAAGCATCAACGATATCTCTAAGACTACTGGGCAAAGTTAACGCCAATGTAGGCACGGCTTAAAGATAATATTGTTGACGATTTTTTGAGATTTTTTTAAACTGAATATGATAAGCCGTATCCAGACATTCCAAAATATGTTGTGGCAATGCCTTAATTAAGGAAATAACGGTATATCGCAAAGAGTCGAGCTGATAGAAAAAAACAAGTGTAGATTTGAACTCTGCGCCCCAAATTACTATAAGAACAACTATCAATTCTTAATCAACAAATCCTTGTACCTTTGTGTAATTAACATTACTTAATTGTTAGAGTTCGCTTTATCTTCATATCGTAAATTAAAATTCCCTCAACGAAAATATTACAGGGTATTTAAACTGCGTTTTAAACTTGATTTGTTTACATATTGTTTAACAACAATAAAATGAGCAATTCTAAAATGTTGTTAATTATTCAATTCACATGTTCAGATTGTTTGCCGATTCATCTGGGGATTTACGTTTTTATTTTTCTCACTTTTTCCCCTACTACTACTAATATTATTATTATTATTTAGTTGACGGGGAGTCGTCCCACTCGCTTGTCACTCTGTAATTGGCTGTTGCATCACAAAACCAGCCAACTTAATGCCGTATCCACTTAAGTTGCGGGTTGCCTGATGAGAGGGGCGAGAAAATCCACTCGGAGCTGATTGCATTATGCAATCGGGGAAGTAGATACTCGTAAATAGCAGGTGCTCTTTTTGCTAACTAGCTATAAAATGTCATTCAATCACAATTTTAAATGAATTTCAAAGAATGAAGAATAAGTCGGCAATCTCAACAAATTCCCATCGGAAATGTGATACTTAATTATCTTGACGCATTGACGGGGCTTCAGTTAAATAATACTTCCAGTTATCTCCTCGACTTCTTGAGTATTATTACGCATTTTCACAGAAAATATAAATTTAAAAAAAAATATATATACAACGTAATAAGATAAAAACGTTGCATTGATAAATAAAATGATAAAAGAAAAGTACGCTGTTCCATAATGATGAAGCTTACAATGACCCCGAATCCGATTACATAAATAATGAGAAAGACGAAGAGAAAGGAAAATAGAGAGAGAGAGAGACAGCTGTTGTTTTACCATTGTTGGAAAGCTACGTATTTATTGAATTATTAATGAGTTTTTCTTAGAGAATTCCAGTATATTCTACCCGCTGAGTATAAAACTTGCCTTGAAAACTATTGTGTGCAACTTTTTAGTGCAGCAATAAGTTAGCAGAAATTACAACATTTTTTTGCCAACAATAAAGCGCCATATGATTTCAAAATGTTTCAAATTCGATGATGGAAAATTCATTCTTCGGTGAGAAATGTTAGCTTGATCATTTTCTTTTCTTGATTTCTTGATTTCAATTATTTAATTCAACATGTGAATAAAAAAAAATTGTTGAAAAATATATGATTTTGAAATGTACATGATCTTTAAAAATTGTTAAACTACAAGATTTTAAGGTAACAATAGTTAAAACTTCAAAAATATTATTTTAAAAAAACATATTTGAATATTTCATGTCAGATTGACCACGCATTAATTTCTTATGTTGACTGAAGCAAGAATACGTCAAGGATATCTCTTAAAGACACTTAAGATATGTCAGCTAACTATAGATACTCATTATTTATAAAACCCTACTAAAATGGACAGTAAAAGCTTGCAGGGAAAATCCTTGAAAATTGTGTCTCTATTTCAGATTCCACATTCTAATTGAAGCACAAAGTGGAAAAAGGATGACAGGATAACAGACACATACGACACATTCACAGTATAAGAACAGAAATACATACATACATATACAAGTATGTAAAATTGTATTAATGTAATATATATTTGAGATGGATTTAGAGAGAGAAGAAGTGGGATTTTTGTTATGTATCTACATTCATTTGCATTGTATCTAAATATAACTGAAGCTCATCATGTGCCTTTGCCTGTATCTTGTATCTATTGAATGTCATGTGCGTGTGCATGTGTGTGTGTGTGTGTGTATATCAATAACAGACAGAGGCCCAGAGTCCGTTATGAGATACAAGATACAAGTTACATGAGATATGAGAGTTATGAGTTGCAGTTTCTTTCTTTCTGTTGCTCAGAGCAACCAACAACAATTGCGCATTGTTAGGTGAACTACAAAACGTGCTTTGCGGGTGGAAGGGCAATGGAGATACGGAGTGAGGGAGAAGGAGAGGGCGGGGAAACATGACAAGAGCAAAAAGCTGACAAAACTGAACGACGCACGTCAACGACACCCAAACGCAACATTGACAGAGTGCGAGCGAGAGAGAGAGAGAGAGAGGGAGAAAGGGAGATGGCAGAGACGTTGCACATAACTGTTAGTGCACGTGTACGTATGTGTGTGTGTGCCGGTCGATAAACAAAAATGACAGCAACAGAAACTGGAAGACTGCGCAGTTGACAGCGCTGCCGGCAGCGCAGTCGACCAGCTGATAGCTGACGCTGACGTCGCTGTCGCAGTCGCAGTCGCTGTTGCTGTTGCTGTCGTCGTCGTCACCGTCGCGTTTGACTCATTAAATATTTTGCAACCTTGACCGTTCGAGAGCGATTAAAATGTGTGCATGTGTGTGTATTGTATCTGTGTGTCTGCATTGAGTATTGTATTTGTATAGTTGTTGCTGATGTTGTTGTTGCTGTTGTTGTTTTTGCTGATACTGCTGCTGTTGTTGTTGTTTTTGTTGTGTGTCATGCAAAACAACTTGAGCAAAAACCGCAGCCTACATTAAATTGAATGACAGACTGAATAACAGTCACAGATACAGATACAGATAGACAGATACAGATGCAGATACAGCTACCGTCAGATATACAGCTACAAATACAGATACATTAGCAACTACAGCTATAGATACAACTACAGATAATTTGCACTTCCAGTTAAATAAATTCACACAAGTACATATTATGCAGAAAACTTGAACTCACAGCATACCCTGTAAAAGCTGTCGATGAAAATTCATCGCTATTGATTTATCGAATTTATTTAGATATACATATATATGATTTCAGATAGTAATTTAATGAGATGCTTGCGTTGTAAAAGTACAAGTTGTTGTTTTTAATTTATCGAATATTCACAGAATCTATGAATAGGATTTTCAATTCAAATTAATCATACGCTTTCACACAACTTCGTTACAGGGTATTTTTGTTTTAAATTAACACTATGCGCAATCTGAGAACGGCGCCGGTTGGCTCATGAGATACTTTTTTTTTTTTTGTATTTTCGTTATTGTTTATGCCGCCTTGCCTCGAGTTCAATGCAAATATTTGGACAACGACAGGAAACGGGCCAAAAAGCGACAGAGAAAGAACTACAGTCGAAAGGGACGGAACAAGGCAATATAGGGGAAGAGGAAAGAGAGGAAAAGAGTGCGAAGGCAATAACCAAAAGCGCACACAAGCTAAACAAATAAAGAAAAAGACCCAAAGCTGTTAAACAGACAAAAATAATAATATTAATAACAAGAATAAACTTCACTTGCAGGTTGAATTTTTTAAAAACTCACAATTTTTTAGAAGGTCCAATCAAAAGATTCCATACAGTCTTGATTGATTAGACTGTAATCGTTAAAGCAAATGAAATCTGAATTATAAATATTAGAAAAGTACTAGAAATATCATTATTGATATCGTAAAAGAAAAAAACAACTTTGAATTTTGGAATCCATCTCAGTGAGCACATCAAGTTTAGTAGTGATATATACGATATCCAGCTTGATAACCTATACAAAAAATATCGATAGAGCTATCGCAAAATTTAAAGTATCATCCCATACTAAGTTTCACTTAGAAGTCGATGTTTCAAAACACTTTACCATGTATTATTGTTGTCATACATACAAATCTATTTAAATTTATCGATAAGTTATTCCAATAGTTAATACAATTAATAATGTACTGATTTTCTCGTGCAATTCCCAGGGTAAAAGAGTGGAAAGTTATATGCATTGTGTATCTACAATTTCAAGTGTCTGACATTTTGCTGTCAAAGTTCTGTAATACTCGATTCTCCATTAGATTCTCTTACAATCGATTTGGTAGAACAGCTTCAAAAAAACAGAGACGACGCCAAGTCTCTTATGACATTCTAATGAAGTCTAATTGCCCGTGCAATTGTAATAACTTTTGCTTTAGCTACAAAATTCCCATTTTCCATCCAACTGTCGACTAGCACCAATCATTAAATGTCCATTAAACAACAGACCCTCCCTATTCCCATTCATTCCAAGACCCCTTTCCAACGTATACACACACACACTAACACATTGCTGTGGAGTGAGGGGTTCGTTTATTGCCGTACATCAATCAATTGTAAATTGAAACAAGCAAAAAATAACAAAAAAAAAAGAATAAAAAGATAATTTAAAAAAAAAAATTCAATAAAATTTGAATGGAGCACGCTCGACGGACAGTTACCATATAAAACAAAATCAACAAACTCTGTGTGAAAACTCTAAAAACTATTTAAAATACATGTTATTTCGATTTCATTTTAGTGGATATTTTAATGAAGCCACGCCTATCTATGTACCACATTGTAAATATTATTTTTATGCACAGAATATCAAAGTTTCAAGACCTTTCCATTTTAAGATTCTTAAAAAAAAAACAAATCTTTTCAAAATTAAGCTTTGACTTAATTTAAAATGTAAATTGCCTAAAATCTGTAGCTGTAGATATTTAGATATTTATTATAGCTCTTATATATAGTGATATAAATCCAAAACTGTGCAACACGTTTAAAATCGATTCATAAGAATCGAATCCGATTCTTTAATTGTCGACTCATCTCAATATTAAACCGATTCATCGATTTTTACCATACGAAAATATAAAAATTACAACATTTCTTTATAAATATGATTTATATGAAATTTTTGGGACACATTCAAATCTTTGGCTCGTTAGAAATAGTTTTAATAACAATAGAAATAATTTAAATAAATAATAAATATATGAAGCAAATCAAAAAATCATAAAGATCGATTTATGTAACTTGATTCATTGTCAAAGACATAAAGTCGAATAAATGTAGTTGTAAAATTATCATTAATATGTAACATATAAATATCGAGTTATCGACATACAAATAGAGAATGTTGACTTTAGTTTCGTTGACTTTATTAAAACATTAAACCCTCTTTATTTGTCTTTATTCCCCACGCAACAATCTAAAAAAAAACTAGAAAACTTATGTAAGTGCATGTATATCAAATTGAGGGAGGAACTAAAATACAAAAAAAAATCGATCGATAACTGTGGGCGGCATAAGGTTTAATTCCCATGACATTTATGTGTTTAGCTATTGTCGAATTTTATTTGTTTTATGCATTATTTATGGTTAGTTTAAGGAAAGTTTCAAGTGCCTTGAAATTGCTATTGAAACTGCGTTCCAATTTCCGCAGACCTTCTACGTTATCATCATCATTATCATTAATAATATTATTGTCATTATCATTATCAACTTTAATCTTTTTTTGCAATCGTTTTTGACTTTGGTTTTCTTAAACGACCTTTGCAAATTACAAAGTGAAACCCGTTTAACCGACAACCTAACGTTACTTCCCCCTCTGTCCCTCTCTCTCTGTCTGTCTGTCTCCCTCTCTCTCTCTCTTCTTCTCTCTCCTACACACTTTTCTTCTCTGTCTCAGAGTTGTCCATACCATTTGACCCCTCTTCTGCCCCCGTCAATCGTCAAACAATTCATGGCATTTTCCAGTCGTCGACTTCTTTTGCGGTCGTCCGTTGTGTGCGGCCATTTAGCTCTCTAATTGCTGTCATTCAAAATAGCAGAAAAAAAAAAACTTTAAAGAAAATGAAAAACAAGTAAGAAATGTTATCTTGGGGTACACCGAAGATTAGATACCCTTGTAATTCGCCATATGTTTAAAACATAACAAGTTTAAATATGTTATTTTAACAACGACAATTTCCCAATAAAATCATATTTTATTTTACCTCGTTTAATTTTTTTGCAAAACAAAATCGATTTTATACATTCAATTTTATACATAAATTCCTTTCAGTATGTATAAGATTATAATAAAAAAAAACAAGTGGGAAAGGCTATAGTCGAGATTCTGATCATAGGATACCCGTTACTTATTGGAATATATACAAAATAACTTTAAAGAAATTCATTGTATTACTTTGAAAAACATTAAATCGCCATAACTGCCGTTTTATTTGTTCGATCTTGATGCGATTCAGTAAGATAATAGATAATATTACTAGATAACGTTATTTATCATAAAAACTGAATTATCTTAAATTTGTCTTAAAAACTGTAGGTGTGGTGGCTTTTTGCGATTTGTGGGGGCGAAAGGGGGCGTGGCTTACATTTGAAAAAAAATTGATCTGCGTGGGATCAATAGAAATCTGTGTGCCAAATTTGATTACTCTATCTCTTTTAGTCTCTGAGATCCTTTTGTTTATACAGACAAACAGACAATTTTTCGCGATTTGCGGAGGCGGAAGGGAGCGTGTCATAAATTCAAAACAAACTTGACCTGCTCCAACGCCATTTGAGTCTTATAGTCTCTGAGATCTAGGCGCTCACACGGACGGACGGACAGGCAAACGGACGGACAGACACATGGCTATATCGACTTGGTTCTTGATGCTGATCAAGAATATATATACTTTATAGGGTCGGAGATGCCTCCTTCTCCCTGTTACATATATTCCAACGAGCACAATATACCCTTTTACTTATTTTTTAAGTAACGGGTATAACAATCTGTGTTCGGTTGAGATCTCTCAAGAAACAATTAAGTTATTTAAACTTAATGTTGATTTTCAATCGATGTTATACAAACGACAGCTATATGATATAATAATTCGATTTGGCCGATTCTAATATATATACTTTTTGCAGCAAAAAGATGAACGTTTAGCAAAAATTTAATTCATATAGTTTCAAAAGTAAGATACAAGTTTTGCATAGATCAAGTATATATGTATCTATTTTATGGGGGCTTAGCTCGCTTTCTTTATGACAATTTTATAATAGCCCACTGTGGCAAGGGTATACAAAGGGAGAACTCTGCCTCTCGTTCCCTTCCTTTTGTTACTCGCTATCATTGCTGTTGTTCTCGTTGCTTTTGTTTGTCCTTTTGCTGTTTTTTGTCGTTGTGGCAGGTCAATAGTGTCAAATTACGTATAATTATTTTTAACTTAAGTCATCTCTCTCTCTAGCTGTCTCTCTTTATTCCTATCTTCCCACTCACTCACCACTCGTCCCTCTTCACTCTTCACACTCCACTTAGTCATCGTAATTCGTCGTTGTCTTGTGTCTTTTAAGTGCTTCCCACTTTGCAACCGCAAAACTAGAAAAAGCAACAACAACGAATACAACAACAAATCATCATCATCAACAACTACAACCGCAACAACGACAACAACCACAAAAGCAACCACAACAATAATAACAACAAAATACATTTGTGACTCTTGTTTCGCTTTCCGGGTCGTAATACTTCGTCCCCGTGTCCATCTACGTCTCTCCTTCAATCTCTGCTCTCTGTCTGTCTTTCACTTTTTTTTTTTTTGCCTTTACCGTCAGACAAATCTTCCTTTCCTATTCCCCCCTTGTTATCCATCCAAACTTGTACTTCCAAATGTTGTGTGCATATAATCATTATATATGAAAAGTATTTGAAATATTTTCAACACATTTTGAAGGTCAGCGAATTTTAGACTCGACTTTTGGATGAATTTTTATCGAATTTTACGTGAGGTTTCTACATGTTTTTGTGCCTCGGAATTTTGCATTAATTTTTAATGATGTTTTACTTTTTGTTTTTTTTGGTTGAAAGTACAATAACAACTTGTCGATATTGTAAATATTATTATTTGTTTTTTTCAAGCAAAGAAATTGCAATTATTTGCTGAACATATGTTATAACTTGGTAGAACGAACAGACATGTTAGGTAATAATGTAATAGAGAGGGAGTTGTAATACCCTATTCAATGAATTGAACATTCGTACATATTTGCTGAGATTCTCCTATTAATTACTGTTTTCTTACTTGAAAAAAAAATGATTTTCTTTATTATATTTAAGTCTCTAAACTGGACGATAAATTATCAACTTAAGTTAACATTTTAATAATATATTTTTTTTTATCAATGGATTTCTGTATTAAACTTTGTTTTTCCTTTTGCTATATTCGATATTTATCGATAAGTTTCCATATGAAAATACATATTTTGCTTATTTCAACACTATATTTCTTGTTGTTATGCATTTTTCTTTTTCTCCGTTACTTCCAATCTCTTTTTTCCACTCAAATTGTCGTATGTTATCAGCAAATAAATTCTCCCTCTTTATCTCTCTTTCTCTCTCTCTCTCTCCCTCTCTCTGTTTGTCTCCTACGAACTCTTTGCGGCTTCACGCTTATCGCTTTTATTCCAGCTTTTATTTAGGTTGCTGCCGATCCGCTCCTTATCGCCAAAAGAAGGTGAAAGAAGACAGCAGAGGATAGAAAAGAAAAAAGAACAAGAAGTCGAAGTCGAAGAATCGGAAAGGGAGCTAAAAAGGGAGAGGGGCGAAAAGTGAGCTTTGGCGGTGTGACGGTTGTCAATGTCCGCGACTGTCGCGAATGCAAACAGGAAATGAGCTTTCTGCGGAAGTGTGCGAGAGAGAGAAGAGCAGTGGGGGAGCGAGATATACAGATGCGGGCGAACAGTGTTACCAGATCAGCATTTTTCTGATCAAATCTGGCTTTTCTCAAAATCAATTATCGAAATCGTAACCTTTAACCGGTTTTAACCGATTGAAACTGGTAACCGTAACTAAAACCCTAACCAAAACAACATTTTACTATATTTTTACTATACCGAAACCGATATAAACAAAATAATCGAAATAATGATCGTTTTTCAAATTTATATCCTTATAAATTTTGAAAATTGACCTAATTAAATAGATCTTAAATGATATTAAAAAATTGTTGTTTATATATTAACTTTTTTAAAATATTTTTACCACCTTTTTTTTTGTGAACCGAAATCATACCGGTATTTTGAAACAGAATCCCACAAAAAACAAATCAGTAACCGTTACGAAACCAATACACAAAGATATTTCGTAATCGATATAATCGATAACCAAAATACAAACCCTAACTGAAATTAATATTCAATTCGGTATGATACCCTGGATAAACTTCAAGAAAACTTTAGCTATTTTCCAGTTTTTTTTTAATATAGTGAAAATGTAGCTTTTTTTCAATATTAAACCCAGCAAAAAACAGTTGTTTTTGCTTTTCAACACTGGCAAAGAGATAACTAAGTGCTGTGAGATGGTGGATGAGGCGGGGAGTAAGTGTGGGAAGTACTCACCTATGAATCGGCGATGCACTGGCAGCTGACAAACGTTGTTGATACGCAGACATATTCGCAGCCTGTTGTTGTTGTTGTTGCTGCTGCTGTTGCTGCTGCTGTTGTTTTTGTTGCTGCTGTTGCTGTTGCGTTGTTTTGTTTTGCTGCTGCTGCTGATTAGACGCTGTTGTTTGTGGATGTTGCTGCTGCTGTTGCTGATGATGTAGATGATGGGACGTTGGTCCATTATCATGCACTTGATGCGACGCGGCAGCGTTTGTTGCTGCCGCGTTATGTTGCTGCTGCTGTTGATTGCTGGCAACACGTTGCTGCTGCTGCTGTGTATGATGATGATGATGATGAAGCTGTTGCTGAAGTTGTTGCTGATGATGTTGTTGCTGCTGCTGTTGTTGTTGCTGCTGCTGCTGTTGTTGCTGCTGATGTTGTTGCTGTTGTTGCTGCTGTTGTTGTTGTTGTCCACCGTTTGTGGCGTTGTTTGTGGGCGGCGGAGCACCGACCTGCACTGAAGAGGAGCGTATAGCTGCTTCCATTTCATGCCGAACTCTTTTGGCTTAAACACTTGTTGTTGCGCTCAGAATTCGATGTTGTTTCAATTGTTGTTGCTGCTGTTGCAAATGAAGTGTTGTTGTTGTGGTTCTTGTTGTTGTTGTTGTTATCACTGGGCTGCTCAGATGCAACAGCATTGCACTGCAACATATTCACAACATATGTAATGTTTCACTTCGTTTCTGTTTCTTCCACTACTTCTTCTGCTGCTGCTTGTTGTTGCTGTTGTTGTTAACACTTCAAGTTGCTGCTGATGTTGCTGTTGCTGTTGTAACAACAAAGAAACAGCAACAACAACAAATCGCTTTGGCGACGCTTAAAAGACGCCATGCAACTGCGGCTGCCGTTGTTGCAACTGTTGCACTTGCATTTTTACTAATACTATTACAACTAGCTGTTGTTGTTGTTGCACTCACAATATGTTATTTGTTGTATTATTTATTCCTATTTATTTTCCTGTTGTTTTATTAATTTAATCATTTGCCTATTTACACACACACTGCAACTGCTGCAAGAATAGAGAAAAAACAAAAAATAATGATATTGTTGAAACACACACACACACGAACGCACGAACGCACGTGAAATGCGGCAACCGCGCAACCGAAACGACGCGCCTTGTTGCCCATTTTCATTTCAGGCATATATAACACGCGCTTTTTACTTTTATTTGTTGTTGTTGTGGTTGTTGTTGTTGTTATTGCACCATGTGGAAAAAATAAACCAACATTTTTCGCAACTTGAAAAAAATTTAAACAAATAAACTATTTTTCAGACCCGCACAAAAGAGGATGCAATAAAATAAAATAAAATAACAAGAAAAAATTAAATAATTGAAAGCGTTGAAAACTTTTTTTAGCACACACACACAAATTTTTTGACACATATTTTGTTGCAATTGCCGCGAATGTGTGTGTGTGTGTGGGTAGAAGGTGTGTATATGTATGTGACTATGTGTATTGCTCTCCCTCCCTCTCTCTCTTTTCGTATCTCTTCTCGCTCTCTCTTTCACGTACGAATTAAGCGCCTACAAAACAAACGCAAAACGCGACGCACGAAATGTGTTTGAGGAAAAAATTATTTTTTTCCATTAATTAACAGCTTTGCACACTTTATTTGCTTTTCTTTTATATATATGTATGTATATATTTCATTTATAATTTATTTGTTGTTGTTACGTTGCTGGTCATTGCTTCGGTGCTTCCTCTTCTCTTTAGCTTATCATCTTCTGCATTATCACAGGACTTGAAAGAAAACTTAAAAAAAAACAAGCACAAAACAAAAACTGTTTTATTTTTATATTTTTTGTATCTTTTTTTTTATTTGTCAACCATACAACCTGCAATGAGAGAAAAGAGCAAAGCGAATTCTTTGATTAGTTGCTAAATTCGATAAGAAATAACAAAATATAAGAAATATGTACTTAAAACATGTCGATAATCAGCGTATCTTGTAGACAGACAGATTAGATTGATAGAAAGATACATAACTATAAAGATAATTGGATAAAAAGATACTTAGATACAAAGATACATAAATAGAAAGATATGTAGATGCAAAGATACATAAATAGAAAGATTCTTTGATAAAAATATACTAAGATAGATAGATACTTTAATACTTTTGTTTGTTTTAAGATAGATAGATAGCTATTTTGATAGATAAATACATAGATAAATATTTACATTAAGAGATAGACAATTCTAAAGTCTAAACTGCATTCGACTTTTTGCTACAATAATCTCAATCTTAATCTCATTGAATATTGAACCATATATAGTTATTGATAATTGTGTCGATAAATACGTACTAAAATAACTGAATATTGAACTATATATTTAATGATCGATAATTAAGTAATACGTTAAATGCGTACTTTCATGATCATAAAACATCCAGTTTAATTCTAAGATTTGTTAATTCTTTTAGACTATAAAAACAGTTTTACACTTGCAGTTGTAATTCCAATTTAGTTTCCATTATTGATTCTGTGTAATATTCCAATTAGAACTGAAATCTTTCATAATAATTTTGATAATTTTTTACAGTAAGTAAAAAAACAATTCCTTTTAATTTTAATTCAAATCAAGTTGTATTATAATTACAATATAAATTAATTTTAAGTGATTTATTTACAATTTCTTGGCCCACTGAATAAGAATATATATCAATTTTTAATATTGAAAAGTCGAAATTACAATTTGAGTTTTATTTTTGAGCAATAATAATTCTTATTTTTGAGAAAAACTTGAAAGCTCAAGGCTCAATCATATTTTTTTGAGAGTATAACCCGAATTTAACAAATTTTTTGTGAGTAAATAAATAAAAATCGTAATTCTGTAAATCATGGTTATAAATGAATTCATTATCCCTACAGATAGAATATTGCAATATTTGACGCTCTTTTAAAACAACTATAAGTGAACTAAGTTTTCTGTTAAAAAACAAAATAATCGTTATTTACAATCCCTGATTAATATTCATATTAATATACTGAATATTAATGTCAATGTTAGTTGCTAAATGCATCGATAAACTGATAGCAAAACTATCGTTATTTATGTTTGTCCACTTACTAATTCACTAATCATGTTGTTGCCATAAGTCACGACAATTTTCAATTGCCACAATCGTTGAAATGTTCGTATATAAATATGTTTGTATGTATGTACATATTTATGTAGAAAGCTTTTGATAAGCTATCTGAGAAGAAGCTTAAGAATTTGGATTGCTTATCACTGAACAACTCGTGAATTAAAGGCCAAAATTAGACCATATAACAATCATTTCAATCGTGCACTCACATTTACATGCATATGCATTTACACAGACACATTACACACAAACTCATTTATCATCTATCTGAGGTTTTCCCAGCTCCCCGCACATTTACAACTGATATGTATTGCCTACGTGAAAAAACAGAAAACAGAAATCAGAATCAGCAGCAAAATCAAAAGCAGCACAGCCAGCAGCAGCAGAAAGTAGCTGCTGGCAGCAGCAATATCAGAAAGCAGAAACAGAAACAGAAACAGAGAGAGAAAAAAAGCTTCGGCCGGTGTCGACAAACTGGAAACTGACTAAAAATGAAACTTGGCAACAGCGCACGGCCACATGTTTTGCTCGCCATTGCGACGTTGCTGCTGCGCCGCTGGCTGCGTCGTTTTGCTGCTTTAGCTGTTCAGCAACTTTTTGTTGTTTTTTTGCTTTTTTTTTATGAAAGCAATTAAACTGCACAGCCACAAATAAATAATAATAATAATCAACAACAACAATAACAACTAACAGCTGACAAGCAACAACAATTTGCAACACACACATACAATTGAGAGAGCTGGCAACTTTAGTAAATTAAATTCACACTATAAAAATTGCATATGTATGTAGAAATTGAATTGAATTTAAAAGCAAACGGCAAAAACTCACATACAAACACACACGCATACACACAAACGAAAATTAAGCACGAAATTCCACAATCAAGCAAAAAAAAAAAATATAAAAAAAATCAGCCAAGCGTCGCAGCGACGTTGGCAGCAATAAAAATACACAGCGCACAAGCAACGTTGCCAAACTTCACACAAAGCACAAGACAGGAAAAAAAAACTTAAGCACGCGTAAGATTAAAGCAGCAACTGCGGCAGCGACGACGGCAGCGACGCGCACGTCGGACCAGACCAAATGCGCTGTTGACAATTTTCAGCAGCCCCAGCGCAAACAAATTAATAAAAATAACAACACACGCACACCAACAACAACAATAACAGCAAGAGCAACAACAACAACAGCAGACGAACGACAATATGAAAGAGGCTTAAAAACTATACGTGAAAAAGAAACAAGCAAAGCAGCGCTGCCAGCAGCGTTATAATAATAATAATAATAGCATAAAAAGAAATTATAACAAAAAAAAAAACCAACTCGAAGCAAAAGCAAAACAACAAAGTAAAAAGGCAAAAATAAAATAAAAATAAGGCCGCGCTGCTCTTGCTGCTGGCTGCCAAGAGCGAGAGAGCGAGACATAGCACATTGTGCGCAAGCCAAAAGAGTCAAGAGTGAGAGAGTAAGACCATTAGAGAGAGGGAGAACAAGACAGGCAAAAGCAAGCAAGCGACAGAACGACAAACGAGCAAAGCGTCTGTCAATCAGACAGTTTGTCGGTTTGTCGTTCGTTCGTTCTGTCTGTTTGTCTGTCTGTCGTTCGTTGTCGTCACAAAGGAGAGCAAAAACAGAGAGCAACAACGCGGGAACTTGAACACACATACATATATGTATGTACATATGTATGTATGTACATCTACAGATATATGTACATATATACATACATATATAAATATAATAAATATATATGCATACATACACATATATATACATATACATATTTATACATGCCATACAAATGCAAAGCAAACAGCAGGCAGCGCTTCAATGTTGCTGCGCAGCAACTTTGCTACGTTGTATATATATATATATATAAGTTGTGTATGTATATATGTACATATATGTATGTGCCTGTGTGCTGTTTGTGTATTCGAATTGGTTATGCGGCGCGCGGGTGACGCAACAGCAAGTGCAAGGCGGCGAGCAGAGCTGCCAGCGCCGTTGGCAACTGAATACGACTCACACACACACACATACAATTACAAATAAACACAAAAGGCAGACACAAAACTCGCAACGTCATAACGAGTGGAGCGACAAAACGAACGACCGAACAACCGACTGAATGAACGACCGACCGACCGATCGACCGACCGAACGAACGACAATTCGTCAGTGAATGCACAAAAATCCCCCGAGGCAGCAGCAACAAAAACAACAAAAGACAGCTACGTTGTATTTTGTGTGCATGTGTGTGCTTGTCTGTGGCTGCGTATATATGTATACAGTGGCTCACAGCTTATTTCAACCAGCATCTAAATCGAAAGTTTTAGTCACTTGTAACCACTAAACTAAAAGAGTTATTTAAATGAATTAAACGCAATTTGTTAGCCTAATGTTTTAGCTTATCAAATACAAGATAATTTATTTTATTTATAATACTTGTAAACCACTGAAGACTTAAAATTTAAGCAATCATAATGTCATAGCTTATTTTAAACAGCATTTACCTATAACCAATAAACTTAAAAAAAATATTTAGCTGATTTTTAAGTTTTAAATTGTTGATAAATATTTACATATGTACGTATGTATGAATATTTAAAAAAAATATACATAGATAGTTACTTGCTATTAAATCATTTTCATATCTCTAATAGTTTAGTCGCTGCTGGCTGAAATAAGCTGTGAGCCACTGTTCATTTATATATCTATATGCACGGGTGTGTGTGTGTGTGCATGAAAAATGATAGGAGACGGAAAGAGAGAGAGTGAGAGAGAGAAGCAAACGAGTCTAACGAGTAAAACGCAGCAGTAAACACGACTATATGGCTGACGGAACGAGGTGTAGGAAGATGGAAGAGGGGCAAGGGATGCGGGTGCGCAAGGTGAAACGTAAAAAATACCGAATGTAAGAAGCAGACTCATACACACACACAGGCACACACATGCAATGAGACTGTATAATAATAATAATAATTGTGGAGCATTGGCGCGCTGGCATAAAATTCACAAACACACACACACACATGCATGCTTTTCACTGTGCTTGTGTGGGCGTCAGCGCTGGCGTCGCATCAGGCGGGGGCAGCAGTCAGAAAGATGTACATACATATTTACATATGTATGTATGTACAGTGAAATATTCACAACGCCGAAAACGAAAAGGCAAATGAAACGAAACGAAGCAAACTGAAAAAAAAAACCAAAAAAGAAACAAAAAAAGAAACAAAAAAAAAACAAAAACAAAATCACGAGTAGGCCGAAAGCAATTTATTTGAGATAGCGCCCCTGCCAGCTTGGACGTCGCCGTCACCGTCACCAGCCTGCCTTTCTGCTGCTGCTGCGCTGTTGTTGTTTGGCTGCTTTTGACGCTGACTGCGGCTGCGGCTGCTGCTGCGCTGCTACTGTCGAGAGTAAAGTAAAGTATTGATTTTTCGTTGCGAGCTTTAATTTAGTACGCCAGCTTTTATTTCTTTTTTTGTATTTGTATGCATGTGTATGTGTGTGTGTGAGTCTCTGTGTGTGTGTGCGTTGTTTTTGTTGCGTGCGTGTGTTTTTATCAGTTATTACTCTAGTTGTTATTCTTGTTGTTGTTGGCTGGCATCGTACATGTTTTATGATATTTGTTTTTAATTTTTTTTTTGTATTTTACTTTTTTATACAAAAATAAACGCATGTGAACGCAGCGCATGGAAAACGTGTTTTTCAGGCATGAAAATGTGTCGTAGGTTTTGTTGCGTGCTTTATATACATATATGTGTGTGTGTGTGTGTGTTTAGCTTTCACAAAAGAGCACAAGATTCGCCATGTCCCCACACAACCCCTTACCGCCCACCCCTTCCATCCTTTTGCCATTCTTATTTTTCTGTTGCTACTTCATCATCTTCTGGCAACAAACTGCCATAGTAAGCAACAGCAACAACAACAACAATAACAGCAACAATAAAAATAACAACAATAACAATTGCAAAACGCATATGCTGCACATATGTGCAACCCCAAAGCAGGGGGAAATGAAAGGGAGGCAGAATGAAATTAGTTAGGGTTGAAGCAGCACAAACACACACACACACACATCTATACATTCATACTCCCACACACACACTCACACTCACACAAATGTTGCCTGGCAACGAAGCGAATTTCGAAATTCGAATGCTAAAATGATTCCACACATTGCAAAAAAAAAAAAAAAAAAAATAAAAGAAACACAAATCGTATGCTTGTTGTATTCTTCTTCGATAGTTCCATATTTCTCCACGTTCGTCTCCCGCTTCTCTGTTTCTTATTGCTCCAAAAACACATCCTTTATCTCAGTACATATGTATGTACATACATATGTATGTATTCCATATTGCTTGCATGAATTATTGGAATTTCAAGTTGTTTCTTGTACCAGATGCATATGAATTAGGATGAGTTAACAAGAATTCATAAAAGCAGGAATAGTTAAGGATTTAAATTTTAATGCCACTTTCAATTATAATATTATATATTATAATACGACAAAAAAAATATACATAAAAAAGTAAAACTCTTAATAAAAAAAAAAAATTGTATACCTGAGAAGCAATTCAATTGAACTACTACATTTAGAAAAAAAGTTGCAAGCAATCAGCTTTTCCGATTAAAAGATGTAAGAAAGAATACAAAAATATAAGTTTCAGGTTTCCAGGTTTTTGAAATGAAAAACCTTTTCCCATTATTTTTTATTAGCCTTAGTATGACTAGTTCAGTTATGCAGCATAAATTAATATATTTTAGTTTTTACTTTTAGTAGTTAACTAACTTTAATATATTAGTATTTGCATTTGCAAAACTGTTTGCGTATTGACTAGTTTTTTAAGCTAGAAGATATCGTCAAATAAATGTGATAGCCAAATACTCTTCATTAAAAAAATAGAGGTACGGTATCCAGGAACCTACATCCAAGTTTGAAGTCTCTAGCTCTTATGGTTTCTGAGATCGACGCGTTCAAACAGACAGACGGACATGGCTCAATCGACTCGGCTGTTGATCCTGATCAAGAATAAATATACTTTTTTCTGCCAAACACACTATACATTTTTTTTTGCCCATTTTCAATGGACTCAGGGTATAAATAGTGTTTTTTGTTCTTTTATATCTTTTAAGTATATCAGTCATAAATTGGAAGCATGGAAGTTTGAACTGAAATTGGATAAGTTAAAAATTTGTTGAATTTCAAATTGAAATTGAATATGAAATTGTTTTATTTTTTTTTTTTTTTGTATCTTTTCGTGCTGTCGACGGATAAATTGATAAAGCGTCAAGTTTCATGGACAGAATGCTTAAGAGTAGAATTTAATTGATTTTTAAGCATTCATTCGAATACAAATTCGAAATTGTTATTCTTAAAAGCATTCAGCATAATCAAGATGTAACAGCAAATGGAAGGCCACAAAATACAAATTTTAAGATTCTACAGAGATAAAACCCGTTAAGTATTGAAATTGGAATGTGAATGGAATTTGAAATTGTCGAAGGGTCCATCAATATAATAAAAAGTTCTAGATTTTAACTTAAGAAATTTTTAAACTAAGACAACGAAGACATTTAATACCCAGAAAATTTAAGTAGATGACCTATGAGGATTTTCCATTTTATTGCTCTTTCATCTGAAGTATTTCTACGACCAAAAAAATAAAAATAAATACTTGACATAACAAGAGTTATTTCATATTTTTGTGGCGTTCTCTTTGTCTCTGTCATTTTAAGTATTTCGTTTCGAAAATAATTCACATAATTAACGAATCCGTAGAGTTACTACCCTTCAAAGAAAAAAGGAAATTAAAGCAACCCTCTTAAACAATATTAAAGTTAGGGTACAACGGGGAAAGACAGAGAGAGAGAGATAGAGAGCAGTTATAAAAACCAGTTTTCAACATTCTTTTGCATTCCATTCAGATAAACTGAACCCTGAATTCTGGTTATATGGGCTATAGTAAAGTGTGTGAGAAAGAGAGGGAGGAGAGTATGGGAGGTTGCTCTATAAACTGAATCCGGATGCGTTTGACGAATTTTCGCAATAGATTATAATAATTATATCAATTTTTTTTCTTTTTCCTCTCTGTATGTCAATTGTTTAATGTTTAATTTCATTAAAGTGTAAAATGCCAGGTTTCTTTCGCTCTCCCTTTGTTTCTCATTCACTCTCTGTGATATTTCCCTTTTTCTTCAGCTGATTTTCGGTCTGTTTTTTACAAAGAAGGTTCCTTAATGATTCCTGCAGATGTCGTTGTTTTGGTTTTTGGTTTCTTTTTTGTTTTTATTTTTCGCAAAATAACTGTGAAAATGTGAGCTTGAGCCGGCCGGCCAGCAGGGGGCGCCACCTGCTATAAATATGGGCAAACGGCTTAAATTGCTGTAATTTAGTTTGCATATTTTACACGAAGCGACCAATCAACAGCAATACAAACTGATTACACAGAGAGAGAGAGAAAGAAACAGAGGGAGATAGAGAGACAGATAGTCTAGGGGCCCATTAGCCTTTTCAAATTGCAGTTAATTTTTCGCCTGACAGTTGCCCGTCGTTGTTTGCCGCAAGGGGGCAAAAAACGTCACAAGGACGTTGCGCTGTCACAGGAGTAACAGAGAGAGCGAGCCAGAGAGAGAGAGAGAGAGAGAGAGGGCGAAATGAAATGTACAACGTTGCCAAATTTCATGCCCAAAATAAAAGAAAAGAAAAGAAAAAAAAAAAGCAGTTTGCCTATCTGTTTTTCTACAACGTTGTCGTTGTTTTTGTTGGCTTCTGGGTAAAAGGAAAAATCAATATGCGATTGCGATTGCATTTAAATGAACTAGCCAAAGAAGAAGAGGAGGAAGAACAAGAAGTCGAAGCAGAAGAAAACGGCAAAATGCTATGGATAATGCTTAAGGGGCAGCACACATACATACCTAGAAGGAGAGAAGGGGTGGCAACAACAACAACGACAACAACAACAATGTGAAACCGGTTGAACAAGAAATTCTACGTGCGGCGGTTTCACAAGCAGAGAAGTTGTTTAAAATATATGTATGTATGTATATAAAAATAAAAAGCACACAGAATGAAGAGACTGAGAAGTCAACAACAACAAGCAGAAGAAGAGGAGGAAAAACCACAGGCCATGTATGTCTGTCTATATAGCTCACCATATAACTATATACATCTACATATTATGCACAAGCTGAAGAAAGAAATTTGTTATTTAAAAAAAAATAAGAAAATAAAACAAGAATAAGTAATATTTGCATAATTTAAATGCTAATTAGCAAAGCACGAGAGGAGCGACAAAAAAAACGAGTCGAAAGAGTAAATATAAGCTATAAATAAATACATATCTTATACACATACATATGTATAAATATATATCAGAAAAACTGTACTATGTAGAACTTGAATGTCGAAAAAAAAAAACAATAATAGTAATAATAAGACAAACTCGTTTTTTGGCGCCACACAAAAGCTTAAAACTTTGAAAAAGTTGCAAATTTACACAATGAAATCAAAAATGATATGAATTGGGTTCAAATATCTTCAACAATATGACGAAAGCATCTGTAAATTAAGCAAGAATTCAAATCAAATGCTATACAATAGCAATTTCAATTTCAACCGAATTCAAACTAGTTTAAACTTTAAACCATGTCAACATATTTGTACATTAGGGTGTTTCGATTTTTTTTACAAAATGGTAAACCAGATTCCTAATTTACGATCAATTCTAAGATATTTTTAACACACAGTGGTCGGCATATTTATTTTGACAAAATGTTTAGTTAAATCTACTCATAATTTGAACTAACTTTACACCCTAACATACATACATATGTACATATATAAATATATATACTCCACTCCAGTTGATAAGTTAAACAACACAACAATCTAAAATTTGCGTATGAACAACTTTCTACAAATCTCGAAAAAGTTGAACTAAAATTGTATTCAATTATGAGTTAAGTGGTTCCATGATTATCTAACAAAGATTCATAACTCATTCTAAATTGTATTTTAGTCTTTTAGGTATTCGATCTAATGGTTTTTTTGTTTTTTCTTTTAGAATTTTGGAGAGTTTCCTTTCTTTATATGAAGACAAATTTGGCATACAAATTTCTATTTCAAATTTTAAATCTTGAAAGTGACGCAATATACAATATATAAAGAACATCAGATCTGTCTGCAGCCAATTGGAAAGCAACACATAGTGAATGAGATTTTATGAAGAATGATGATTTAGTTAAGTGATAATAGTATTAAATTTTACATGACGTTGCTTTAATTTTCCATGATAATCTTAATCTATTAATTATCTATGATTCATCTCAAATTTTCACAATACTGCGTTGACATTTATCAAAAATTCAGATAGAGTTCTCGCTGTTATAGTTTCTGAGCTCAAATGAAATCAGAAATAAGATTTAAAGACTGTACTGATACATTTTAAGACTAATTATACTGATGATAAGAGTAGAATAATAAAATTGCATACCAAGACTGAACAACTCATTTAGATGACATATGTCTATTTATAAGACTAGAAAATATATCTCTTTATCATCAAACTCTCAATCTGAAATAAAGTTCCTTTGTAATCCTACTTTCTTAATTATCTGCGATTCATTTTAAATTTTTAAATAATAATTTTTATAGCTCTTTAGATGGGATCAGAAACAACTTTAAAGATTTTAAGACTGTGCTGATAAATTCTTTAAAGCAATTATGCTTTTGATAGGAAAATAAAATTTGTGTGTATCTGTATCTGGGTATAATCAAAAAAACTTTTCTTTTTAAATCTTATATTTTTATTTATGAACTTTTGACCTCTGTTTATTGTCTCATTTTTCTGAATTATAACTAGCAAAAAAAAGTTCAGGTTTAGTTCAGGTGAGAGAACTTTTACAGCAATTTTGATAGCACTCGCTCTTACAATTTCCGTATTCAGATGGGACCAGACATCAATATTTTAAGACTCTTAATTTCCAACAATTTGGCAACTTTGCTATTTGCATATGATTATTATTTGTAAAAGACTTAACTACTTCGAAACCAGATGTTATAGATCCCACATACATATTATTATACTTGGTAGTTATAAAATAATCGGATCTAATTTGCTGTAATAATATCGCTTAAAAGCTTTTACAGCTGGTATTTCCCACAATTGAATATAGAAATACATAGGGTATTATTTAGGTCTTAAAAATATTCTGATCATTTACAAGATACCTTAAGTTTTAGAAAAATGTGTTTTAAAGCATTTAGTTTACACTTACCATTAAAAAAAGGAAATTTTGTTGGCTTTACGAATCCAAAATCGTGCGTGGTGAGAAGAGAGACGAGGCGGAGATGTGGAGGGAGAGAGATAGACACTCTTTTTTTTCAGTGTTGCCAAATTAGTTTACAAATATAAATATTACATATGCAAATGTATGTGTAGATGTGCATATGGATATTTGTATTTGAATTTGTATTTATATTTGAATTTGCGTGTAATAAATTCGACATTTAATTATTTCAGGTTTATCATTTTTTTTATTTATACATTTTTTTTTGTTATGTTTCGCGGTTATCGAATTTGCATTTTTAATTTCATGCAAAATCTTGGAAAATTACAAAAAAAAATAATTTTTTTTTATACAAACACACACGTTAAACTTTATTTTTTATTTGATTTTTCTTCATTCCTTTATTTTTCAATTGATCTTATTGATTTTTCTTTTTTAAAAAAAAATATATAAAAAAAACAATGCATATTTTATGTATGTATATAAATATATATACATAATATATGAGTGTGTGGGTGTGTACAGAGAGAGAAAGAGAGAGAGAAATATGCTAGGGGAACAGGAAAAACCAATAATTTAGAATAATTTTAAACAAATTGCACACATGGGAGACGTGTGTGTGTGTGCGTATGTGTGCATTTGTGGCGCTTTTATGCCACACTTTTATTTGCATTTTTCTTTTACTACACACACACACACACACACACACACGCATACAAAGCCCAGCTGTGCATAAAAAAAACAATTTCAATTTATTATATAAAAATAATAAAAGAAAAAAAATACAATCTATGCCACTTTTAAAAAGCTCACAAAAGGAAAGGAACAAAAATTAGAATTGGAGCGCAGACGACGACGTCAGCAGCGGTAGAAGCAGAGAGCGACACACACACACACACATTTACTTATATACTTTGTTATATACAGTAAGTCAAGCAAATGTTTTGACAAAGCAAAATAATTTAAATATTTGATTTGTATTAATTTTTTTAATATAGTTTATTTTATAAATTTTTGAAGCTTTTATTTTAAGTCAAATACATGTTAATTTTTTCCTTTGACAAAACAATTACTCGCCCGACTGTTATATGCAATAAGACAGTTAGTTAAGAAAGTGTTTTGATAAAATCGAAAATTTATACAAATTCTCATGCATCAAATAAATAAATATATGTAGTTCTGTATTTTTTGTATTATGTATTTATTTATTTAATTATTTTTGGGTATGCATTTATAAATGTCATCGAATGTAACAAATTTTTAAAATAATAAAGCAAATATGTAAACTTGTATATTGGTCAAAACATTTTCTTGACTCACTGTTTGCACAGCAAAGAACTCACAAAGCAAGCGAGAGAAAGAGAGCGGGCGGAGAGAGTCACCTACACACACACAAATATATATTATATATACATATGTATTTGTTGTATACACATGCATACATACATACATATATAAAATTCCAACTTGCGCTGCGTTTTTATTTTCGCCTCTTTACACATTGATATTCGCGCATAGATCAGCGTTGCATTTGGGCAAAAAACAAAAAAAAATAGTATATATATGTATATATATATATATATATATATATACACACACACAATATACATATATATGTTAAGGTATTTATATATGCATATTAACTATATATGTATGCATCAACAACAAAGCGACTGAATTTTCCAATGTTTTTTGTTGTTTTTCAATTTGCTGCTTTTCTTTTCATCTTCATCATTTCATATATACATATGTATATATATGTAAGTATATGTATATTTGTACAAATATCCATTTTGCCTATACACCCACATACACAGCTATAAAAAATATATATAAAAAATATATATATATACAAACAAACACACTTATATATATATATAAATATACAGTTATGTAGATATAACTTTTATTTTATTTCGTTTTGTTTCGTTTTTTTCTCTTAAATTTTCTTGCGTTTTTTTATTTTGTATTTTCTTCGTATTTGATTTTTATTGACGGGGGGCGGTTTTTGAGTATTTTTTTTTGTAATCTATTTCGATGTTGTTGCTTTTTATGATTTATAATTTGTTGTTGCTGCTGCGTTGCACAAAATTACCTTATTGTTGGTTTTGTTTTCGAGTACGACGATTTTCATAATTTTCGTGAATTTGTTATAAATAAATTCGCAACGTATCTGCAAACGTCGTGCAATTTTCACATGCTCTGCACGCGCACACACCCGAGTTTTTAGGATTTGAACAACGGCATCTACAACATCGACATCGACGACGACAACGACGACAGCGACGACGACGGCGACGCTGCTGCTTGCTTGCTGCTGCTGATGTTGTTGCGGCGCCTTGGCTCTTTGGCCGTTCTCAAAGCCGAAGCCGTCCATACGCAACGCAGCAAACGCTGGCAAACAACATCCAACTCGAGCCTGGTTCGCTCCAAGTGGTATGAGCTCGAAGTTCGAACCAGCGATCGGCAAGCACGCATTGAACCAGCACTGCGCACACTGCTGCCCCAAAATATTGTGCATGGTTCATTGAAACATGCTATGAATTATATTAAATCAAATAAAAGTCAATGGGTAAAAATGGGTATATTTGAGGGAGAAAGATACAACATTACAACAGTTGTAACATTAACATCGACAACTCAGTGTTTATTTATTACTGCATACTGTTACATATACTGTATATTGATATGTATATATGTATATTGAAATCTTTATGCTTCTCAGCGGAATCTAGGAATTCATTTCAGACCATAGTTTCTGGGTGAAATATTCTTAGAATTAATCTTAGTTTCCGATTTTGGTACGATTTTTGACGAAAATAAGTGACTTGCCCAAATAAGTATGGTAATTTAAAAAATAATTAAATAATTAAAATGAAGGTAATTGTCAATTATACGTCGAAAATTTCAAACATTTTGGAAGTTGGCAGACTAAGTTCTAAGTGAAGAAATTTGTTTAGATTAAATCAAGTTTAGCTGCCTTAAAAACTTAGTAACAGTGGTGGCAATTTGAATGGTGCTTGAAATTATTGCCGCTACTGTTTGACTATTGTTGCATTCGAATTTGACTGACGCTGACTGACAAAAATCTTTACATTTTTTTGCTGCTGTTTTATTTTATTTTATTTCATTTTTTTTTTGCCAATTTTGTAGTGAAAGTGAAACACAAACATGACTGAGGCAGCGACGTCGCGTCGCGTGGGCAGCGCACAAACTGCAGCATGCATGTTGGATGTTCGATGTTAGAGTTGGATTACTGTTCGCAAATATTGCTGTTCTGCTTGTTTCTGTGCGCGCGCTAATGTTTCATGTCTATTAATATTGTTTGTTGTTGTCATTGTTGTTGTTGCTGTTGTTATTATTATTATAAGGCGGCCGCCTTCAGCTGCTGCAGCAACCAACACACACACATGACCGGCCGGCGGTGGCCTCATTGCTGTCATGCAGCATTTCTAAGCGCCGCAACGTTGCCAAGTTTCAATTACAGGCACATGTTCGAACCTGTGAAGTTTGGCAACGTTGCGCGCCAGCGCCCATACACTTGTGCGACTGCGGTGACGCTGACGTTAATGTTAACATCGTCGTCGACGCCGACGTTGACGCCGACTGCGGCCGTTGCTGTTTATAACAACATAAATAAATAAAAGGCAAAATGGTAAAAACAAACAACAAAAGGCAACAGCAAGAAGCAGAATAGACGCTCTGACGACGTTGACGTTGAAGTTGCGACGTTGCTCACTAAGCCCGCTTTAAAAGGCAACAGCAAAAATGAAGAAGGCGAAGCAGCAGCTGAAGAAGACAACGAATAACAAGAACAACACATGCACATACAGTTGGTCAAGCAATTATGTTGACAAATTTAACAACTCATTAGATGTTATTCATTTTTTGTCTTAGATTGTTCTAAGAACCAGTAACGATTATAATGTTTTTTATAAACAAATTTGAAAATAAATTTTTTTTTAATTTTATAAATAAAAACAAAAAATAATTTAGCCATTATTTGTTATTTGATATTTTTCCTTTTTTTTTTGTATATTTAATGTTATTATTATTATTATTCATATTTTTGTATTTTTTTTTTTACCAAGAAACCAAGAAAATGTATTCAAAGTAACAATATTTAAAATGTGTTTCTGAATTTTGTGTTAAGTCAAAATAATTGCTTTTGATGCATACACATGTACATATGTATCTGTATGTATGTACAGTGGCTCACAGTTTATTTTACCCAATTAATTTTTAAGCTTTATTCAGATATTATATATATAAAATGAAAATATTTTGCGTTAGTTTAAACATTCATTAACAAATCTGTGCTCCCTTTTTTTTTATATGTATTTCATTCCAATTTAAAGAGAAATTATTTTAAATGTGAGGATTGTGGACACGGTTGCCACTTAATAAATTAAAAATGGGCCAAAAAATGTTAAAAAAGAGTCAATTTGACTGAAAACTAAGCAATTATTATAAATTAACCAAATTTTTTGCAAAACCAAGTTTTTTTTAAAACTTTGATTTGAAAAACTCTGTTAAATAAAAAGTATTTAAATTACGAATATTTTTGAGAAAGCAACATAGTCGGGCCTGTTCCGGTTTTCACTTCCACTTTTATCGGATTTCATCAAATGTAATTTTTCACGTTGCATTTGGGCTAAACATTTTAAAATTATATTCTATCACTTTATTGAACTCAAATTCACCAACTCAAAGTGAATTCAATACGAAAAATATTTCCATATTGATATAAGAACAGGCTCAAGATTTTCAATTCCGACACATGAAAACCAGAATAGGCCTGAATACCTTCAATTTAGTCCAAAGTTTACGGACTCTTTTATGCGATATTAAAAACGTACATGTGTTGGAAATTTCAGTAAAATTCATTTTTATTATTGGTAGCGAAATTATTTACATAGATCTAAATAACATTCTTAATAGTTTTCAAGAAATTCTTGTTGAAGCCAAAAAAGAGCCAATTCCAATAAAAAGTGCCATTGCACCATCAGGAAAAATAGAAGCCAGTTTTGGTGCAAAAACACCAATTGTGGCAACCGTTGTTGTGGATCAAATAAGCTGAGAGCCACTGTATGTATGTACGTCGTTCATACACGTTGTGTTTGCATGACACTCTCTCTCAGTCGCAATCATACAGTGTTTTTGTTTTCGTACAGTTTTTAGTTTGGGAGCAGACTTGAAGAGTGTCAGGCGAACGAAACGATGACGACGCCCAATTTGTATGACGAAAAGGAGGTAATGGAGGAATTCATTAGCTGCTATCGTCACTTTAGCGCCCTCTGGGATAATGGATCCATGGACTATCTGTCGAAAAAGAAAAAAGAGCCCGGATATCAGGAGTTATTAAAGATATTGAGACGGGTAAATCGTGGGGCAAGCGTACAGGATGTAAAACGTAAGATCAACTCGTTACGTTGTTGCTATCGACGGGAGATCAAAAAGATACGGATGTCGTATAATACGTATGAGCCGCGTCTTTGGTGGTTTCATATGATGGACTTTCTTAAGCCGGTGCTCAATTTAAACGAGGTGGCAACTTCTTCACCCGTCAAACGTGAGAGTCAAAGTCTGTATGACAGTCTCGACGAGGCGAGCATGCAAGTAAGTATGACAGAAAGAGACAGAGAGAGAGAGAGAGAGAGAGAAGAGTGGGCGATCGAGCCCACAGGCAGTGTTGCCATTTTAACTATTTTGTTTAATTTTTTAACTAGAACTAGCTAAGTTCTAATTGCAAAAGGTTAAAAAATTTGATAAAAAATATATTTATATTCTATTATTAAATTTTGATTTGATCATTTTGCTAGATAATTTTTGCAATATGCTAAGAAAATCATATCTTAAAGATTAAAGAAAAGAGTATTTGAATATTTGTTATTTGAATAAAAATTAGTTCTTATTCCAAAAAATAAAAAATCATTGAATTGACTATACGTTGGTAAAAAATATCCTATAAAAAAACGGGAAAGGAAGACGTGATAAAAATAAATATGCTAAAAAGAGCTTATCTTAAATGCACCAAAAATCCAAATGTATTGAAAATACTGTAACTATTTTAGTTATTTTCAACAAATTTTTTTATAAGATCTTTTTTAACTTAAGCAAAACACTGAAATCATATATTTTTCTTTGAATTTTGTTAGCATTTTTTATTTTATTTCTACCTCTTTTTTTATTACTTTTTAAAAAAATCCAGAAATTTTAATACAATCAAAATACCAAACATTTTAAAATAGGTAGATGTAGCTTTAAACAAGCTAAGCTGACAACACTAAAAACGTATAGTGTGGACTTTTTTATTATAAACAAAATATATAAATTAATAAATAAGTACCTATTTTTACAAGCAGTTTTGCTCATTTTTAAAGCAATTTCTAGTCAATTTTTTTTTTTTTTTTAAACTGTTTTTTTTTTGCTCTTGAAATTGTGGCAGCACTGTGTGTATGACAGATAGAGTGAGAGAGCAGACGAGCGTGTCACACGGCGGTTTGGGTTGTATAACATGGGGTGTGTGTGTGTGTGTGTGTCGTGTATGGCTGAGTTGCTTCTGCTCGTTCGGCTTGTCGTACGACCGCGTTGGACGACGACAGTTGGAATATTGCTCGCAATGACGTCGCATCACGTGCGGAATATACAATTTTGGCAGGATTTCTTCCGTCTCTATCGCTCCATGCCAGAACTATGGCTGGCCAATAACAAAGATTATCGTAATCGTAGACTGAAAGCAAAATCCTATAATCGTCTCTTGTCGCATATACGTGAAGCGGATCCAAATTCAAATATCCATATGTTAAAGAGAAAGATCAACAATTTGCGCACTTCGTACCGTCGGGAATTGCGTAAGGTGCTTGAAAGTAAATCCCTTGGTAATGGCGAAGAATATGTACCCTCCTTGTGGTACTACAATGAGCTCGACTTTCTCTACGAACAGGAAACAGGCGAGGCACAAACTTTACTCGCACCCGAACCCGAACATGAACCCGAGCCCGAACATGAATATCTCAAGGAAAACATTTCGGATGACGACAATATTGTTGAGGTAGCCGATGAAAATGCAGCTGCCGTTCATGAAGGGGCTGTGAGTGCAAAGTTTTGGCTGAATTCAAGTCTTATTACAGGGTAGCAGCTCATATTTACATAACGATCGATCAAAATTTAAAGTCTTGTTTATGTATTTGTATTTTTTTAATTAGCTGTTCTAAACTGCCAAATTTTGAGTATGAATATGTTTTTAAATTTAAATATTCGAAGCAGATTTGGTCAAAATCGTCAGAATCAGTTGAATAGATTTTATTATTGCATCATAAACTTTGTTGATTTCAAGAACATATTTGATCCAAAATTTACAAATGGTTAAAAATTTCAACAAATTTATTCAAAATCGAAGTAACATACATATAATTTAGTTTCAGTTGAAAACTGAACTCTCGTATGATAAACTTTTTAGTTTTTCAAATTCTCTATTTTAAACTTAAAAAACATTGAATATAAATTTGAGTTATATTTGTACATATTTACATATTTATATGACAAAGTTGGAGTGCTATATCATCGAGTTGTTATTGTAACAATCGGTTAAAAATTTAAGTTCTTTGGTTTTTTTTTAAATACCTTTCCAAAATCATAAACTTTAAATGTTAATATAGTACAACAATTTATTGATTTCGAATTCGTTCAATATCGCACTAACGTATTATAAGGTTGCATTAAAAACGATTTATAGGAACTTTAACACTTGTATGATAAACTTGATTGTTTTTCAAGTTATTATAATCGTGACAAAGTTATTGAATTTATTTTAAATTGAATTTTTTATTATTTGTTTTAAATGTTAATTTTTAATTCGTTTAAACTTTTGTTGATAAACAAATTAAATTGTTGCAATTTATTATATTTTCTACATTCAACTTGCAACTTTCAAACAGGATGAGGATATATTTGCTGAGCCCTTTCAACCCGAGGAGGATATGCTTGTCCTCGAGGGGGTGGGCGAGGGGGAAGGGGATGCCGATGTCGATGCGGATGTCGAGGTGGAGGAGGAGGAGGAGGGCGGCATGGATGCCGAAACTGAGCTAAAAGGTGTATTAAAAATGGAAAACAAATATCAGACACATTCCAATAGCAACAACAACAACAATAATAATAACAGCAACAACAACAACAACAAGCATGCATATTCACGTTTGCATTCACATTCACATTCGCATCCTTACGGCACAAATCAAACATCGCAATCGCAATTGCAGTCGCGTCGCAGCGGCAGCGGCGTCGGCGTCGCTCCCGTTTCAGCAACACAATCGTTGCGTCGACGTCGACGCAGCAGCTATGCGGATGACTATGAGGAGGAGAGCAGCGCAGTTGCAGCGACGCCAACAGCGACAGCGAAGAAACGTCGCCAGATGATAGACCAGATGGTTAGTCGCAGCGTCGAGCATGCGGACAGCGAATGCGATTTGATTGGCAAACGGATGGCCGCCCATTTCCGTAACATGCGTCCCGATCAACGACTCTACGCCGAGCGCATCATCAGCGAGGTTCTTGTCTACGGACGCATGAATCGTCTATCGCTCGATGCCCGTTTCCTTCCCAACGGCGGTGCCACCTCCTCAACCACCCCCACCCCCCACACCACTAGCAACTCCAATACCGATGAGGTACTATATGGCAGGGATGATGTCAAATAATAAGACCCTAGTGCTCCTTAAGTTAAATGACCAAGAGAACAGCATAAAAGAAGAAGAAGCAGAGAGTAAAAGAGAGATCGCGGGTGCTGAGAAACAGCTGGCGGCAAAAATGTCGCTAACGTTTTCGCGACATTTGCAATTTATGCTACATCTTATACCCTCTAGCCACTACGGCCTGTTCCGGTTTCACTTTTGGAAAGATTTTCCGGAACCACTTACAAATCTTTGTTTTTAATCATTTTTAATATCATGAACCAAATCTTTTTTCATTTTAGTACAAAATTTTTGAATTGAATTTTCTTTTAAGACCTGTTCCGGTTTTCACCTTCGAAAAGGTTTTTCGAAACTTCTTATCTTTATTTTTAATCTTTTTTTAATATCTTGCACCTATTCTTTTTTTTATTTTGGTACAAAATTAATAAATTGAATATTCGTTTAGTAAGAAAATTTAAGTTCAATATAGTGAAAAACGATAATTTTTAAATACTTAGTCTTAAGGGCTTTAAGTATGAAGTAAAAACCGGAACAGGCTTGTAAATTTTTCTACGTTTTTTTGCTCACGTTTTGTAACTTTATTAAAAATGTATCCTATTTTTGTTAGGAATTTTAGTTTTAAATTAAAAAACGTAGATAAAAGTTATAAAAAAATTTACATAAGCTTTTTATTTAAGAGATATTTACACGTCAATACATTGAAATAAATGTCAGATTTTTAAATATCTTTTTGATCAAATTTATTGTATATGTATATAACAAGTAGTTAAAAAAAAAGAATAATCTAGTTTTTAACGCATAATGATAAATAAAACTTGACGCAAATATTTCTATTTGTATTGTTCAGCGAGAAAATGTTAATTTAACATTTAAGTAAATTATAAACTAGTAAAATAAATAAAGTTTACAACACTGAAAATGATTTCTGATGCATACTTCATTATACACTTGCAGAGGGTATTATAAATGTATACAGCATTTAAGGCGAGTACTCAGAAAAAGTTTGCTGAGGCCTAGAGAAAGCCAGTGTTGCCAATGCAACACACAAAAATAAACAAAAGTAGAATGGTAACTCTGTTGCGTAAGTTGCGCTTTTTGATTAAATTTTAAAAGCACATGGAAATGGAAAATGTAGGATATTCAATGTTTAGTAATTCAAGGGACGGCAATATGCGAAGACAGTTAAAAAATGTTGTAGATTTTTTTTATTTTGTTAAAAAAAAAGTAAAAATTGACATAACTAGGCTCCATAGATTGTTTCAGTTGTATTCTATATTCAGGAAATTTTTTCTTGATTAAAAAACTCCAAACATCTAGATTCTCTAAAATATATGTATATCGTTCATTAACGATAAGATTTTCAAACATTGAAAAACACGATTTTTCAGTTAATGCCGAAATATTCGTGATAACATGTTCTATTTTGTGTAAAAATTTCATAAATTCTCTAACTTTGAAAGATGTATTTTTAAATTTGTTACAGGTCTGTATTTTTTTTTTTTTTCATCTAACAGTGCATAGGACGGAATCGAACAGTTTTGTCGCCGGTCTTTAAGGTAAAGCTTTGCGCAGAATAAGTAGCAACAAAAAAAAGAACCGTATAGTTCACGAACCGGTTATTATTCATTTTAGATTTCTGCTCTTCCTCTCTTCTTTCCTTTTTTTCTCTCTCTCTATCACGCCTGGCAACAACAACCACCGACTTAACCATATCATGTTTTATTCTTCTTCTTCTTGTCCTTCTTGTTGTTGTTGTTCTTGTTCATGTTCATGTCACAGTCTCAGCGCCGCTTCAATTCTCGTTCCACACTCTGTGCAAAAAAAAAATTGGCTCGTTCTTAGACCCTGTACTTTAAAATTGCATAACCGACCCTTTGAAGTACATTCATATATACTCAGAGTAATATTAATCGTAAATCCAATATATGGATACATTTGACCTTATATATAGAGTACAGTTGACTTAAAAAAAAAAAAGAATTTATGTTCAGCATGATTAAGGAATATTTGAACTACATATTTTCAAAAATTAAAAAATTATAATACGGGTAATTGAAAAATTAAAAATGATTTAATTGAAATTTGATTTTAAAAATAAAGGTTACATATTTAGCGGAATTTAGCCCAGAACAACTGATCTGATTATCTGCAAAAAATTTATTTGCATGATTAGTTTACTAAGAAAACCTGAGTTGAAGTATCCGTTAACGCTTAAAAGTGATTGTAGAAATAAATGTTTTTTTGAGTATACATTCTTGACTTTGTTTTGTTAGAAAAATATTAATTTTTGAACCATACGTCCGAAATTCTTAGAATAAGAGAAAAACACCTATATTGTAATATTGTGTTTTTTGTATATTTTTCTAAAAGTATTTTCTCTAAAAGTTGTCTACAATTGAAAAAAAAAAGAATTAAATATATTTGATTTTAAAAGCTTTGCTTTTCTTCCGGGTTTTTTGAAGTCGAGTTTGCTCGACTGTAGCTTTTCCTACAAGTCTGTACTTCTTTTGCTTTTTGTTTTTGTTTGTCTTTTCTCTTCTTTGCTTTAGTAACTTTAATTTGCTGCCATTGCCGTTGGGGTCCGTTATACCGAGACCAGCGCTAGCTCTCCTCTTCTCCCCTCTCTACGAATGGCACTGTTTGTATCTGCCTGTGTGTGTGTGTGTGTGTGTGTATGTATAGGGCAGCTGCCTTGGGATTGGGATAGTCATCTGAATCTGAGTCAGCTCGAGCTTAAGACTTACACTCGCTAGACAACACGCTGTACTAAAATAACTGTCTGTCTTAGCTAACAACAACAACAACAACAACAACAACAGCAACAACAACGACGACAACAACATCTACATCATTGGCCAATGCTTTGTTTTCTTTTATTCTTTTCTTCTGTTCCCTGTCTTTGTTGCAGGTAAAATTTGCTGGCACTTAAAAGGAGTGCCCACTGTTGCTTGTACAAAGAAATTTGCAGTTTTTAGAAAATTCCCAAATGAATCGATTAAGCATCCACTTAATTAAACTACACGTACATAAAAGAGCTTCTTTTCGATGTCATCGTTATAAATGCATATTGGGAAATTTTATTTTAGTTTTGTAGAACGATTACAAGTCATAGTTCGCAATTTCATACTCAAATATAAATTGGTCATCTATATCAATTGCAGTTCCCTTGATCTATTCAAAAGCCAACTTCCCAAATTCAAACATCGACTTTTTAATGTTTCTTCTATATTTTAAATTACGTTTTTTTTTATTTTGTATCGATAACAATTTCATACAACATTTTCAGTTCCTTAAATCGATTATAAAGTAAAGTTCATACATATGTATGTATGTAATTTCATCATCAAATATACATACATATATTTAATATTGACAACAATTGAAGTTCTTTATATCTATCATAAAACAAAGTATGAGAATAGATAGATAATAAGATTTCAGTTCATTATAATGGTCTTATAGAATACGATATCATTCGCTTCAATTTCTTGTCGAAAACAAACAATATTTTGAATTTGGTTAAGAACATGTTAATCCAACTGGGGAAAAACATTTGTTTTTAATATTTACTTAATAAAGGGTCAAGAGACAGTCTTTAAAGGGAAATTTTTTTCTGGACCGATAATTTGGTTTGTCAGTGTATGTGGTAACAACAAACACACATAAAGATAAAGTACACACACACAGACTTACTAAATGCATACAGTATAAATAAAAGTTTTATATCTTTCTTTTGCCACCTTCTCCTACTACTGTTGTTGTTGTTTGACATTAGCTATTCTCTTTTAGACTTTTTCGCCATACGTTGCTGTTACTACAGTTGTTGTTGTTATTGTTAGTCTACCCTGTACCCATTTGAAATGGGCAAAAAGGGTATATTGGTTACGTAAAATGTATATAACAGACATATGAAATTTCTTGATCAGTCGAGTCGATTTAGCCCGTCTGTCCGTCCTTCTGTAGGGATGTTAATATTTTTAAAAATATCTATATCAATAATATTTCGATATGAATAAAATGTTTGCTCGATTAAAAAAAAAAAAAATGTCGAAAATATCAATCTAAGCGCAACTTTAAATTTATCATTTCACAAAGAAATCAAATTGGCTGCAACGTTAAAAACAAAAGCCAAAAATATCGCACAATAATAACTCATAATTATTGTCAGAAAAAATATAACTTCACAAAAAAATATCTATCATTATATTGTTGAATCAAAGAAATTTCAACAACCCTAGAGCTAGAGACTTCAAATTGGGTATGTATGTAGGTTCTTGGATACCATACGCAGGTCATGTTTGTTTTTATTTTGAAATCGGACCATTATATCATATAGCTGCCATAGAAACGATCGATCGAAAATCAAGTTGTGGTACTAAAAACTTTTTTTTTTTTTGGTTTATATGTAAAAATCTAAAAGAAAATGCATATAACTTCTTATTGAACATCCCAAACAAATTTGTTTCAAATCGGTCGAAAATTTAATACAGAGCTCTGCAAGGGCATCAAATCGTCGCCATGCCTGAGCACAGGGTATCCTACTGTCGAGTGTGCTCAGCTTATCCGCTTGTTGTGTTTTTTGTGTGTTGTTGTCATGGTCTTTAATTTTCCTTTACTTGCCATTTTTACTGTTGCGGCTTTGCCAGTTCGACTTTGTTCCCTTGCCCACCCCCTACTCCTACCCCTAGCCCTACCCACAGCAGTCAACCATCTCACACACACACACAGACAAGAGCAGGTCATTAAAATAACTTTGTTGCTCTGTCCTTCCTTTGTTCATTTCGCCTTGCTCTGCATTTTTATTGCCGTTGTCCGCGTCTGCGTCTTTTCACGTCTATTCGCCCTTTATCCAAATGATTCTCTTACATTGTTGTTGTTTTTGTGATTTTTGTTTTGTATATACAGTTAGTCAAGAAAGTGTTTTGACAAAATAAAAATTCACATACATACATGCATTTATTAGTTTTTTTATTTTTTTTAGATGCAAATAATTTTTAAGGTTCTAAGAATCATAGAAAAACAACCAAGAGTAATAAAATAAGAAATATAATAAAAACAGGGTATGAAACCGAAATGAATATCGTTTAAGGTTTCGGCTATTTAGTGTCAACTAAGAGCAGTTGACCTAAGTTAAACTAAAATTATGAAAATATCTTTAAAATGAAAATTAAAACTGAAACGATAAAAAATAAAACAAACTAAAAATGTAAAAGTATAAAAAAAAGTATGAGAAAAATATACATACATATGTAAGTAAAAGTCTGGGGATTTTAAATTTTGTCAAAACACTTTCTTGACTAACTGTATAAGTTTATTTGTTGGAGCCGGCATTTAAGCCGGCACAGAATGTTAGGCAAATTATTGCGATGTCTTGAATTTAGCTTTGTCATACAAAGATGCCGATGTTGCCACAGCTCCCCGTCCCTCCCTCCCCATCTTCCCCGGAACACCCACAGCACAGGCCGCAATCAGCAGGCGCAGTATACTGAGTGTAAGTGTATGAGTGCATGTACATTGTACATACATATGTATGTATATGCATGTATATATGTGTGTTTCTGTTGTTAGAGCAGGATGAGGGGTACATGGTACAAAATGAAAATGGCAAAACAAGGTCAAGTGTAGGGAGCAAAGTTTGTTTGAGTGCACACACACACACACACATACAAACACGCAAGCAAACACAAACTATAAATAAAAAACGAAAGCTCACACTCGCATACATAACTTTTTCATTAAGCTCCGTTGTTGTTGCAATTGCTTAAACAAAAATTGTCAGGCCGCTGACGACGTCGACGTCAACGTCGCTGTCGACGTCGCTATCCGCGTCTGAGTCACGCTCAACAGGCGATTGCATTGGCGGCCGCGCAAAAATTTGAGGTTAGCTTTTTGTCACATTGACGACGAAATAATTTGCACAAAGGTGTGAAGTTTTTGAGAGCTGAACTTGACGTATGGCAAAACCCAACCTCACCACACAACACACCTCACCACACCACTCCACAACCAAGCTGACGTCGACGACACCTGTGGATACGAATGCGAATGAAATAGAGCCAACGACAGAACAACAACAACAAAAACTAGTAGCACTGACTGCTGTCGAGCAAACTCAACTGTGATAGACCCTGTACTTATTCTGTTCAACAATGCAAACTAAAAGTGAATATAACAACAATTAAAATAATCATATTTAATTTAAAAAAAAATTAAATATTAAAAATTAAATTAAATTTGTAGTCGATTAAATTGACTTTATATTTTCTGTGTAAATCGACTTGGTTATAAAAAAAATCGTCTCATCAGATTTTGAATACATTTTGTAAAATTCTGTTAACAAAGGCCTATCTCGAACATAAAAAAAATACAATAGAGGTCGATTTATAAAAAATTTAAAATTCAAGCAGAAATAAACTAGATGAGTACCCAAAATTATTGCTATCGCTAAATTCATGATAATTCTTCCTGATATTATAAGCTATTATTACATATGAAATAATTATATTACTGATCTCGTTTGCTTATTATTATTTTTATTTTGATTTATTTTTCGCACATTTCGCTTTTGAAAAGCTTAATAAGCACATTGTAGTTTTCAACTACAGGGTCTAAAAATAATGAAAAATAAAAATAAAATCGACCGAAACAACCCTCAACAGAGATTTGCTGCCAATTAAGAAGAAGCAGCATGCTGGAAGGTGCTTGGGGGGGGGGGGGGTTGTTGGGTGTGGTAGCGACTGCGATAGGTTTCTTCTCTCCATTTCCGTCCCTTCGCTCTGTAAGAGCACATGTGTGACGTAGAAATGAGTGCATAAAAAAAGCATGGGATCAAAACGGCAGCTGAAAGTGTAACTTAAATATGTACATACATATGTACATTCACACAAAAGCAAATAATACTTTTGCACATACAGATCTATAATTTTATTTATACATGCATACAGACATACAAACGCATGTGCGATGTATGTATGCACATGTGTATGTATGTTTGTATACAAATTATATATCAACGCAAACATACATTCATACATACATATGTATGTATATGTACATACATATACACAGCAGCTAATACAACAACAACGTCACAAAACAAAAAAGAAACCTAAATAAAAAATTAAATGGAAATTTCTGATATAAAACACACACACAGACACAGAAATACATACATATATACATATGTACACATGCACACATTGCCAGTCAGCCAAACGTGAACATAGCGCACAAGCAAATGAAGTTTGGCAACGTCGCTTTTGTTCAGGCAGCATAACAAAGCAATGCGCTGCTGCTGCGCTGCCAGCGGCAAAAAGTAACGAGGCGGCGGCAACGTCGGCGTATGTATGCACAGTGGTCAATGCACATGCACATGCACATTTTTAACAACATTATTGCAAACATAATAAATAATATTACTTTATGAATACCATAATTTATATACATGAATTTATTTATATTTTTAGTTTACTTAAAAATAATATGCATATCTGTTAACCCATTTTGTCTCACTGTGCGACAGCAGACTAACAAACAAATAACAAGCAAGTATGACGGTCGTCGCGACGGAAAGCGCGTCAGAGAGCGCAATGTAGTTTTTGCGCAGCGCACACAGCAACAGCAGAAACACACCGAGAGATAGAGATAAAAACTGAGAGAGCGAGAGAGAGTTAAATGAAAGAAACAGCAAAACAAAAAAATAACAAGATACCCAGTGGTGAATGTACTGCGTCAGCAGGAATCAATGATATTTAGCTCGTTTCTTGGAAAACTAAAGGCACAACGTGAACGGATTATATTTTCAAAAATATGCTATAAGAATAAGCTATGTATGCATGTATTCTTAAATTGCAAATGCCACAGGTAAAAATTTGACCACAGAAAATGTACCATGTTTATGAGGCAGCTTAATCTTATTAAATTAAATTTTTTGATTCACAACAAATACAATTATAAATCTATTGTTTTCTATAATTTAATTTTAAAAATTAAAATTATCCCATTTTCGCGTTAAAGCGCATTAATTAATTTATTAGTTAGTTAGAAACTAAAATTACAAAATTAAAATAAAAAAATTAGTTAAAGTTAAAGAACATTTATATTTAAATTTAAGCTTGACTTGTTTAAGCTTAATGTGTAGCAAAATCAAACAATTAAAGAGTCTTTAATTTAGAATGTGTTAAATTAACGAGTACCGTTTTTTTCCCCCATTATTTTTTTTTGAATTTGGAATCAGTCACAATTTGTCATCGCAATTGCAATTTGACTTTAAACTGCGATTTAATACACACAAATATGCACATAAATACATACATACATGCAAACATACAATATATGCATGAATGTACGCATATACATACATAAATTTAATTCATATGGAAAACAGCAGAAACAGACATACACACGCACACTAGTCAGCTGAGCACAACAAAGTGCAAAATGCGCCAGTGGGTGGGTGACTCTCAGCTCTCAGCACTCGGCACACAAAAATAACAATAAAACAAAAAAAACATTTTTTTTTGTAAGCTACAATTTGACACACAAAGCAGCTGTCTGCACACAGACACACATATATATTACACGCTGTGTTGCCGTAGATACATATATATATATGTATGTACGTAACCAACGGATACATAAGTATCTCTGGCAGCAGTTTGTAGGAAGGAGCAAGCGGCGTTTGTTATCTACTGCGCATTGTCTTGGTGTTGTTTGCGTAGCTGTCTGTCTGCCAGTGTGCATGTGCTTGTGTGTGTAGAAGAAGATGAAGCAAAAGTGGAAGAGGAAGAGACAGCGCTGGCAGCAGCAGCAGCAGCAGCAGCAGCAGCAGAATACCGAATACAAGAGTTGACAATTTTAGTTCAATTTAGTTCGTTCACTATTGAGCTTTAAACATTTAGCTGTTCACGACCAATAAGGATAAGCATTAGTTTTACAATTTTATTTCAATTTTCTCTGTTTTATTTTTAAGTATTGCAATTTAAAATATAAAAATTTTGGATTTTAATTCATGTATTTTACTAATTGTAGTTCTTTAAAAAATTTAAAGTAATATTAATGAAAATGAAATTTCAACTGTCAAAAGGAACAGATTGAAGAAAATACAGTGGGTCACAGCTTATTGTTATAACATAACATTTTGTGCTCTGATTTGTTTTTATAGCTTAATTCAGAAACATATATGTACATAAGACATAAAATGAAAATATTTTCCTAAAGTATCAATATTAATTAGGAAAGCTGCATTATAATTTTATTTTTGTCTCCTTCCCATTGAAAGTTAAAATCATTTAAAATTTGCAATATGTAAGAGTAGTGGGTCAACTAAACTAGGAGCCAGTGTATGTATGAAGTTCATTTATGACTCAGTAAGTTCACTCGCTCATTTGAGCTGACTCGTTTATTTAAGCTGATTCGGAGCGAAACTAAACAACTCTAACGATTACTCGTAACTAGCGCAGACGCTTGTAGTCATGGTAGCGGGCGGGCGGGCAGTTGTTCCGTCGGTCGGTCGGTTAGTCGGGCGGTCGATTGGTCGGTCGGAGAGCCGAGCCATGCACACAAATCAACATGACACGACCAACGGCAACAACACCGACAGCAACTGAAAAACCGGCACATTCAACTTCAACGCACACAGACGCAGACAGTGACAGACGTAACAGACGGACAGACACTCACACGCAAAAAAGAGACAGAGAGACAGACAAAGCGACAGACAAACGGCCAGACCAACTGACTGACTGACTGATGAGTGCGCCACAGTTTGCTAGCGTGCCAAAGTGGCGGAGACAGAGTGAGAGACGAGAAGAGAGCAAGAGCAAGAGCGAGTGTAAGCAAGATGGAGCACGATGATGAGCGAAAAGGGGAGCGCGCTAGTGAGAACGTGACGTTGGTGGGTGACGGAGGAGGGGGAAAGACCCATGCGAACGAACGCGTCAGCCAACGAAATAAATAAAGCAAAAGGTTGGCAGGCAACAACAACAACAACAACAACATTGACAAAAAGCAATGCAAATAAAACGAGTAACGCAAAAATAAAAATAACAAGAATATGTAATAATAAAAAAAGCTAAATAAAATGAAAGCAAACGAAACAAGCGACGGAGAATGAGAACGGCCTGCGAATTTTTATACACACATGTATCTCTTTATGTTTGTATATTTATATGTACATATGTATGTTTGTATGCATGAACTTGTTTCTGTGTGTGTGTGTATCTGTGTATGGTTAAAGAGATGACTGAGTGTTTTTATTGGGACGGTGATAGGGATGGAGCAACGGGGGCGTTGGCATGAATGCTCTTTGCCAGGGCAGCGACTGCAGCTTAGACAGCCGGAGGTAAAGCTGCACCGTCCGTCCGTCCAGATGCCATGCAAATCGATGGGTTCGACTCATCCATGGCAAATGTTGAATGGATTGGGAGAGGACTATGCTCCATAATGGGTTGCGTGTGCAAACATATGTATGTATGTATTTATGTACATACAGTTAGTCAAGAAAGTGTTTTGACAAAACTAAAGTGCACATATTTACACATGGGTATTTCCAGGATTGAGAATTTGACATTTGTAGGACTTGCAATGAAAAAATATGGAAAAAATTTACATTTTCAATAATGTTTTCTTATTTTTTCAGGCATTGGCTTTAGTATTTTGTATAGTGATATCGCGAACGTGACAGGACTTCCACTAGTTTATGACAAGAATTTTTTATCAAATTTTATTTAGAAAAACAAAAAAAATTCTTTAAATCTTAGAAATATATCTGAATTGAAATGTTTTTTTTTTCAATGTCTTAATAAACCCTCCCAAAAGTGTATGTAGTTTTGGAAAGTTTTCGGTTGATTTCGATTTCTGACATACAGGTTATTTTAAGTTATTGAAAGAAACGGCCCTCAGCGTCTTAAACTTTACTTTAACTCCTCTGACAAATTTCAGTTTTATTTTCTTACTTTTAAAGTGCAGGGTCTACATTGTTCATAAAGAATTAATAAATAAATATATAAGTGTATACTTTTATGTTTGATTTTTCGTTTAAGTATGCATGTGCAACAAGGCGGGATTATTGATTGATCGATAGTAGTCTGTGAAATATCTATCGAATTGTAAAATACTTAAATTCCTTGCACAAAATTGAGAAAAATATATATGTATACTCATTGAACCGTTTTTTTTCCCTTTTTTGTTTGAGGTTTAAATTGCCCTTGTTTTCAACGCGGTGAATGAATAAACAAAAAAGAATAAAGTTGATTGATTGTTTAATTAATTCTGTAGAGATTCTGAATATGTAAATATGAACATGTATTTTCCAAAATTTATAAACTGCGTTTTCATACCCATTTAGAACTTTTGATTGCTTATTTTTTAACAACTACAACTAATTAATATTACATACACATTATGTTTGTAAGATTAAGCATTTTTAAATATGTAGTTACACTTGAAGTGTAGAAAATGGTGGATTAAATTATAAGTAAATTTCCATTTCTTGATTTAAGCTTTACGTGTAATTCGAGTCGTGCGAGAAGTGAATTAAAAAAAAATTTATTTTCAAAACGTCGAAAAATGATATCCTTGCAGAGGCTCCGAAAATTTAATTTAGCTTTTGGTATAAAGTAATATTTAATAACAATTTCCAAACAACAAAACACATTATGTTAAATTTAGTTTAATAATATTGAATGAAAAAGAGATTTTCGGCCAAAAAATAAATTTTCTACCGATTCGATTCAATTTAAGTTGGTTCAATATCCAAAAAGACGAACTTGTAACATATTGGTTTAAGATAGCTTAAGTCTGAGAGACTGGCTATTAAAAGCACACGGACAGAGGGAGATGGCAATGTCGACTTAGCTCCTGATTAAGAAAATATATTCTTTATATGGGGTCTTCCCCATATAAAGGGTTTTTATTTTAACAAAAAACACAATATACCAAAATTTTTATTTTTATATTTCATTAAAATCTATCTTTATTAACTGATACTAGGCTGTGATAATTCTTTATTGTAAAGTCGTTAAAAAGTTGCTAGGCATGAGACCTCCAAGCGTAAGGGAGAAACCTTCAGTCGCAACCCCGGCAGTTGCTCGACATTGACCTATATCGATCGGTTTCGAGGCCCATTGCGTAGTACTTAAACAGTTGTGCGATGCCCCCACGTGGACCGCATTCAATTCTAACAACAGTTTGCCCCACCAAAATTATGAATGTTCATGTGTATGTATGTATAGTGAGCATTGGTCTATCTGAGTGCCTTCAACCTGGATTCTATTTTGATGCATGCTTTTTCATTTCTCGCTTTGTTGCTAATTTCGGCTTTGTTAATGTGTTTTATTGAGGTTTTTAATTATCGGCAGATCACGCTTATCACAAAACACGTCCGCGTCCGCACGTCCGCAGTCCAAAGATTCAACTTTACCTTACCCCGTGCCCGCAACTCAACACGATTGACGTGCCATGCCTATGCCCGGCACACCTCTCTGCGACAGTGTTGTCGACCCTAAAGAAGATAAAAAAAAAAAACTAAATTAAAATAAGCTACAAATACCTAGAAAATTTTTTAAACATTTTCTCAAATTTGTATCAATCCAAAAGCAATGCAAAAGTTTTTTCAAATGTTAAAACATTTTACCAATCACACATTTTATATACTTAAAAAAACCCTTAACAAATTTTCAATGGTATGACCTTTTTAAAATTTATTTTCAAAGGTGAAGCTTGTATTTCTGATCATCATTTGAAGTTGAAGTTGATTCGATTCTTGTGACTCCATAAATGTATTTGAAACATTAAATCTCTCACGTTTCCGGATGCCAATTTAGTTAAAACTTTTAACCAGGGTATCAACTCCAAATGAATACTGGATATAGTTAAAGTTTTGGTTTGCATTTTGATATTCGGTTATTAGCTACGAAACATCTCTGTTTAACAGTTTTGTAACGGCTATAAGGTTTTTTGATGTTTCGGTTTCGAAATACCGTAAATTAAAAAGAAAAAGATCTGTTAATCAGATCAATATTAAAATTATAAATAAAGATTAAATTTAGCTTGAAAAACGATGATTACACCTTATCAAGAAAGTTGAATTAAATGATTAATTGAACTGATACTAGCCGATATATGTACATGAATCGATAGCCATATGTTTATCTCGGTTTGACTAATTTCAGTTTCGGTGCAATAAAAAACATTTGTTTCGGTTACGGTATCTAGTTTCAAGCGGTTCATACCGATTAACGGTTACGACTCTGGTTTTAATCCCCTATTTCAATAAAAATCCAAAACTGGCGGCAAAATAGCTAAAACGGCAACGCTGTTGACCGACGGATTGAAAGAACGACCGATCTTCGTCAGTAGTCGTAGCAATTCACAGTTAAGTCAGTTGTCATATGTACATACACACAAGCAAACATTTCTATATACTGCATGTGTGTGTGTGTGTAAAAGGAAAGAAGAAAACAAAAGCAAACCTGAATTTATGACTGCGACTGGTGGGTGACATTGCGGAGAAGGCAAAGTGAAATGGCAAACATTGACTGAGAATGGCCAGATAAAGAGCGAGTGAGATAACAATAAGTTATTGCGAAGCCGAATAAGCGCAAAAGTAGCGCAACTTGCGGTTACAACAACTAGCAGAATGAGAACAACAATAACAACAAGCAGCAGAAAGCATGGGGAGCACTACAAGCAGCGAGTGAGCGAGAGAGCAGGAGAAGTGGGAGCTTTTCCAGCGTTTGCCGGTTATGTGCGCGCGTAATCGACGCCGATGTCGGCGGCTTCATTATCATCATCATCATCGTCAACTGTTTCACACATATGCATGCGTGTGTATGTACAGTGAATCAACAAATTATTGGCACACCTCGAATATTTGAGTTTGTTTTAAAATAACTTTCACATCAGCACTGCCAAAAATCTCGGCACTCCGCATAGACAAAACCCCAGAAACCCCATAATAATATTTAATATTAATATTTTCGAAAGCAAGTATGCAATATATACCGATTATTCTCAAGTATAGTCGCAATAAAAATAAATTAGCAATTTCGATTGCTAACCATCTATCATCCGCAATAACCTTACTAATTACCACAAAAAAATCAAGATCATTTGGATCCAATCAGCCTGCCCCTAAATTTTAACTTTCATGACATCACAAAATATCTGAAAAAAAAATCCTTACTTTTCCGATACCTTTCGAGAAATCCCTGACCGTACAAATACCAAATACTTATTACATTACCTTTTACAAACTTATACTACTACTTATACTTAGTTTTATATTAATACTATTACAAATGCCAACACCAACACTTATTGATCTGATTGGGTTTTTCAGAGATTTCTTGCAACAAATTTTGGGTCATTTTTAATTTAATTTTTTTCGTTGCTGCATTTAGTCGTCTATTAATAAATAAATAAATGAAATAAATAAAAACTTTGAAAGCAGTTAACTTCGAGCAAAAGTAAGGATGCAATATTAATTATGTAAATATTTTGTAATATTTGTGTGCCAATTTATTTTGTATTTACTGTATGTAAGGCTGCACAGTGAACTGCTTTGGTACCGCGCACTGCTTTGCCCCCTCGCACTGCTTGGTCATTCGTTTTGCGATCGCGTCTTGTATTACGTGTTGGCTTTTTATTTTCTTTTTTTTTTTTTGCATGTGTTGTCGTCTTGTCTTGGCTTTATTTGTGCATGGCTGGTACGCTGTTATTTGTTGTTGCTGTTGTTAAAGCCAACTCAATCAAGTCCGAGTCCCCTGACACCCAGCAACAGGGTCCAGCAACTTGATAATCGCCTCGAAGACCGGTTTCCTCTTACTGTCTTGCATATTTTTAGCAACAAGTTGAAACGCGGACAGAAATGGCGGCAGAAGAAGAGGACAGAAAACATATACACACACACACACAATGATAAAGAAAACGTGTCTTTGTGTATGTGTGTGTAGAGATCGTACAAAGAGTCGGCGGAATTCGCTTGTAACAAAATTGTTTTTATGCTTTGGCAAACGATCCGCGCCAAAAGCACCGCTCCGCCATTGCCTCCCCCTTTTCGGACATGTCGGACATTCGGTCGGTCGGGCAGACGGAAACGACAGCAAACGACCGCAAACATAGCCGCGTCATCGTCGCTGCCAACGTCGACGCCGTTGCGCCGCTAAACAATTGCCGTCCATTGTTGTCGTTGAGCGACCCCCACGGCCCCAACAATGAGACGCGACGCGAGGCGAGGCGACGCGAGGCGAAACGAAGACGATGATGTTTTTTCTATACACTTTCCTCACCGTCATTGCCTTATGCACTGTTGTCAAATTTCATACAATTGTACCAAAGCTGTTACATTTGTAATTCGTTGATACAATGGATAATTTTTGTTTCGAAACAAATATTGATTTCGCTCTCGGTTCCGGAAGGTCCCGAAACAACTGTTTCGCTTTTATCCTTTTGCTTAAGTTATCAGTCCTGGTACAATACAATTATTAATAATTCGATAATGTTAAAATCAAAATTATAAAACGGTTAATTTCGGTTAATAGTTTAGGTATTATTACCTGATTTTTGTCTTATCGTTGTTTTATTTTATTTTTGTAATAAAAGTTATGAATTTAAAATACATACTCACATGGGTATGTTCCTCAAATTATAAACCAAGCAAAAATATTTAAGTTCAATCATTTAAATTTCTTGTGGAAAAAAAGTACTATATCTACACCGATCGTAATGCTTGACGTTTTTTTCGCTAAAATAAAGATAACCTTTATTTATTCATGTATTTATGTAAGTTAAAGCCAAAATTTTGTATGTTGGGTATATTTTCCAATATTAAATAGAGTTAAGTAATGTAGTTCCATAATGTTTCGACTATTGCTATCGATAATTGCAAATCTACAGAATAAATTTTGAAAATAATTGTTTGCTCATTTATTTATACTGTTTTCTGTTATAAAATACTAAAAATTTTAAAGTTTGTGCCAATAGCAAAAGTTGGTGATGAGTACTCTCGATAATTGTCATGCAAAAGTTTAACAAACTATAGTAGAGTTGAAAATTTCCAAAAATAATTTATTATTAATACCATAGCGCTACAAGTTTAACTTATATATAAGGCAATAGTCACAACACTAATATCAACTTCACAATTAAAATGATATTACTTAATATATATCTATGTTCAATCTAATAATCAACATTAATTTTAAGAATTCCTGGCAATCTATGTTCAATCTAATAATCAACATTAATTTTAAGAATTCCTGGCAATAAGAATAAGAGATAAATTAGGTAATACACACATTCTTAAATTTTAAGCAGATTATGTTTGCTTTAATAAGCGTATGCAAACGTCGGTTTTGTATTTTTTACTGTTATTCTTGTTTCATGTTTTCTTACATTTCGTTACATTTGCCTTGCCATTCATATTTTGTTTATTGTTGTTACCGTCTTACTTGCCTTATCCCCCACCCCCCTGCTTAGCCACCATTCTCCAGCTCCACGCCCATTCCCCTCGCTTCCCTGTTGGACAAGCGTGCGGCCGCAAAAGTTGCGCCATGGGGCAAACACAATGGCACTTTGACCCTGACTTTTAATATGTGCGCTGTCGCCGTCGCCGTCGCTTGCCTCCCATTCTACTCCCCACCCGAGCACACCCACAGCCCCATACCACAACACTAACGTGTTAAATTATTGTTATTGTTATACCCTCTAAACCATAAAATGGTTAAAAGGGTTGTAGACGACATTTATGAACCTGTAAAACATATATGATTATGAATTTCTATAGCCGTGTGCATTTTAGGGACAATGAGGTCTTTAAAGTGAAGTGTAAGTGAAGTTCTGGAGCGGACAGACGTATTTACAGCTAAATTTTAAAGTTATAATCTCAAAGTTTGGCGTACAACAATTTTACAACACTGTTTAATACCAAATACTGTACATGTTTAAATATGGTACAAGTTGAAAATAAAGATCCCTTCTGTATCTTTAAAAAGTTTTCAGCTAAATTCAAAAAATTAAACATAAACCAAGTACGTAACGCAGCACTGAAAATCTTAAAAAAAAGTGAGCAATTAAAAAAATTTAATAAACAAAGAGTATAACTGTCATTTTATGAAAAAAATAAGTTATTGGATAAGTGTTAATTTAAAGTTAACTACAGGGTATCTACTTCTAAAAAAAATTCTTAGCCTATTGAATTTTTAAAAACTTTTTTGACCTGTGTCAGTTGAACTTAAAAGTCATAAGCTAGCAATTATATTAAGAAGTGTCTCACAACACTAAAGCTTAAAAGAAAAACAGATTAAATAAAATGAAAATGAATAAAAAAAAATGGAATATTTAGTCTATTTTGTGTTTTTCAGACAGCAACAGGGTATCATAGAGTTAAGCTCATATACAAAAGAGTGCAAAGGAGAGCGAGATAGAGAGTGTTTTCTTAGTCGTTATTATTGTTATGAATGTGTTTGTTGTGTTGTTGCTAAACGCTAAAGTATGATTAATTGACTGGAGGTTATGCGGCGCACTTCAACACATTTTACATTGTGTTCCCATCCCCCCTCCCCCCCCCCCCTCATCACATTCCACATCCCTTACCTATCTACTACTTATTCTCCACTGCCCACCCCACACATGGTACAGCTCTTACATGCCTTTGTCACATGTACAGTTAATTTGCCTTGGCAACGCCAGCTTGCAACTCATCAGCTTGCCACACAGTCTCCAGTTGCAGCACTGCGTCTTGACTCTTATCAGCGTTTTATATGTGCAGCAGAGTATGGTGACAAAGTGGGGTGGGGCTGCAAGGACAACCGCTGCTCTCATATCACCCACAACAAATCCGAAACCTTTTTCAAAAACACAGCTCCGTTTTCAAGGCGTTTGTGGGTGAAGGGAAAAAGAAACGCTGTATAGAATGATGTGGCATATCGTTTAATAAGAAAATTGTATAATGAGCACACATAAATTCCAGTGAAATAGTTTACTTATAGTCCATACTTCAATTTATATCAGTTTTCCGAAAGTTATATAAGAATAAATTGTAATCACATAGTAAGAAGCGTAGATTTAAAATTTGGATTTTTTTGAATAAGATATTAATATTTGATTGGACAATTTGACTGTAAATAAATTTTGTGGCTAATTTTGATAATTTTCATCAATTGATTCAATTGTGAGTCTTATATTTATTAATTTGGGAATTTCAACTTTTTCTTGCAAAGTTCGACTTTTACATTCTTCATTACATTTTCGATAGATTTCATCTCGAAAATTTTAGACTTTCTGTTCATAATAGAGTTGTGAAGCGTTGTAAAATTGAAGGATTCTTTTTTTTCACAAAAAATGGTAACCCAAATTAACGGTCAATTCAAATACGTTCCTAGTCCCTACTTTTTGAGTTGAAAAATTTTGTGTTTTTAGTCCTTGGTTGGACGAAAATTGTGTTTTAAGGACAAATGATTCTATGAAATTTTGAAAGTACTGTTCCTAAGAAGAGTTTAAAAATAAATATTTTTAGGGTCGGAATAAAGACAATAAATATATGCTAATAATTCAAAAAGCTGGGAGTAGGAATTGATTTTAGAACTATGATTTCTTGGTTGAAAACATCTTAGAATTGACCGTAGATGACGAATTCCGGTTACCATTTTTCAATTTCTTTGTGCCCATACAAATCGATGCACCCTTATGTTCATAGTGGGTTCGAACAGGAGTTTTTGTCGCATTTTCAATACGGCCTCTCAGCACTACTGTGATAATTTAAGTCTGCTTGCTTTAACCGTTTTGTCTAAACGTTGATTTATTTTCAACTTTTACCAGTCTTGACAAATTTAAAATTAAAGATCTCTTCTACTTTTCAAGAAACATACTTTTTCTGTAAAATGTGGATCCCCAGGTTGAGAAAATACTTTTTAAACATATAGACCATTTTTTATTTATTTGTATTTTTTTTTTAACCGTGTTTTGAGAGATGAGCTTGCATTTTTTATAATTCCTCGAGAACGTCACAACCGATCTTAAAAAGCATTACGTTTTCTAAAAGTTTAATATATCATATTCATATACATTTTCAAATTTATATCATTGACCTTTTAAGTCTACATATAATTTTGAATACAAAAAATTGTTTTTGTTGTGCGTCTTGTTTTGTACAATTTTTGACCTAAAAAAGTTCTGGGAAAATAAGAGAAAAATAATTTGTTACTCACTGAACTTAAATTATTACATTAAATAGGCGTCGTGTTAGGTGTTAATGATTAACTGCATTTTATGAGCATGGCCTAAAAGTATGCTATAGAAATGATTGCCTTTTATCCAAAACGCAAACCGCTCATATGAGATCAATTAAAAATACATTTCTAATTTTCACAAGAATAATAATAATGTATTTATGCAAAAAAAAATAAACTGTTACACATACAAAAAAAATTATACATTTACATGTTTGAAAAGGAAAGGAAAAATAGTTGAAAAAAAAAAGATAAATGGCAAAAGTGGAAATGTTAGTTATTTTTTGATTCAGACATTTCGAACGCCTCGGAGTTCCTTGTCGGCCTTCTTGAGGGTTACAAAGTTGTTGAGCTGCTTGACGCGCAATTTCGACCAGACCATAAAGTTGCTAAGACCTAGAATAGTTGCGGCATGCAGAGCAGCTCCCTCAGGATAAAGGACTGTGGAACAGCCAAGACCCGATGGCACATTGAGACTGGACCAGACATCGACCTGCATGTTGTCGGACTTAACGGGTGGACAATTGATAACCGGATAGTTTGTGCTGCCTGAGACGACGGGACCAAGTCCATTGGAACGACCAGCGACAGCGATAAAGATTAGATTGCTCATGACAGATTCATATTCGCGGACAATGCGCAATGTCTCCTCGGGACACTTGTGGGCGGAACTAACTCTCAGCTCGACGTTGAGGCCAAGGGAACGACAGCTGCTTGCGATCTTTTCGCTGTGCGACGTATCCGATGCGCTGCCCATGAGGATAACAACCAAATGATCCTTGCGTGGAACAATATCCGCCAGCTGCTCTGATACCCAGATAAAGTTACGCTTCACCGTATCCAGATCGGTGGAGGTAACCGATGTTAGATTGCGATAGACCTGCTTATCGACCATCAAACGCTTATCTCCGGCTGGCCAAAGACGCCATGAATCAGAGTCTATAATATCGGCCAGAATAATATTGCCATCTTCGTCCACACCGTACTCCACCTTCATGTCGATCAACGCACAGTTCTTCGTTTGCCACGCCCTCTCCAATACCTCAAATACCAGCAATGTCATCCGTCTCATTATGTCCACCTCATCTTGACCTGTAAAAGGAAGAATTTTCACTCTTGCATTCAATTTCACAACAAATTTCTTCAGTTTTATTCCTCTTACCAATCAGCAGGCCATTCAGCTCGAATTTGGCCGAAATGATTTGCTCATCGCTCCACTGGGGATCGTGATTGGCGTCGTCCTTGAAGAAGGTCTCCTGTTTTGGTGGCGAGAATCTGTTAAAAGCCGAGAAAGATTTAGATTATTTAATTACCGCTTTAACTTTAACATAGTATATAATATTACACATCGACGATAAAGTTTCACATCCCTTACACAAATTTCTTGTTCTCATAAAAATTATAACACTTTATAAATTTTAATCAAAATAATTGAAATATTCTTAAAACTTTTTTTCAAATTTCTCTGAATATTACATAAATTATGATGCGCTATATACAGCATACTAATTAAAAAAAACAACTTGAATTGCTCGAAAAATATGATTTAGAAACTTAAATAATTATTTTTGTCGAAAAAACTTTAAGGTTCTCCAAAAGAACTTTCAGATTAACTAAGTAATTCCTCTGTCCCTAGGAAAACACTTTACACTATACCAACTTTATAGGAAATTCAGAAAAGAAACATGAAAAATTTACAAAAAAAAAAAGTTAAAAACTCTCGAAATCGAAGCCAACCGAAAATCTTCCAAAAATTTATGGAGATTTGGAGATTTTTTGTTGGATTCGCTTTCTGAATATGTATAACAGTTTGAAAATTAGAATTGGTGTTGTAAAAAATCAATATTTAATGGTAATCGAATTTTTTTAAAAACAATAAAATAAATAGTTTCCGATAAAAAGGATTTAAATAAAAATTTGGAAAAATACTTGAATACAATAAACTCATTATATTTATAACACTTCGGTGCTTTCCACAAGATAAGTGTTTGATAAAGACAAATAACTTATAAAGAAAATCTATTTTAAAAAAAATTAATAATAATAATAAGAAAAACTCTCGGAATAAACGTGGAACTCATTGATTTCTTCGAATTAAGCTCATAAACAGCACTTGGGCGTTAATGGAAGGTTAACCTTAGTTGGAATTGAAAGTTGTTTTCCACAAAATGAATATTGCGAATCTGTTAAGCCATCTATGAATTTTCACAATGTTATTGCCGCGCTTCGGTGCATCGCTTATCAGGGCAACGGGGCGACCGTCGACCTCGATTGTGGTTGAATTTGTTTACCACAGCATCTGTCGGTCTGTTGATGGGGTCTATGTGGGGTAGTATGGAGGTTGAAGCAGGAGAGGGAGAAGAAGAAGTAGATGGAAAGAGGGAAGGAACACTGTTCACTGACGTTAGCTGCATTGATAAGCGGCTATTGCAGCGAACTGTGTGGCGCATGCAGTTAACGGTGAGATAACCCCAACGGGATGCTACTGACCTGTAACCCTCTGGTACGCCCACGTTGCGCTTGAGAAAAGATCCGGTTGCCAGGCGACGTGTAACCCATTCAATTGGTATCATCTGGCATTTGCGGGCTATGAACGCCTTTGGGCCACAATGTTTCACGTAGGCGGTGCGTACACCTGACAGTCAAGAGAAAATACAATCGAAGAGATTATTATAATAATCATTAAAGTAAGTGGGATTATATTGTAAGTAGAATGAAAAATTCGCAGCACCCAAAATGTGTTACCCTTGCATTAATTTTAATATAAAGCAAGACTAATCTTTAATTCAATTTAGTTAAAATAATTCGAAAAACAAGAGTTTCTTTAGCAAAATGTTAATAGTAGTCTGATTTTAACCAAATTTGTACAGAATATAGGAGACAATACCAAATACACTAACTGCGACTTTTTCTGACATATCTTAAGAAATAAAGTGGCTTATACATAAATGCAATTTTCGATCTATTATTATTATTTTTTTATATATATATATGATTTAGTAATCCAAACCGTTCGATTACGAAATACATTTGTACTATCTTTTACAAAAAAAGGACCTTTACCAAGGCTTATCAAAATACATATGTAGTTTTAAAAATTGAGAGACTAGTTTGCATAGAAAAAGATGGATATTTTCTCGTATATATTGTATATATACAGTAAGTTAAGTAAATGTTTAGACAAAAGAAAAGTGCAAATGAATTTCATTGTTTCTATACTTTATACTATACCCCAAATCAAAAAAAAAAAAAAAACCCAAATATAGACCGATTTATCATGAATTTAGCCAAAAAAAAAAATAGATTGGGGTCTCAACTAGTTTTTTTTATTTAAATCTTTAAAGTTTCCATACTATTTTTTTTGTTGTTTTGTGCAACACGGAACTACTACGGGCCGTTTACCAGCACTAGTTTCGTTTGACTTGTCGATTTTTTGGCCAGTTTACCAAGTACATAATGGATTTGTGAGCTTTATTTGGAAAAATCTCAATCGAAAAATAATATAATGAAAAAATATAATTATATTGAATATTTGGCCAAGCTCCAATTCCAAAAGAAGTTGGAAGACCAATGGAGAAGCATTTATAAGATTTTTTTGTTCATGAAGTGGGTGTGTTACCGAGAAAAAAAAGCGGCGCAGGCAAAATTTTTGTTTAAAAAATGTTAAAAAAAAAAATTTTTTGCCTATGGTCCTCTATTTAAACTCCCCAACACCTCTAGAATGAAGTTAAACATCTCTATTAAGAAGCTACTTGTGACCGTGTGACCAAATCAGTGTTGGTAAACGAGCTGTAAGGTGAAAAGTTGCACAAATCAACAACAAAAATAGGCAACTTTGTATAGAAATTTCAAAGATTAAAAAAAAAATTAGTTGAAACCCTAATGTAATTTTTGTTTTTTTTTGTTTTTTTTTTTTTTGGTTTGGAGTTGCCTCAGACTAATAGACTTTTACAGTAAATTTAAATATGTTTTTGTTTTTAAACTTACCCGCTTCGTTGAGCAGACGAAAGACTTGGCCATTTGTGGTATTTGAGATTTCAGCCTTGCCGGCCAAATCGTGAGCCTTAACACCGTCGCCGGCTGTAATGCGATCCTTGCTTAACAACAGACATAGGCCGGGATGTTCGGGCAGATTGTAGACTTGCTTCGTTTTGCCCTCGATGATCACCTTGCCGAGCTTGTAGCCCTCAACTGTAGATGGCGTTAATGCAGTGTTTGAATTGATTTGATCTGTTCTGATCTGATCAATAGCACTTACTTGATGTCGTTGTGGTTGCCATTGTTTATCTGTTTATTATTGTTGTTTGCTTGAAATTAACTTGAATTGCGGCAAGCAAGCAGTTTTCAATTGCAAGTCTCACGTGTTGCGCGTTACGCTTTGTGCTCAATATTCGCCAATTAATTTTCCACTCGTTGTCGTCGTCGTCGTCTGCATCGAAGTCAAGCTCCAAGCCAACTGTGTGACAGCGAACGCGCTGCGAACGACTTTATGTGTTTTATTATGCTTGTTTTCGGCTTGCTTATCTCGTACACAAAAAAAAAAACACACACACACACACATGAAAGCACACAAGCTCATGCACACAGACATAAGGCGACGAACACACGTGCGTAGGCAAAGGCAACGATCGCCTACTCTGAGACAAGGTTGCCACTTACTGAAAATATATCGTAACATATTTTATAGAAAAGTGTACCATTTTTGGAATAAAGTGTACAATATATTTATGCATGCTAAAGAAAGATACATTTTCTCATTAGATAAATATCAGCTGTTTGTTGTGGACGCACAAACAAATGAAAAAAGGACGTTTGGACTTTTTTACAACGGAGGAGAAGATAAAGTTGATAAAAGAAGTGAAGAAGTACCCGATCCTATATGACTTAAATAAAAATAGCATTTCGATGCAATTTTCATAGATTGACCCAATATGCGCTCGGCCTGCGTTCGTCGTCCTCTTCTTCCTTCAGCATAGGGCATATGCTAACAATCCCGACTCCCAAACTTAAAAACTTTCAATTGTATTTATTTTTCAAGTTTGTCGCTTTATTAAATGTAAGCAAAGCACAGCTGACGCACCAATGTGACCATTCAACGTTTGGTTACTTTTTGGTGCTGCGTTGGTCACACTAATTTTCGTCGCTGAGCGTCCAAATTTATCACTTGTTTTTATTCGCTCCTCACAAAATTTAGTGAGTACCTACCTTAACTTTCAAATTTGTACTTTGCGTAAAAATTTAACCAAACGCAAAGTACAGCATCATTAATTTTTGGTTTTACTTACTTATGGATTTTAAAAATTTCCAATTTGGAGTTTTAATCAGAAAACCTATTTTCTGCATCGAGAAGAAATAAATTTAATAAGCAAAATGTAAACAGAATAGGAAAAAGTATCGCTCAAAAAAAAGTGATCCAATGTACCAACCAATAAGATAAATGTACCAGTTTTGGTAAAAGTGTACCAACAAGGGCAATCGTGCTCTTAGAGTGGGAGAGAACGAGACAGCGCACAAGCAAAACGTACCACATGACTTTGACATGCCGTTTGGCACAGCGTTAAATCTGAATCATGTTTTAAATGTATATGTAACATATATGTATATAATAATAAAGCGGTGCTTAACTTGCAAAATGCAACAAATAAAGTTAATCTGGCTAACAACTGTTGACTGTCTGACCATGAGCAAAAACACAGACGATTGCGTCGACAAAGTGACAGCACAAGTGATTGGAAGAGTATTCAATGGTCGTCATTCTTGCGTATTATTTGTTTTTCTTTTAAACTGCGAATTTTTCTCTTTACTGTGCGCGATAAATTTAATTGGAGAGAAGAAGAAATACACTATTTGTTTGATTAAGCGAATGTTTTTTATGAACTCTGACTTTATTTTTATAAAGCTCTATGTAATTTCATGATTTTAGGAGATCAAGAATTCATGAAATGCTACGTATAAACGTAGAATATGTGTTTTAACTATAACGAATGCCTTGCAAACATTAAGATTGAATTACTTTCCAGTGTAAACCTTTTCATACTGCAGTTTATTTTCAAATATTGATGTCCGGCATTTGTAATATGATTTCTGTCCCAGAGATCAATCCAGATTATGTGAGCGTCATCATTTTACACACACACACACATGCGTACATGAATGTAAACAAAAATATTTGTGTATTTGTTTTTTTTTTGCCCGACATCAAAAGCTACACGTTTTCCGCATGTCAGGCAATTGTCATTATTGGGATGGGAGAGGTTTTCCGCTGGTTGCCAAGTGCACGCAAGCGGAAAGACAGCTAAGTTATTGGACAAGTAGCAAAAGCTTTCTTTATCTGCCAAGAATGTTGCACACAGATTTATGTGTATGTCTTTTGAAATTACTAATTTTGCATACAATTTAATGTTATTTTAATAAGAGTTTCTTGTTGTGCAAATGAAATAAACTGGTCATTCTTATTTTTTTCCATCATTAACAATTTGTTTGGGCTTATTTTCAATTTCGCGCCAAGGCCCAACCGCATTTAGCATGGACAACAACCAATGCACAACTACAGAGTCGATAAGAAGTTATCGATGCTTACGTTTTTCGTCAAGTCGATGCATTACTGTAGCTGTGACAAGTACTTTCGTTAAGTGAGTAAAAGTTGTATTAACATTCGTTAAGTGTTACTTTTAACAGTGCATATTGAGTAAAATGTTTGCATTAATGTTAAAAATGAACGCTCTGTTAAGTATAAATATAGTTAAGAATTGTTGTTGTTTTTTTTTGCCGTCGCAGTGCAAGCACGTCGGTAACGGAAATTCTTGTCAACATTTTTCGCGCTCTACGTTTTAACGGCGCCCGGTCGTCGTCGCCGTTGCTGCCGTTGAACACCGTCAAGCGCAGCGGCGTCGCATCAAGCAAAAACGTAATCCCTTTTATTATTTTAGAAGCAAAAAAAAACCAAAATAAAAAAAAATACCAAAGAATAAAGAAATCAGAAGAAAAAACGCTGCATGCTTTTCTGTTGGACTTTTCAGTTGAACTAAATTTGATGCGTCGTCGTCAAGCTTGTCTCGCGCTTTGTTGTTGTTGTCTGTCAATTGTATTATTATATTAAAAATGCTTTAGTTAATTCTGTGTGTGTTTGATCTGTGCGTGAGTGTGTGTGTGTGTTTGTTTGCGTGTTGTCTCCCGGCAGAGCCGCCGACGTCGCATTGTGCTGAGCGCAGCATAAAGAAGCTGTCGCAATTACAACAATAGCAACATAAACGACGGAGGCAAAACAAATGCGAATTAATATAATAAAAAAAAAACACACACACAAAAACAACAAGAAGAGCACAATTAATTGCTAATTATTATTTTTCTTCGGTGTCGCTCTGAATTATTATTTTTATTTGTTGTGGTTGTAATCCTTAGCACGCGCGCTCTCTCTCTCTCTCTCGCTGGCTCTCTCAATCTTTGTGTGTGTGTGTGTATTGCCTTTTGTGTTGTTGTGCTTAATGCAACCCCTGCTTTGTTGTTGTTCTTGCTCTTATGAGAGAGCAGATGCATATTGCAGAGCGACGCCAAATTTTCGGTTTTCAGTTATCCTGGTATGCATGTACATACGTATGTATGTATGTTTGTATGTATGCAAGACGCGTGAGAGGCATACACAAATATGAATTTTAAGATTCGACATAGGATTGTATTTCGTTGTTGTCGGTGGAGGAGTGGTTGGTGGTGTGGTGGGAGGTTATCATCGCCTTAGCCGGCGTCAAGAAGGCGCAAACAAATTCACACATTGCTCATAAATTGTACAACAGCATCTGCCTTGCTATGTAAATATGCAAGTGCTCTTCCTTTCGCCTGCTCCCTTAAGTCCATCTCATTCTGGGTCGGTTCTCCAGTTCCTTTTTTCGTTGTAAATTCGCAATATCTCATTGCATACATTTTGGGGCACTCACAAATTTCTGTTAATGGAAACGCTTATGCCTTCCACACTTTCTGTTGGCATAATAATAATAATATTTATTTATTATTATTATTTTTATTTTTTAAATTTTAATTATAACCCAAAAATGCAATTTATTTTTACTGTTTTTATTGTTTAATATAAATTAAAAAAAAAAACTTATATCCAATTTTGGTTATACAGTTATGTTATAATTATTAAAAATACAAATTTTTTTTTTTATTATTTGTGTAATACAAAATTTAAAAATTAAATATAAAGAAATATAAATATATTTAAAAAAAGCGGAAATTAAAAAAAAAATAAAATGTTTCATGATAATTTTTTTTTTTAACTTAATACAATCTCTGAATAATGTCAAAAGTTATTAGAAATAATTTGTCTACTCTACTAAAACTTTCTGTGGAACTGGTTTCGCTTGTGGCTTTTATTGAATTAATTTTACTCTTATCCTATTATTATGTTAAAATTGATTAACATATTTCTTTTTCGACTTTGACTTGATATTCCCAGCTTAAAAGAGTTTTTTTTTTATATTTATTTTATGTTTTGCTGTTTAAATTGCGCTAGTTAAAAAAAAACCTTCGTAACATGCATCCTTCCAGAATTTAGATTCGTTAACATAACTTGTATATTACTAAATCTTCTATTAATTTATTTTTTTCTTTGAATTTTCGAATGTAAAAGCAAAAGTTTAAAATGACATCGATAGTAAAACAATCAAACAAAAAGTGCATAGCGACAGTTGAATATTGCTTTGTTTTTGTTTCGAATTAATATCGCAATATGGTGTAATAATCATAACCATTAACATTTACAATCGGCTGTTAATCAAAGCCTTAAGAGTTCAAAAGGAAACCCCCGATATTGTGTTATCGCATCATAAAGTCAATTGACACGCCGTCATTAAGGGTATTCCAATTAATACAATTCTCAATTATGTCGCCCCCATAAAATGTATGTATGAACATTTCTTGACTTTTTATTGTGTTGTGTTTTGCACATGAGTTGTTGTTGTAGTTGTTGAAATCGCCAGATAATCATGGTAATGCAGCAGGGCAAAACATACACCGTGCAAGCATATGAATGTATCTACTTCACTCACTCCTCCACACTAACCCACACACACGCACACACCCACATAGGCACAGAGAGAGCGAGAGAGATGGAGAGGATGAGAGAGACATTGGTGTCCACTTAAATGTGACAACAATCAGAATGGAACAGTGCTTGCCAGAGGTTGTGGTACTGGCATAACATAACGGTGAACTGCAGCATACTATTTAACTTTGTTGTTGTTGTTTTGCTTCATTGCAGCTGAAATAAGAAAAAGATTTAAAACAAATAAATAAATACGAGAAGACTGCACCGTTCTGCCTTAAGCGTCGCGCCGCCGCCAGCAGAAGCAACGGCAGAGGAAGTGTGAAGTGAAAGGGGAAAAGGAGAAAACGAGAGCAAAGGAAACGGAAAGAAAGCAAAGAATAACATTTAAAGCCAAGCAATCATCACAATGGGCTCGTACATCGAACTGTTGGGATTGTTTGTGCTGCTGATGCTGCCCTTCCTGTACGAGACGAATCACATATTTCGCTATTATTTTAAATTTCTCATCTATTATGGGATCGTATCGTTCAACGCGATCATTTTAATACCGGCTTTTCTCATACGGCCCTGTGATGTCCGCAATTTACTGTAAGTATCCAAACCAACGACAAATAAAGACAAAATAAGAACAAAGATTTTTCTTCGGTGCGCCGAAGATTTAATACACTTTCAGTGCGCTGTATATTTTTATAAATGTTTTAATATATAGTAATAAATGTGTTAAAGAAAAATAAAAAATATAAAATATAAATAAATATTAAAATTTTCACCAATCGTTCATTTGCCAGCTATATGATTGATATGGTAGTCCGATTTCAAACAAAATTGTTTTGAAATTTATAAAGCAATTAATAATATACACTCTGAGAGTTTGTTATTCATAAAGTTTGATTTTCAAAAAATCTTTTCTATGGCAGCTATATAGATGTAGTAGTCGGATTTAAATTAAATTTTTTCGAGCCGTTTAAGATAATGCCAATTAGACAATCTTTGAGTTTGGCTAACATATCTTAATAAATACCAAAGTTTTTATACTAAAGGTTGATATTCGACCGATCGATCCTATCACACCTATATGTATAGTGATCCATTGCAGTTGTTTGCGACAAAAACACGGACCTCAACCGAGTTTAGTCAACATAGTTTTAAAACTATGGGTATAGTTTGCATAGAAACAGGCGGGCATGTTTATATCGACTCTGTTCGTCGTGCTGTTAAAGAATATATATTAGTGATGTAAAAATGTATTGAAATATCGACAACTCGAATTTCGCGGAAGTGATTTTCGAGAACTTCAACTCGATGATTTTTTTTGACCATCTGTCGAGTTGATTGAAGCGATTTCCATGAAAAATCAAGAACTCACAGGGGATTGTTCATCGTAGTTAATTTGTAGAATTGAGTTTGGTCGTTAAATTTTTGTTGAACGACTGTAATAAATAACCTACCCAACACGGTTGCCACCTAATAAAATAAAAAAGCGCCAAAAAAATGTTTAAAAAAATTTCACTTAAAAAGAGCCAATTTCATGAAAACTACCCATTTCTTTACAAAAAAAAAAACGGGAAAAAAAGAGCCAGTTTTGGCGAAAAAACGATAAGTGTGGCAACCGTGCTACCAAATTGCCAAATTTTGAATAAAACATAAAAACGATGCAAGAAAAATGGGATTTCAAATAAAAGTACGCTTGTATTTTGTGATTACAATAGCGTTTTCAAGTAAAAAAATTTTTTTTTCTTTTAAAACTCGATAATTGCAACTTGATCTACTATTTTCCGAAATATCGACAACTCGATACTTATTTTTGGCGATTTTCTATTTCGATATAAAACTCGATCTAAAGTTAGGATTTACATCACTAATATATACATTAGTATATATATATATATAAATATATACTTTGCGTGACATATTTTGTGAGAAGTTTATGATACTCACTGCAAGGGTATAGAAAGAAAAACAAAGTGTGCTATAAAAATATAAATATAGCAATAATTAAATGAACCCACTCGAAATCATTCAAAACAATTCATAAACTTCATAATTATACTAGACCGCAACTTATCTATACCCCTTGTTAACCATATAAATGTTTGCACGTACTCTCCTAAAGTATTTGTCGGGCGATGTTTATTTTTTATTTTTCCGTTTGATATTTGAGAAATCGATAGGCCCTCGGTTCGTGTTATGATTCTGCTTTGTTTGCCAGCAGCGTCTTGTTGTTGTTAGCCAAGTTAAATCTTATAAGTTATTTGTAACCGCATTTCAAGGGTAGCCTCTCTATTTGACTAACTTTGATTGCTTATCAAATTGTACATATATAAAACTTGAAGTCGATCAACTTATTGCTTTGATTACGCTAGTCAAAATTAACCTTTAGACCGAGTCGACTCCGTTAAAGGAAAAATTGAACTAAACATAACTTTTTCCACACAAAACAAAAAAATTTCGTTTACGTTTTGGAATTGAAAATTAAATTTTCCCCTAATCTAAGATACTAGCAATCAAGGCTGCAAACCACCAAAATTTTGGTGAAGGTTCGGATCGATGGTTTGAACCATAGAGCAAGACTGAGGTTTGGTTCGCAAACCGGTGTACCTTTTAAGCCCAAGGTTGTGGTTCGAGCCTTGGTTAAGTTTCACGCAAAAAAAACTATTTTTAAAATGAACAAACTCCAGTAAATTTTCGATGTATTCATGGAAATCGATTTAATGAACTCGATAGATTCACTTTCGCAAATATCGAGTCGTCGATATTTCGATATTTTTACATCACTTATAAAAAGTATGTAAATATTTTTTTTTCGAACCGAACCTTTTATTTAAGAAATTGGTTCGGTTCAGGTTCGGGTTCACGGAGTATATAGTATTAAAGTTTCGGCTCATGATTCGGTTCGGATTGCTTAAAAGCCCGAACCGAACCGGTTCAGCTCGGTTCGTTTTAAAACCAGTTTGCAGCCTTGCTAGCAATATCTATAACCGAATGATAAATGCTCTTAATTACTTATTGGTGGATATTGATGAATAAATAAATATTTTTCGAAAAGAATAAAAAGTCGCTTTTCTTAACTCAAAAAATGAGAATTAAGGATACCTATTTTCTTTTAAACTGCTTTAACGTACTCGCGATCGAAAATTATAATTGCGGTGAAGCGATTGTCAAAAAATACTTGACTTTTTTTTTATAAAATGAACAAGCTGATATATTCCTTCTTGTTACTCCTTTTTGTCTCTTATTCCTATTTCCTTAAGCCACTTACATTAGCAACTCCAAATTCTCTTCAATTTCTACAAACCCTTTGTGTATGATACCTTGTATCCTCATGGTTAAGTTATTTAATCATCAATATTGAAGCAGTTCATGAAAAACCAATGTAACTTTTGAACACCTGAAAATTGTCTGGTTAGTGTGTTATTGGAATTGATTACCTCTTAAGTATTCTGTTTGTAGACCGCGACTCACATGCATTGTACCTAAATATTTGCTGTAAACATTGAAGGACGTCGCGACGGTTGGTGGTGCAGTGGTGGTGCAGTGGTTGACACGTGTCGACCCTGTTGTAGTCTGTAGCGGGGTGAGAGAAGGTTTTGGACTGACTTTGCTTTGCCTGTGTGCACGCTAATGCCAATTGGCCAAGTTGAGGTAAGGTTCGTGTTGTGCAGGTGCCACATTTTGTCACACATTTGTTGTTGTACTTTGAGGTCTTCGACATTATCGGAAAAACTGCTTAAGCTTTGTTTAGGGCCGGAAAAATTATCTGCAAACTTATATGTATGAATACGGCCAATTCTACAGCCCCGTAAAATGTATTTAATTTAATGAATGTATGAATGTAATTAAAAACATGAAAAAAGTACGAATTTTAACAATTTAGTTGGAAATGTACCGAAAAGAAACTGCACACTTTGTTTCATTTGTAGTTCAGAAGTTATTAATCAATAGAATTTTTTCTTTTTACATATTGGCGGTATTCCTGAAACAGATTCAGATTTGGTTTTGCCGATCAGCTGTTCAAAGCTGCTCCAAACAAAATGTGGCCAGACAAAATAAAAAAAAATACGAAAAGTGAGGTAACCCTAAGAGTTCGAAAAATAGTTTTCACACCTTCCTTTGTCAATTTGTGTTTTTGCGCCTTTTTTTTTTAACTCTCCAAATCAAAATCAAATCAGTGTGCAAAAAGGAACGTTCCTGATACTGATTTAGATTTGCTTAAACCAAACCGAAATCAAATCTTAATCTGCTTTAGGAATAGGATATAGGAAAAAGATTCATAAACTTTTTTAATAAGCAAAATATTTTGGAAAAATATTAAGCTTCTCTTTTTGCGCGAATTTTTTTATGTTTTGCACAACTTTTTAACGACTTTTCGACTTGCCGACTTGCATTTTCGTTCAGGACTGCCTGTGCAGCCGGCCAAAATACATATTCTTTAACAGTACTGAACCTCTTTTAAGTGAAAAATGTTTACTAACTTGAAAGCGTTTAGCTAATTTTCTATACGAAAATTCATTATCAGTACTGTAATTGTGCACAATTTAATTGCGTATTTCCTTTTTGATTCGAGCCATCGGAAAACTACAAGCAAAAAGAGGAAGCGAGAAATGTCAAATTCTTCTTCAATTGATCAAGCTTTCCAACGGCATATTGCATATCGAGAGCTTACAATGGGAGAAATTTGCTTTTAGATGTGTTCAGCTTTTTTTTTGTACATTCCTTATTAAATAAAAAAAGACGAAGACAATCGACCTTTTCGATTAAAAGACATAAGAAAAAATAATAAATTGGGAAGCAAACATTCGTGTTGGAACTGAAAACGCAAAACTCTGCGAATTTATTTATTGAATTGTGTATGGTGCCTTAAAATTCATCAATACGCAGATAGATTAATAACATTCATTAACAAAATAAATTTTAAAGATACTCGTATTGTCTTCAATTTTCGCTTAATGCACGTTAAAGTTATGCCATAAACAATTTTATATATTTAGTATAGACTATATGTTTATATTGAATATGTATAACCTATACATAACCTTAACGTGTTTCTTTATGTATGCTCATTAGGGAGCATCGACTTTTTCGAAAAAAATGGTACCCCATATTCGTAATCTACAGTCAATTCTAAGATGTTTTTTTACGAAGAGTTTTTGAGTTAAAAAATTTTGTGTTTTTAATCCTTGCAAGGACGAAAACTATGTTTTAAAGATAATTTGTCTTTGTCTTTGGAAGTCCTGGTCATAACACGAGTTTTGATACCAATCTTGTCAGGATACTAAAGATATGGTAATAATTCATGATAAAAATATCAAAAAACACGTTTTTCAAATCAAAAAGCGTGGACTAGGAATTGAGTTTAGAATTATGGTTTCCTGGTAAAAACATCTTTAAATTGTCCGTAGATTACGAATATGGGGTAACATTTGTCAATATTTTTTGGCACATATAAATCGATGCACTCTAATGCTCATACAGAATATATCATTTATAAACTTTACATTTATTTATGATTGGATGCTAGCTATTAGTCAGGATAATGAGTATTCTTTATTTGATAACATTTCCACGTTTAACTGTAATATTTGTAATCATAGTTTTTTTTTTTTTTTTTAGCGGTTTGAGTATCATTAGCTGAATGATTAAATCGATTGTCTGTCTTTTAGCTGTCACATGTCCCTTGAGTTGAACGAACAAATTAAACAGTCACTTTAGCTGCAATAGTTTCATTCCCCTTAGTTCTCTCTCTCTGTCCAAGTCTGACCATATGGCTACCTTGTTGTGAGCCCCCCTTTTTTGGGGTTGTTGCACAATTAATTGAAAATTGCGCGCACGTGTCACCTGCCACCATATGCTAAGGTAATCAAAGTCGCCGTCCGACCCCTATCTTCCCTTTTAATACCCTTTGAAAATGGTAAATAATGGGTATATTTGTTTAAAATTATTATAAGAGAAGAATTTCGAATTTTAATTAAAAATGGCCACAAATCTTAAAACAAAAAGAAAAATTATATCTTATATTTATATTTATTATTCAGGCGTTCGTATTAAAGAAGTTTGAATTAGTGATCGTAATAAAAAATAATACTTCAGAAAATAATGATAGTGTTTTTATAAAATATCGTTGACGGCGATAACTTAGAACATTTCGTAAATATATTCAAACATCGTCACTGATAATTATATGATAATCGTTTATAATATACACTTTATATAGATGTGAATATATTATTTCTGTTGATATATATTACTGGTGTGAAAGTATGATAGAAACAATACATTTCTTTTTGCCCCACTTCATATGTGCATGTTAGGGTTTCTAAGTGCCAGCACGCAGGGTATTTTGTAGTCGTGCACTCCCGAATAGAGCGTTCTTACATATTTCCCAGTGCACTTTCCCCTATTCAAGAAAGTCAAGAATGTTGTAGATAATTTATCAAAGTATATTTTTGAATTTGTACTTGGAATTCACTGATTGATAAGCTGAAACTGTGTGGGGTTATGTGATGTTGTCAAGCGCTCAGGGTCAGTGTTGGATAATGCCAAGCGATAAACTGTCATAATTTAGTTTTGGGGTAACACTCGTTAAATCCACTAAACAGTTGCAACGCGATCAATTTCGACAATTTCTTAGTGCCAAAAAATATATATGTATATTTTTAGCACTTGCAACACTTTTTGTGGCATGTTAAATTTCCACTCGTGCCACTCGTCCCACTCGTGTCAGCACGCGTTTTCTTTGCCTCAGCAAAGGCGCTCAGATTGTGATTTGGTTTTGCCACATTCGGTTGTTGCCGCGTGTTGAACTTGCGGCGTTCGAGGACAAATTGGCGTTTCTTCAGCCACCAATTGTAATCGTTCTCAATGAAACGTCTCCGCGAGTTTCCCGTTTGTCGGAGAAATTCATCGCGTTCTTTAAGCCATTGTCGACCGTATTCCCAGCCCATTAATAAACTGATTCCTGCTGGTTCCGTTTTTCTTTCGAATGAGGCTATGAAAAGCGGACGCTTCTCTTTTCCATCATCAGGAAATAGTCGACTTTTGTTTGAGTGTTTAATGGTTATCGAGCGCTCCCAAGTTGTCGGCATGCTGTTAAAGCGTTAAAGGTAAAGGTATTTTGTAGTGTGGATCATCATGAATAGATAGATTTTCTTTGTTATTCATCTTGATAATTAAATTTCTTTTGTTTTTATTCGAATTGTATTCTGTTAAATGATCTACTTACTTGACAGCAGGCCTACTGCCTTTTGATACTCTGGAAGTTTATTATCTTAAGGGCACTGCGATATATCGAATAGATAGGTTTTATAACTTTGTCAAAACTGGGTCGATTTTGAAGCGGAATATCATTTTGATCATGGATTAATTCTGCATTTAAATAAATGTAAAGGGTGTCCGCTTGTGTTTTTCAAAATTTCAAAGTCTTAAACCTCAAGTTTTAACTTTTATCTTTTACCGATATTGTTGTTTAGGGACGGACCTTAACCGAACCAACGTATGTTTCTGTTTGATTCCCTGCTTAATGCTACATGTACATGTTTTCCAGGTGGGCGAGCACCTGGTGTCATCGGGTGACAACATTAATTGGACTTCGCTGGGAGTTGCGGGGCAAGGAGCATCTGGAGAAAGATCAGGCCTGCATCATAGTGGCCAATCATCAGAGCTCGCTGGATGTGCTGGGTAAAACAATAAAATTATAAAACATTTTTAGGAGTCGTATTTATCAGTAGTCTTTTAATTTCAGGCATGTTCAACATATGGCATGTGATGAACAAGTGCACGGTGGTTGCCAAGCGTGAACTATTTTATGCCTGGCCCTTTGGATTGGCTGCTTGGTTGGCCGGCTTGATATTCATTGATCGTGTGCGTGGGGAGAAGGCACGAGAAACATTGAATGCTGTGAATCGTCGGATCAAGAAGCAACGCATCAAGTTATGGGTATTTCCGGAGGGAACACGTCGCAATACCGGCGAATTGCATCCATTTAAAAAGGGCGCCTTTCATATGGCCATCGACCAGCAGATACCCATTTTGCCGGTTGTCTTCAGCTCCTATTGCTCATTCCTCAACGATAAGAAAAAGATATTGAATGCGGGACGCATTGTAATTACCACATTGCCGCCGATCAGCACCGAGGGATTAACCAAAGATGATATCGATACGTTAATGGAACGTGTGCGCGCTCAGATGACCGAAACATTTAAGTTGACATCCGCCGAGATGTTGCAACGTTACAAGCCCCATAAAACGCCTCCGAAACCGCCGGCGGTTGTTAACGGTGCCGCAGATGCTGTGGCCGCTGTTGCTGCTGTGGCAAACAGTTCGGCGGGCTATGCACAGTTGCATGTCGGTGCCGCTGCCGCTGCCGCCTCGTATGAGACATACAAGAGCAGCGCAGCCAGCAAAGCGACCATGCTCAAGACACTGTAGACAGACACGACTTACCTGGACACAGCCAGGACTAAATAGCACCTTAACCTCTTATGACATGCACGTGTCGACTGTCGAGACTTAATTCGTAGGCAACAGCAAAAAAACAAAAGCAAAACACAGCAAAAACATACCAAAAACAAAATGTAGACAAAGCTCTTAAAGCACACTATGCAACAAGGTTTATTTTATTAGCTATTCCGATCCTTTCCTTCAAATTGTTTGTCTTTTCTAAGCTATCTTTACTAATTTGTAACCAATTGCATTCTCTTGGTTGGAAAAGGGCTGAGGAAACTGCTTGTTCAACCTATAATCCCATTTTAAAGCGTGAGAACTTTTTCAGTGAATTATGAAAGAAAATTCTGATTGTACTTCAACTTAACTTAACTTTATCATTAAATCAACTATAAAAGGATTTGCAACGCCGGGTTACATTAGCAAATATATCTCTCAAAATCCTCATGGGAGTTACTTATGATCTCCTGAGTTTAATACAAGTTTTTGACTTCCACTAGTTTGTTTTGAATACAATCTCTTCTAGTATTATCGAACTTATCAAGAGATATGTATGCATAAGCAAGCTTTATATGAATTTTTCCATTTCATAAAAGTATTTAAAATTGTTTCCTAAATTATGTACGTGTTCATTTTGTTGCATAGTGTTTATCTTATGCATAATATAATAATATACAGCACATAAAGCTATAACTAAAATTACATACGAACAATAATCTATGTCTTAGCGAAAACATTTCTAACGAATTTTTTCAACACAACACACAAGAAATGGCAAAAAATATCGTATTTTTTTTACTTAGACATACCAAAAACGTAAAAACGAAAAGAAAAACCAAAAAACTATGAAAAATTAAGTAAAGAAAAATGTTAACTTGTAACCAAAGTTATGTGAACATACTCTAACAATTGGTTAGAGGGGTCCAACATACCCAGTTTTGATAGCGTTCTCCGAAATGCGCTCAATATTGTTTGTATATAGCCGACAAAATAAATGTGGCATTATCTTAGCCTCAAGAACATTTTGAAGAGCGCTTTATTAACTTGGCCTGCCGATGTTATATTTTTTATTTGTATTATTTTTTAATATAAACTTAAATATTACTTTTACATAGCATTATTATAATAATTTTTTTTGTGTTTATTTTCTGGTAATTTTAAATGAATTAATGAATTATTGAGATTAAAATGACATCTATTTATGTATTGTAATCCAGTATAAGTATATCCTAATAATAATGTTTTAAACTCAATGTTGTAAATACGACTCGAGACAGACGGAGATGAATAGACAACAAACTCACATAGAGAGAGATAGAGTGAGAAAAAGGCACGCTCAGTTGCGGTTTATTTTAAAAACAAATCTAAAAAATAAAATACTAATATTAAATACACCTTTTTTTGCTAATACCAATTTGTGTTTCAATCGATTAAGTTCAACTTGACATAAATGTGGAATGTGTTAAAATTTATAGCTTTAATGTTTTGCTTCGGCATCGAACTCCCTACGGTTCTAAAATCTAGACTGCAGATGTACTGCGGAAGCTCACCCATTTATAAGCAACTCAGACCACTCAGCAAATAACCTATAGAAAATTCATCCCCATCCAGTTTTCTTCAGGTCCATAGTAAATTTTACCAGTGGCATTTTGTGCGGGTGGGTTCTCTATAGGTTATTTGCTTAGTGCTCGGACTATGAGCCTTTTAGTGTCTTGTGTCGTTACTCGCTTGATCTTTAAAGCAAAACAAAGAGCAGAAGCATAGCGAGTAGCGAGAATTTTACACACTACTCGCTTAGCTCAACTCTCTTGTGGTTCATGCTCGCACTGTTTGCTTTTAAGCAACAGCTCTTTATTTGTATACAACAATGTATTGCACATATGCCAAAAAAAAGCAATGCGCTTGCCATTTTTTTCATTCAGGTGAAACCGATGAATCAGGTAAAACCAAATCCATTGAATCAGGTGAATCCATTGAATCATTTGAATTTATATGCATGTCGCTTATTAAATAGTTTAAAATATCCAACAAGTTATTGATTAGCGTATTTGTGTTTTCCCGTATTTCTGCATTAGTTCCGGTCACACTTTTTCCACATCTGCAGCATCTTAATGAGTTTATTTTTGGTAATTTTTGAGCTCGCTAAAGTATTTTCAATTGATAAGGTAAATTAATACTATATAAAATTTCTCACTTACCAAATTGCTGCGTGCTGTCAAGTACGAATGATTACGCGATTTTCGAAAAACAATAAATCCACGAGAAGTTAAGTACGCAAGGGATCGAAGTAGCATATCCTCATTGTCTAGTAGATGTGGATGTCTTCGGAACTGTATTTTTATTTGCTTTGCTACTTCTGCAACAGGAATGAATTTTCGGCGTGGGCCTTCTAGGATTGCTATAGCCTTTAAAATGTGGCGACTAATCAACTTGGATGTACGAATACTCATGTTTTAAAAAAATTGTAAAAATGTAAAATGTAGTATATATTTATAAAATTTGTGAAAATTGTAGTGATACGCTTGAATGTTCTCGTTTGAATGAGAATATGCTCAGTATTATTCGTTCAGGTAGTTGAATTCAGATCGCCAAAGCCTACTTGAAACTATTGTTAATTTGATAAATCTTTAAATCTTTTGACAACAAAAATACACAAACTTTGAGGTGAAAAAAAAGTATTAAATAGCATGACATTTATTTTAAGAGTTTTTAAAAGCGATTGACACGCCATTGCTGTTTCTGCTCCCAATTATCTTTATGGTTTAATAAGTGGCGCCAAAGATACGCACAAGCACTTAAAAGCACACGTGACACGTTAACGGCGAATATTTTCTTATTTATTGCTGGTGGTTACTATTGTTATTGTTATTGTAGTGCTCTCGATTGAGTTGTTCTTTTGTATGTATTCAACTTGTATTTTTCAGAAAAAAGAGATTTTAATTGTGTTTGTAGTCTTTTTACACTGAGGACGGTTTTGTAGGTGAGCAAATAAAGGAAAACAGACTCTTGGAATTTAAATGTAGACGAGTCATTCGCAGAAAATATCTCCAATTGCAGTCCGGACAGATTTGCCTTATCATCTGCTGTTTCTTCAACTCCAAAGGTAAAAAAAGCACCATTAGAGCTGCATCGCGAGGAGTTAAAGACCATCGCTAGGACTGTAGCAGAGGCTATGGTCACATTAAGCGAATCAGCAAAAACGTCTGCCACAGCAATGGAAAATGTGGTTAAGCTATTGGAGCGCCTAGTTCAATAAATAAAAAAATAAATGTAAAACTTAAAAGTACATTGTTTTATTCAATTACATTATTGCATTAAGTTTCCGCCAAAGCAGATCGGATCTCTGGGTGGACCATGTTACCTCGAATTCGGGCAAAGCCTGCACTAACTTATCAAATGCTGCCGGCTTCATCCTAAAAACCGACTTGAAACCGTCGTTGGACATTTCGGGAACGTCATTCTCCCAGACGCCGTTACGTTCCCCTCAAACGGCTGGTCAAGTTACATTCTTGATTATAAAAACATGTATATACTCGCGTACTTTACGTTCTGATCTAGACGTCTCCTCCATAGCATCACTTACTAAGTTTAATAGTAATTGCATATGCTCACAAGCCCCCAAAGCCTCAATTATGCTTTGGTTTGCGTATATAACTATTGAAGTTAGTGCGGCAATACCAGTTCTATTCATTTTTAATTATTTATTTTATTTTGGTTTATTTATGAAAACAATTTTACAATTAGGCAATGTGAGAGTTTGACATTTAGACTTCAGATTACCGCTCTTTTTTCAGTGTTAACAATTTTGCCTTTAGCTAAAGCTTTTTGCTTACCGGCCTCAGTGTAAAAAGACTATTAATCTGATTAAATAAAGACTTTAATATTTTCATATACCTCCTAAAATTAGGCAATGTTTTTTTTTATTAAATGTTCGACGGCATCGATTGTAATCAGTGCACGCACTATGGGGAATTTTCCCGATTTTTTTTGGAATAAATTCAATTTTTGAAAGTTATTAAAATACGTTCTTAATAACAGCAATCGACCAGGAAATGTCCAAACTGTAATGTTACCTACTAGAAATTTAAACACTTGTAAGTTATAACAGTGCAAACACTGGTTATGCAATTGAAAAGCACGTGCTGTCAAAATTGTTGCTTTTTTCATCAAACTTTAAATACAGAGAACTAATAGATATTAATAGCAAATTGAAAAGCTTAGATATGCAATCTGTTCAGAGAGATTTGTTTTTTGTGTTTAAATGCTTGGATTGTAGAATTTGGTCGCATTGTCCTCGTAATTGTATAAAAAAGAGAGCCATCTCACTCGTTTAAAATTAAAATAAAATCTCAACTTTAAATGGAAATATAAAAAAAAGGCCCCAAAATACTCCAATAATATTTAGACGTATTGTAGATAAATTATTTCTTGTTATGTCAATGTAATTACATTTTGCGATATTTTGCGATATTTTATGAAAATTAACTTTTTACCATGTAACCTCAAATTTCAAAATGTTTGCTTTTCACATGAATCTTTACGAAGGTAAAAAAAAAGGAAGTGAGGTTGCTTTTTTGAGCTTTTTTTAACACGATTATTGTTAGAATTTTTTAAGACTATTAAACGAAATTAATGGGATAATTTTTACATAATAGATATAAATAGAGAAAAACATATTTGTTCATTGCCCTGAAAATTGGCGTTTTACAGCCGATTTTTCTTTATGATATGGTAGTCTAACGTTGACGTAAATGCCAGAAACTTACAATCACTTCATACTAGTGACTTTGGCCTGAAAATATTAAAAAATAGCAAGATTTTCACAAAAAGGTGTTTTTCTTACCGATAACTCATATTATTTCTATTTGATATAGTTGTCCGATTTGGATGAAATTTTAACAACACGTTAGGAGCATAGCTTGAAAAATAAAAAATTTGCATATCACAGAATCCAGAATAAAGGCAGCACCCGGCCCACTTTTTTTTAAGGACATTTGTGTATTGCTATTATGTGCCCAATGCAAAGAACTCGAGTTATTAATTCATTCCAAAAAAATGTCAAAATATAACATAGTGCACTGATTGCTTTGGAAAGCCAATATATTAAGTGTGTTCTACAAATCTCTAACAATTGTTGGTGTTCTAGAAAAAAAGCAAAACGATTGAGAGATTTGAAAAAATTAACTATTTTTAAAATCCCTTACATTTAGTTTGTACACCTGTATAAAAAACATTGTATGAGCGCAAAGTGTATATTATATTAATTATAATAAATTGCAATACATTATTTTAAGCTATATTGTGTATTGGAGGATGCGTTTAAAAAAAAAAAAGGAAAAATTGTCCTGAGTTTGTAATTTTTTTTTTTAAGTCTGCGACGCAATAGTCTTAATAGAACTCTGTTTAAAATTAGAAAAAAGATAGCATTGGAAAGTATGCCAGAAAATTATATAAAAATGATTCTAATATGGAATTTAGGCTTTGTAGGCTTGGAATAAAAAACCCTGTATAAAAGTAGGAAAGTTTACGCTACATGCTTGCAACATTATTTTCGCAATACAATTTTGAAAAAATTTCGGATAATTTTTTTTGTTAGTTATAGAATAGATAGATAATATGAGCACAGCTATGAATATAGACCTTATATGGATTGCGAAAATAAACCTGTTTCTTCCCGCGGGTTCTAAAAATTATAAAAATATCATGCCGGTATGTGATGTTATGTAATATAATCTTTTTGCCCAATTTGCATACACACTTTGACCAAAAAAAGAAAAAAATCATGCGAGCATCTGTAATATTTAGCATAGTACAACAAAAGATAACAAATAGGCGGAACACGCCCTTTAAGATGCGGACGTGGATCCAGTTTTAGACTCGACTCGACTCGACTCGACTCGCCTTGGCTTTACTTGACTTAAGTTAAGAGTTGACTTGGGATTTGTTTGTACAGCATTTGCTCGCTCGGTTAGCACATCGACAGATATTCCCATTCCAATTACCATCCACAGGCATTTGCCATAGTCATAGGTTTAGACATTTGGCAGTAGCTACGTGTAGTCATGCACAAGATATTGACTGAATGAATGACAATATGAGTATCAGTATGAGTCTGACTTTATATGCATATGCGAGTACTATATATAATAAACGTATATACAACAGCACATATATTACAAAATACACTGTGCAAAAATACAAACATAAATACACGTTTATATGTATATAAGTACAGCTTTTAGCAATTAAGCGAAATGTCTCAGGTGCAAAACTTTTATTATAATTTTTATTTGTTTTTTTTATTACAACAAAAGTTTTCTTAATATTTATTTTTATTGCCCTATTGATAAAACGATGTTACATTGACTTCAAATAGCCAATCTTAACAGCCCCGTGACCATTGTTTGGCGATACACTGAGATTTATTCTCTTCACATTTAGGAGTTTCTTTTTTTCATAAAGTACATGAGACTTCACTGAAACTTTTAGAATTTAACGTTAATATATTCCGCTATAGGTAAATAATAAAAAATAAGGAAATGATTTGAAGAAACCAGACTAAAGTTGTGTCGAAAATTGAGTAAAAATATATGTTCCCAGATTTATAAAAGTTTAATTATTTTGTAAAAATAAATAAATCCAATTATTCGAATAAAAGTAAATTCTAGTTGAAAAGGAATTTAAAATTAAAAAATCAAAATTAAATTAATTTTTTGTTAATAAAAAAATCTAAGTTTTTTTTGATCAAATAAATGTTGGATTTCAATTTAAATGAAAAGCTACTCAGCTTAGAATTTTGTTAGGGTTGTTTAGTGGCTCCCAAGTTTCTTTGAGTGTAGCGTCAATTTGGGAATTACCTGCGCTTCTTGCGAAACGTTTTGACGGCTGACGGCAGACCAGGTTTATTTGCTTAAGAGAGGTGAGAAAATATATCAGTTTATGGTTAAGTAGTTGAGATGACAGACGGAGAGACAGATACGCCAAAACGGTGTATAGATGGATAGCTAGATAAACACATAGATAGAGATGAACGGGATGGATGGGTGGACGGATGGACGGATGAATGGATAGATGTATAGCTGTGGACGCGCCTTAGTTTTTGGCATTTCGGTGTGGCCTATAAGTAACTATTTATGAATTAAGCAAATAGCTTGACGGGGCTCCAAAGTGTCGCTTCTGCTGCTGCTGCTGCTGCTACCTGCGCTGCTTCTGTCGACGTCGACATTGAGTAAAAGATTTGTATTATTAGAACTACACACACATCCGCAAACACACACACATACACTTCTCTGGGAGCTGCTGCGTTGGCCTATAAATTTGTGCGTCTTGTCATTTGGAAACATCAGTTGAGTTTTGCCCAGTCCAGGCACCACACGCAACCACCACCCACATTCCCCCAGTGACAAAGAAGGAGAGAGAGAGAAAGAGAGATGAAGCTATTCGCTTGTGTTGTTGTTGCGCTTTTGGCGCTCAGTGTGCCCGCCCAGGCTCTGCTTGGCGCCAAGTTGGCTCTGCTTAAGGCCATTGGCGGTGGCATTGGCGGTGGCAGTGGTTTTGGCACCAGCGGTGGCGGCGGAGGCGGCAGTTACGGCGGCGGCTATGGCAGCGGTGGTTATTCCGGTGGATACAACCAGGGATATTACACACAGCAAAGCCGTCCAGTTTACAATAACTATGGAAGTGGTGGTTACAGTGCTGGCTACAATGGTGGCTACAATGGTGGATACAGCGGTGGCTACAACGGTGGCTACAGCGGTGGTTATGGCGGTGGCTACGGCGGTGGTTATGGCGGTGAGCAGGTGATCAAGGTCATCAAGGTTGTGGAGCAGCAACCACAGAGCTATGCCCGTTCCAGTGGCAGCTATGGCGGTGGTTATGCCGGTGGTTACAGTGGTGCCAGCAGCTATGCCAACTCCGGCAGCTATGCCAGCTCCGTTGCCGCAGCTCCCGTTCAGACTCAGGCTCTGCCCGCTGTAACCTACTCAGCACCAGCTCCAGCTCCCATCACATACTCTGCACCAGCTCCAGTTTCGGTTCCAGTTCCAGCTGTTACCTACTCCGTGCCCGCACCACAGCCGGCACCAGCTCCAGTTACCTATTCCGTGCCCGCACCACAGCCGGTGGTGCGTGTGCAGCCAGCGCCCGCTCCAATTTCCTACTCGGTGCCCGCACCACAGCCTGTGACGTACTCGGTGCCAGCACCGCAGCCGGTGGTGCGTGTGCCCGCTCCAATTAGCTACCCAGTGCCAGCACCACAGCCGGTGGTGCGTGTGCAGCCAGCACCACAGCAGTATGTGAAGACCATCAAGGTGATTGTCGATGAGGACAACAGCGGTGACAGCCATGTGCCCAGTCCAGTCTATGGTGCACCAGCTCCAGTGGTCAACTCCTATTCCACAGGCTCGTCGAGCAGCGGTTGGAATAACGGTGGCTGGAATAACGGTGGTGCCAACTACAACAATGGCGGTTGGAACAACGGTGCCTCCAGCTATAACAATGGTGGCTGGAATAATGGCGGCTGGAAGAGCGGTGGCATCTGGGAGAAATTGGCATCCGGCTGCTAAATGGATTCAATTTCCAGACTCAATATAACCTCAATCGCTGCCCAAATTGATCACAGCCACAAACTGTGTCGACACGATACTGTTACCTACTTACGATCTACAAGCTACGATCTACGATCGATTCGAATCTATACTTACTCAACAATTTTTTTTTTTTTTTGCATAGTTATTAAATACATTGATCGACTACATTGCCCAAAAGCTATTCGTTTTTCCCATTTTCCCCCTCTTTCGCTCTGTAAATACCGAAAATAAAAAATGCCATTGTATAAACCAAATGATGATCGTTATTTTTATTTTTCCTTCGACAACCTCTAATTATTTTGACCTTATTCAAAGGTTACATAATCGAGAATTTCAATCGTTTCCGTTTGTCTTCCAACTTTCGCATATTTTCCGTTTGTTTAAGGGGCATTTTTTTTTTTTTTGGTTTTTGTATCTTTTTAGTTTTTGGCTTGTGGCCACATACGAATCAGTTATCACCTAGTTGCTAACTATGATCTAATGTCGATGCTAACGAATCGACGACGTCAATAAGAATAAGCCTAGTACCATTTTTTTTTTTTTTGGGTTAGTAAATATTTGTTTTTTTCCCAAAATACCAAAACTTCACCTTCACTTCGAGATGACACAACGTGCAAAGCATTGTGATACCTCGTGATTTGAAGAATTGTAATTTTGGATGTTATTGCTGGTCAGTTCTCTTTTCTATTGGAAAGAAGATTTGTTAGAAGATACAATGTAATCTTTGTTTAAGCTTCGGATTGAACAAATTAATTCTAAAGACATTCATTTTAATCGGAAACTACTTAATACTTTGGGTGTCTTTCTATCTATTCATCTATTGATATACGGAATAATTAACAAAAAGTCTAATCCAAAAATATGTTTTACAATTTGTATAATGCAAACTTTTTAAAATCTCGCATTCCTTTTATTAATACTTAGTTGCGTATAACGTTATTCTCCTTATCTAATATGATAGTTTAAAGTATCTGCCCCTATTTATACCCATTTCCATATTGAAGACCTAATGCGTTTATAATTCCTTTGTAATTTTATTTTCACATGAAGTTGGACTTATTATCATACATATTTTTTAAATAAATATTTATTTATATTTATGGTTATTTGAATTCCTGTCTTTATCAGACAAATTTATCTCTTTGTATTCCATTACAGACGAGCTGAGATTAGATATGAATAAAATAAAACTGTCACTTACCCGTTGTGCTCCAATCATATTAAAACAAATCAATTATTCTTGTTAAAGTCACAGTTTGTATGTTCTTATCTGGAGTTCCCAGGCAGTCAAGTGAAATGAGCACGGTTTATTTGTTTAAAGTCGTTGTTGTCGATGGATGTCAACGTTTTGAGGCCCCCGATGGGCGTTCAGCCAAGACGTGACACATCCGGCCATTTTGGCCATATAAATAACACAGAATTCTCTTTAACTGCAGTTGTTGGTCAACACAATGGGCATGCGTTGCGTATACTTGATTTTAATTGTGCTGCTACCTATTTTAACAGCAGGTAAAGCTGTAAAGCATTCTCAGCATCAAGAATATCTCGAGAAGTGGCAACTGGACCAATTGGAATTGCAGCACGCACACTCTGAGGGCAAACGTGCGGATAATGGTGCGTATACGTAATGCGAGAGTTTTAATTTAAGATATTATGTTTTTTAGATTACGGTCCCTGGATACACATAAGCTCGGCTGTGCTGGAGCTGATGCCCGATAAACAGGCGCATCTGCTGCTGGTGCAGGCGCACGAGGGAAGTACCAGCACCACCTTGCCCTTGCACCACATTCATGGACACGTGGTGACTCACGAGCCGCGTCATGGCATCAGTGACAATCTTGACTTTCAACAGCAGCCAATGCATATTAAGTCTCACGGACGTTAAAGATAATTGCTGCTTTAAAGCTTAATACCATGAGCAGGATACGTCCTCCTTTGGGACATACATGCATTGTGGATACTCTTCAAACAGCAAAAGGAAACCATAAACCATAGCTATTCATTGTATTTTTCAAAAAGTACTTGGCTAAAATCGTAGGCACTGAAAACAGCCTAGTTAACAAAATTAATACTAAATAATAAAAATAAAATAAAAAAAATGGGAATAAATTAAATACTTTCTGACATCTTTCATAGTAATTGAAATTGTGTAAATATTGATAAGTATAGCTTGAAATAGTCTGTGCACAATCGGCACAAATTATGTGAACACATCGACATCATCTTTTAGCAATAATTTTATATATATTTTAATCTATAATCTAATGTTTCGCTCACACAGTTAGACTGTCAGTTAATGTAAAAATTTATTTTCTGAATAGAATTTTTCGAAATGGATCCACATCTATTTTAACTTTAACAAATAATTAAAGTTTGTTTTTTATAGATTTTTTTTGTTGTCCATAAGATTTATGTTTAGTTATAATCAGGGACAGTAAATAATGATTTTTTGATTTTTTTTAACTGAAAAAATCATTTTTTCTTAAAGGGTAATCTATGCAATTTTACCATGATTTTAAAATATGTAGGTACATGTATATTTACATATGTAATATGTACATTTTGTCCATATTTCTTATAAAAAAGTAAGAAAGCAAAAATTATAAAAATCAAAAATAATGATTATTTCTTGAGTTTTATAATAAAACTTATAATGATTACAGTCAGTGGTAAATATTCTTTAAGGGCCGGTTTTGCAATGTCTAGTTTAGGGGTTTGAAAACTATATCAGAGATATTTTGACGTAATATGTATAGAATTTAATGTCAAATTTGATAATATCTCTTTGATAAAATTTAAAAAGACATTCCAGAGCCGGTCCGAAGACTTCTAAGACTTGCATCTTTCAAAGATATAAAAAATAATATTTGCGATACTTTGGAGGCTTCACTGTAGAGGTCCTTAATGTTTTTATCTTATCTTATCCAAATTAATTCTTGTTATTGCTTGTCATATAAAATGTTATATATCGTAAGATAAACTTATTTGATTTATTGGGCAAAAAAAATGTATATATATATTTATAAGATGTATGATTGCGTTAAAAAAAAAACATTAGCTAAGAGAAATGAGGGATGGGATGACTATCACAGTCTTAGTGCAGATCCAACTGATGATGATGGTTGTCCAGCATATGGATTTGATGCTCCAGCTCGAGCTGTTGCTCCACATGCTCTTCCTCGAGCTGATGCTCCAACTGATGCTGTTCATGCTCGTCCCGATCCTTGAACTCGTACAGCGTGCTATAGCTGAAGGCACCCTTGCCATGATCAATGCCAGGCACCGGCTGTTCATCATGATGATGCTCCTCCAGCTCCGGTTCATAGTGGTGTTCATGATGTTCGCTCGCCTCGGCATATTCCTCGCCGCCATCGCTGCTGCCATAATCCGCCGGAAAGCTGTGCTCACTTAGATGGTCACCCAAGGTGCCCAGTTGCTCGTGATCCGTATGATCCGTATGACTGTCACCCAAATCCAGTTTGGATAATGCCTCGCCGCCGCTCAAGGCGCCCGCATAGTTGCCCAATAATCCCGCCGCTGGAATGCCGCCAATGTAACCCGCCTGTCCGCAGAGTGCCTGGGCCAGCAGAAGGATCAGTTTCAAACGCCAGGTGAACATTTCAATATCGTAGTTTGTAGACTGTGGACTGTGAAGCAGTTGCAAGTTGAGCTACCGACGCGGCGAAATGGTGCAAGTCGACTATTTTCTTTTCGGCAAGAGCTCTCGCATTTATACGCTGGCTTTTGGCACACATTTTCCTACATTTTCCAGCCGCAACAGCAGCAACAACAACAACCACAACTACAACGGCAACAACAACAACAAAATTTTTGAGCTGCACTTTTGTTTGGCTTGGCTTGGCTTGGCTTCGCTTTGCCCATCCATGTTGCAATGGACATCTGCCGACAACGACGACAGCAACGCGGCTGCAGCTGATAATTTTGCTGCACTTATTGTGCAGATTACGTATACGTCAGCGCGGACAGCGGCCAACGATCGAGCCAGGCCAGAGCGACCATTGAATAGCCGCAATTATAAGAGGCGTCCGACACCGAAACCGACACCACCAGCACCAGCACCAGCACCTCCACCGCCACCGCCATCGCAGCAGCTGTTGCAACGTGCGTATACGTAATATTTGTGGCAGCGGCTCCAGTTCTATGCCAGTTGAAAAAAGCCTTGCATAATCACATACGCCATCATTGACTTGAGCTCGCTTTGCTTGTCCATATTGATCTTGTCAAGGCGCCATCGATGCGGAAGTCGCCACCGCCACCGACACCGCAACCTTCAATCTTCTTTTACTCCCCCTCATTCTACCCTCTCTACCCCGACTCGAAGCTGGCACCAAAGCAGATCGCACACAGGCGCCAAGTGGCAACTAATTGCGTTGATCAACAAAACGGAAACGATGGCCAACAACCGTAGAATGGCTAAAAAAGAAGACTGCGACGAGGGTTGCCCGATGAATGCTGAAACCTCAACTGACAATTGACAGTAGATTCAAACATTTATTCGAATTGATTGTGCAATCTACGAGTATTCGACACGCAACAACTCTTGTCTGGCAATTAAAAACGTTAGCCACCGGAGCGACAAAGCAGATACAGATACAAATGCAACAACAGATACTTAGATACTTATGATGCGTCTTATGCGTTGCATACAGTCGCAATTTGTGGCACCAATGTCAACCAAAGATTGCAGAAGACACAATAGCAATAAAAAACAAACAAAGTTAAGTAGATACTAATACAATTACACATACTCATAGGTATATATGTATCTTGGCAAACAATTTGTCATTGCAACCACAAAATGTGCGAGTTTTCTGTCACAACGGTTATGTGTGTTTTTAAAATTGTGAATAAAACTGCAAAAAATGTATGTACAATTCCAAATCAACCCCAACTTATTAAAACAATCTTAAGTTATATATACACGTAAGCATAGCTATATTTTTGGGGAGGAGATCGAATATGGATATTTTGTGAGTTTTGCATGTCAAATTAATCGAAATCGATCGAAAGCAAATCATTTATATGAATCAGTTAGAATATTAATATTATTTGTGTGGCCCCCTGGCTCAGATGTTAGAGTCGCCGACCTATCACATAACTAGAAATACAGTTTGAAAAATAACTGGGTTCGAACCCTGCCATGTTCAAAAATCTGTAACTTACCTGTTCTGCTGTTAATTTTTGAAATTGCACTGAAAATGCTTTAAGTAGCATGTAGCGTGCTCATAATATTAATAAAACACATCAAAAAAAAAAAAAAAATAAATAATAAACATATTTTATTTACATTCTTTGTAGAGACATATATTTTTTGATGGAGCAAATTTTGATTAATAGCCTAATTTAGATTTAAATTACTTATAAGATTAATGTTATAAATATACATTATATCATAGTAACTCCCTCATTATGCGACGTTAAATATTTAATTTAGTTATTTAAAATGAAAGAAAAACCATAAATAAATTTTGTATAATAACACTAGGCAACAGCCCAAATCTGAATTGAAACAAACCGATTTTTTCGGATAGGTATGTGGCCCTAAACGACGAAAAACATTTGTTTTTTTTTCTATGGCAGAGTTTATTTTAAGAATATTTTAAAATTTGGCTTTCTTTTCTTGACGTTTTTTAGAGTTATGAGATATGATTCATTAAAATCTATGGAGAATTCATGTTTTTCTTGAATTTTATGACTTCCTTGTAGAGCGGCATGACCTTTAGTGTGAAAATTTTTTGTGTGCCTTGAGATATCCCAACCAAGCTTACATGAAATCAATTTGCTGTTGTCTTACACATTTTGACCACATTTGGCTTAAACCGGATTACTATATCATATAGCTGCCATAGGCACGATAGGTCGAAAATACATCTTTAGTATCAAAAGTTGTGTTATTTCTTGAGATATATCAAGCAGTCGCACAGGTTGTATATCTGTGTGTTATATATCCCTACCAAATTTGGTTCAAATTGGATCACTATTCAATATAGCTGCAATAGGAACGATCGGTCGAAAATCCACCTTTAGTATGAAAAACTTTTTTATTTCTAAGATATTTTAACCAAACTCACAAATTGTGTATTCTATGTTGTCCTTTACATCTTCACAAATTTTGGTTCGAATCTGTCCACAATATCATATAGCTGCCATAGCACCGATCGGTCTAAAATCAAGTTTAAGTATGAAAAACTCTTTTGTTTGTTAAGATATCTTAACTAAAAGATAACTAAAGAATATGCATATAAGTTGGTCTCATGCATCCTTACCGAAGTTAGTTCAAATCGGTCCACTAAATCATATAGCTGCCATAGGACCGATCGGTACAAAATCAAGTTTACGTATAAAAAAGTTTTTATTTTTGGAGATGTCTCAATCAAACTCACGAATTGAGTATTTTTAATTGCCCTTTACATCCTTACCAAATTTGTTTGAAATCTGAGCACTATATCATATAGCTGCCATAGGAACGATCGATACGATAGGAACCTTTAATTCGAAAAACTTTTTTATTTTTTAAGTTATCTGTATCAAACTTACAAATTAAGAATCTCGTATCGTCTTATACAAACTGTCTAAATTTAGTTGGAATCAGACCACTATAACATATAGCTGCCATGGGACCGATCAGTCGAAATTCAATCTTTGCGAAAAACTTGTTTCATTGTTTATATACTAATAACTTAGCCGTCTTCAATAGATTTTAACTGTAAACATACTTAACGATAGGGAGTTAATATAGCTTTATATATAAACAAATTTAATAGTTCAAATGACCATCTTTAATGAATATTCTGTCAGTTTAGTTAAAATATCTCAAAAAACAAAAAAGTATTTCATACTAAAACTTGATTTTCCCCGATCGTTCCTATGGCAACTATATGATATAGTCGACCGATTTGAACCAACTTTGGTCACAATGTGTAAGACAATAACAAATTCAAATTCTGTGAGCTTGGTAAGGATATATCAAAAAACACAAAAAAATTTTCATACTAAAGGTCATGCCGCTCTACAAGGAAGTCATAAAAACCAAGAAAAAAATGCATAGATATAAAATGTTATTATATCGCCGTTTCTCCATAGATTTTAATTTATCATATCTTAAGCGACGCTCATTTATTGCAGGTTAAAACAAAATTCGGTATAATATATACAAATTTAAATAAAAATATAAATTAAAAAATAAAAAGAAAAAATCACGAAAATGGGCAATGTGCACTGTGCGCAAAAAGGTTGAGCTTCTTTGTACATAAAAATTACTTTTTGCGCAGTGCCAAACGCCAATTTTCGTTTTTTTTTTTTTAATAATTTATATGTTTATTTAAAATTTTTATATTAAACTGAATTTTGCTCGTCACAAAATTGGGTATCAGAAATTTTGGGGCTAGAAATTGCTTTCGTCACTAGATTTTTACCCCGTGTAGAGGTTTTTTTTTGTGGGATATCAGAAATTTTTTCAATTGCTTTTGCTTTTGACATTCTAACTTTATCATTAATGCAGGCAGATAGTAAAATATATAAATTTATTTGTTGAATTTCTTTCATATTAAAAAAAAAGTTTTTTCTTTAATTATAAAGAAAACTAGGAAAGAAAGGAAAACTCCGCCATCTGCTCGCTTCGCTCGCGTTGCTACAGTCGAGCATACTCGACGGTCGGAGACCCCGTACTTACTATGAAAAAAAAAGTTTTTCATACTAAGACTTGGATTTCGCCCGATCGGTCCCATTACATCTATATGATATAATAGTTCGATCAGAACCAACTTGGGTCAGGATCTATAAGTCTAACTTGAATGCATATTATATTAGTTTGGTTATGATATCTCGTAAATAAAAGGTTTTTTTTACTAAGACGTAATATTAGACCGATCGGTCCAATGACAGCTATAAGATATAGTGGTCCGATTCGAAGCAACTTTGATCAGGATATATAAAACCAAGTTAAATGCATATTGTATTACTTTGGTTGAGATTTCTCATAAAACAAAAAAGTTTTTCACAGTAGAACTTTATTTTCGCCCGTTTGGTTGTATGACAGCTATATGATATAGTGGTCCGATAAGAACCAAATTTTGTCAGGATGTGTAAAACTAACTTAAAAGCATATTCTATCAATTTGGTTAAAATATCTCAGAAAAAAAGGTTTTTCATACTAAAGCCTAATTTTGACCCGATCGGTCCTGTGACAGCTATATGATATAGCGATCCGATTTGAACCAACTTTTAACAGGATATATAAAACCTAGCTAATTGCATATTGTATCAGTTTGGTTGAGATATTTTATAAAAACAAAAAGTTTTTCGTACTAAAACGTGATTTTCGACCGATAGAAAAATGTGTATATTCAGTAAACAGGTAAAATCATCCAAAGCCCTCATATACAAAAAAACGCAACATTTTACGTACTACAACATACTCAAATACAATAAAAATCGTTAGAGCCGTTTTACAACAAATCGCCAAAATGTAAGCTAAAAAACCTTATTCCACCTGTAAAATGTTAACTTATTGCTTTAGAATGAAAATTTAAAGGTACGCCTAAGAGCCACTAAGCACCTTTATTAATGATATATAGAACATATCTGTAGCTTCCATGGTTTGAAAACTGTAGAGGTTTCAATTGGACTTTTGAAGGGGAATGAATCCCCATCATTAGATCCAAGCTTTTTTTTTAACGCTTTGATACAAACAGACATACAACAAACTGACTTCATCACAAATACTCATATAAAATCCTAATAAATTTTCAACATGTACACTAAAGCATATATAGATATAAACAGATCCAAAATAATAAATATAAATGTGAGTTAAATTATTAACTCGTAGGTTTATTAATGATGAAAATATAAGGAAATTAAAAAAGTTGGTAAATTAAATTAACTCAGTTAATTTAACTGCGTCGTATTTCTTTCTGTCTGCTGTTTTTTTCTGCGCAATTCTCTTCTTCTTGCGTCGGCTTAGCAAGTGTTGCTCTATCTTCTGCTATGTCGATAATTCAATATCGGCAAAATACTAAAAATTATCGACTGTTAATGACTGCTGTATTTCGGCTGCTGCTTCTCTGCTGTTATACTGCTGTTGTTGTTTGCTTTATTTCTGCTGTTGTTGTACTATCATATTTAACATAAATAATTTTAATTTAATTTAATTTATTTAATTTGACATTCCTTATACTACAAGTACAAAAAGACTTTAAAGTTATTGCATCATTCACAGAAATTATAAATTTAAATCAATATTTAATTATAATAAATGAAAAATTTACAGGTGCCCTGAATAAATCAACTAAATTAGAATACTCGTAAAATGCATTTCAAAATGATCGTTAGTTGTTAATGCTATTTCTTATGTTAACAAATGCATAGTAAGCTCAAGTTATTCATAGTGTACGAAATTGCAATGGTATTTCGAAAAAACACTCACTGAGTCGTGAATACATGTACAGGTACTCGTGCTCGCACATGTACAACAATTAGCTTACACTTTTATTCATCACAATTTTTGACACATTGCCTGCCACAACTTTTCAGCTGTCCAACTTGCAAGCACTCACTGTTGGCTCTTGCTGTTAGCGTGTCAGCAGCACCAGCAGTAACAACAACAACTGCAACAGCAGCAACAATAATAAAAGCAAGTCAAGCGGGGCAGTGGGACGCCCCACAAAGCTTTTGTGCACACAAATTACCAATGTAATAAGTTGTTGCTGTTGTTGTTTCTATTGCTGCAGTTGTTGCTGTTGTTGTAAGTGATTGCTGCGCGTACTCCCACAACAACAACTATAAGTACAACTACAAAAGCAACAACGGACAACTCTGTTATTAATTCGCATTTTGTCGGCAGCATTTCCTAACGCAAATATTTCATTTTTCTTGTTTTAATGCTTTTGTTTTTATACACCCTGTAGACAAAGAATACCACAACAGGGGCATTATCAATTTGTGGTTATGTTTCTAATTATTTTAATATTGGAAAAGATTCACTTAAATTTTGTAGCCTGTATATTTTATGATGAGCGCATAACAAGCCAGCAATTTATATCGAATTGAGTCTTTATGTAAAGGGTGTCTTTAAGTCGAAGCTTCTCATTCAATAAACGCAAGAGTTGAAGAATTCAAGACTTGCAATAATCTAATTTTTATAGGAGAAGTTAATACATTTTCTTTGGTTTTTTATTTATATTCTTATATTGTAAAACGAAGTTTCATAACGCTAAGGGAACTTTAACTCTTAATAGAGGGTATTCCATGATCGATAAAACTCTGGCATAATTTGCAACTACATATTTATTTTTTTAAGTCAACTCTTGAGCCCCCACTCCTAGTAAGCAAATGGTCGGTTGGAGTGGGAAGCAAATGATCGTTGATCAGAAATGATCGCTTGAGGGTTGGGAAAGCGATTAGAAAAGCTTTTTTGTTGTTGTTGATTGTTGGGGTGTGGTTGTGGCGTTGTTAAACAACTGACCACGTGTTGTAGCTCAATTAAAAGTGAAGCAGCTGATTAAGCAGAATTCTAGTGCAAAAATAGAGTAGATATCGTTTCGCAATATAAAAACGTGACCATCTGCTGAAGATGACCCTGGTCAATCGGTATATAAGAGTGTATTGCAGTCGCATCTATCAAACAGAATGTCGCCCTTGCCCTTGCTATTGCTGCTGCTGCTGCAGCAATCTTGGAATACAGAAGCTATTGACGAGCTCAGTGACGAAGATATTGCAATTAATGCATCCGCAAGCCGGAGTCCTGAGGTTCAGTTGAACTTGTTGCAGGGCGAGCTTCGAAATTGGGGTCCCAGTTTGCCCTTGGATGTTAGCTTCTCTGCGTTGGCCGATATCTGTAACACCATTATCGATCTGAGCATTGTCCGACCTAGAATCACTCCGGATATGTCGCGCATGAATTTTGTTTTGCAACTGGATGCTTGCCGGAATGTAAGTGTGCCCCTTACCAATGCAGAAGAATTGTGGACTACATCCGGATTCTCGCCGAAAAGACCCACTGTCATCTTTATCACCGGCTGGACTTCAACCATCGATAGGTCCAATAGCGGACCTGTGGCCAAAGCCTTTGCCTGCCGCAATGACACCAACTTTATGGTAAGTCTTCCTCTCTGTGAAGTAGTTCTCAATTTCCATTTTTCAACTGACAACTGATTACTAAAAAAAATAATAGAAACTCCCTTAGAGTACATATGAAAAAATTTAAATATTCGTATGTAATATATATTATGTATATATACATAAATCAGTTCACAATACTTTTTTTTTAAATCGAATATCATGAGCTATATGAAAAGCTCGTTGATGCTTGAACATGTTATTTTTACAGTATCTGTGAATCTGTAACTTTAAAATTTTGTAACACTGAACTTGAGGAAATGATTGTTCGTATTTGAAACTAGTTCAGTTTAAAGTAATAAATTATTTCGAAGTTGATGAATAAGATCTTTTCCACTTGAAGATAGATCAGTTTTCAATATCCGAGCTTTATCGATTTCTTAAACGGATTATGTCACAAACAGCGACTGTAATCATCAAAAAATAAATGTTAAGAAATAATCATTATTTTTTAAGTTTTGCTTTTTTTTGCTCAAATTAATGATTATTTCTTGAGTTTTATTTTTTTGCTCAAAAATAACACTAGGCAACAATTTTGGACTTTTTTCTTCTGAATTAAACCAAACCCTCTTTTTTGGATAGATATGGGGCCCCAAACGACGAAAAAAATTTTTTTTTTTCTATAGCAGAGTTATAATTTTAAAATTTTTTAAAATTTGGCGTTTTTTTCTTGCCGTTTTTTTTAAAAGTGCGCCCACTTTTGTCATTATTACTCGAGAATGCCAAAATCGATTTTCAAGAGCTTAATTTATCCTGAAAGTTAATAAATATATACACAGTCTAAGATTTAAGTCAGTAGCTTAAGAGCTATTAATTTTTGAATTAACAAAATGTTTTTTTTAAGCTTTATTTTTTTATTTTTTTGAGATATCCTAACCAAGCTCACAGGAAATCAATTTGCTGTTGTCTTACACATTATTACCACATTTAGTTCAAATCGGATTACTATATCATATAGCTGCCATAGGAACGATCGGTCGAAAATCCATCTTTAGTATGAAAAGTTGTGTTATTTCTTGAGATATATCAACTATTTTTCGTTAACAATTGGAACTAGTTCAGTTCTTAAAATCCGTCAGACTATAACACAAGTTTTATTTTGGATTGTTTCTTAATAGATTTACAATCTAATTTTGAACATTGAACTCTATTAACTGTTAGCTTGTGAGCAGCTGGAATTGGTTTAGTTCCGAAATATTTTTGAAAGATTTTTAGACAGATAGAGTTTTATACCCGTTGTTTAAAAAATAAGTAAAAAGGTATATTGTGTTCGTTGGAATGTATGTAACAGGGAGAAGAAGGCATCACCGACCCTGTAAAGTATATCTATTCTTGATCAGCATCAACAGCCGAGTCGATATAACCATGTGTGTCTGTCCGTCTGTATGAACCAAAGGATCTCAGAGACTATTAGAGGTAGAGTAACCAAATTTGGCACACAGATTTCTATATACCCCACGCAGATCCGCAACCGCAAATCGGGACAAACCACCACACCAACAGTTTTTAATATAATACTTTTTTTTTGGCTAAGTAACGTTATCTATTATTATTATCTATTATCTCACTGATTCGCATCAAGATCGGACTAGCGGAACGGACTAGTGAAATAAGTAACGGGTATCCTATGGTAGGGATCTCGACTATAGCCTTTCCCACTTTTTATTTTAATTGACTGGATTGATTAGCTCGCCCGTTCACAGTTGGAGCAGAACTAGTTCATGTTAAATTCATTATCGTTTCCGGACAGGTGTTGGATGCAGCAAATTTTATACGGACATTCTACACGTGGTCCGCTCTCAACACAGATGAAATTGGACTCTATCTGGCAAAGGCACTGCTTAAATTGAATCGCAGATATGTTACGAATAATGTTCATCTGGTTGGACACAGCTTGGGGGCACAAATAGCAGGTGCCGCGGGCAGGTATTTCAAGGAGCTGAGCGGATCGATGCTGCCTCGAGTGACTGGTCTAGATCCAGCCAATCCCTGTTTCTATGATGGCAATGCGCTGAACGGTGCCGGAAGTGGTGATGCCAAGTATGTGGATCTCATAATTTCCAATCCGGGCGTTCTTGGTACCTCAGAAGATGCTGGCGATGGAAACTTTTTTGTTGAGGGCTTAGTGCCAATTAAATCCGGCTGCAGAGGCCTAGCTGCCATCACCTGTTCCCATCAGCGTGCCGTGGATTACTTTACGGAATCCGTGTATCCCACCAACGAGCGCAACTTTAGAGGAAATCACTGTACTACGCGATTGAGTCTATGGGGAGGCAGAACTTGCAGTAATATTAGAACGGCCGTCATGGGCTATGCGGCTGATAAGAAGGGTCTCTTCTATGTGGACGCTAACGAGGAAGAGCCCTATGGCAAGAATGTCAAACTGGAAACCTTTACGCCCACCGACAGCATTTGTGGTGCATGCAATCCGGAAAACTAATGGGGATCATCCAATTGAATGTACTTCATCAAATGTATCAATATTATATCAGCTCTTGAGAGTGAACATTAAGTCAATTTGGTTTATTTTAAACAATGTAGTGCAGAAAACCTTGCCTATAATGAATACATATTCAAAATGATCTCTTAGTTAAAACAGTTAAGGTATGTTTTATATAAGAATATCTGCAAAGATTCGTTTAAATTATTTTAATTCAATACTCTTTGAGTATTTCTTGTGATGGAAGTTTGCCTGAAATTTTTATAGGTATATTTAATGATAAAGTGATTGTAGCATTTGTTATTTATTTTCAACGGCATCCATTGAAAAAGATTAATCTAAAAATCGGACAAATAAACAAGAAATTAGAAGGCTTAAAGTATAATATTTTCATCTAAGACTCATTTCCACAGGGTGTTATGTAACCGAAACTGCAATTTATCAACTATCAGATATTTGTCAAATCATGTCATAAATTGTTTTTAAATACGTGAGTATGGGAATTGCACTTCTTAATGATATTCAAATATATAACAAATTGGTAGAAACAGCTTGGAGAACACTCTTTATGTAAGGAAAGTAAAAATATTTTTAAGTATTCGTATATGTAAATGATATTCATAAATAAATATGAATATCTCTATTTAAATTTTCAAAATTAGTAGTTTGCTGTTGGATAGGGTATCTTAATGTATTCATATGCTCGTGCTGTGATTGGGAAATTTTAGTGACTGCGCTGATGTCAACCAATTCTTTGTGACGTCTTTATTTCAGGCTCTTGGAATGGATCGACAGTACGTCTGCAGCATAGTAATACATCAATTAATATGACATGGTCGTAGTCGCCGATCATTTTACGTATAGCTTAACGTGTGTGTGTGGGGAAACATACACTACGATTTGAGTAGGTATTACGGATTTTGATATAAGCCTTGTCAATCAATCTATCAATCTCGCTGATGCTTTAAACGTAGTCAGTAGATGTGAAGAGTCAAGGAAACATGATATAGTTCATAACGCGGCAAAGCTGTTGTTGATATTATATTACACTAAGCTACAAAAAAGGTTCACTACGGCAATTAAATAATATGAACAGAAAAAAAAATAAACTTTTAAAATCAAGAGCATTCATCTTAAGTATTTAGTTCTTAAAATAAGAAAAGTTTAAGACCATATTACAAATATTAAACTTGAAATTGATTAAAAACTGACATATAGTATTGTTAATTTTTCTTCCAGAAATATTTTTAAGGTACTTGTTGATACATTTTACACATGAATAACATAGCTCATTAGTTTGAGAATACCGACTGCATCTTTGAATAAATGAAGTTTTTCTATATTTTTGCCTTATTATTATTTATACCCTCAGGTTTCGCTGAAATCAGTGTTTGAACTGTACGCCACGAGCACGACTTCTGTTTTGTGTCGAATGCCTTGGTTTTTTTTGTAATTTTTTTTAAAAATCAACCATTGCCCAAAATCAACATTAACTGCAATTATAGTTCTTATCAACAGCTTTAAGTTTCGATTTTGTCAAAATTCAAAAATGTTTTGGCATATCGATCCCTATTTGCATAAATAACGTTAGTGCAATTTTTCTGAAATTTGTTTTTTGGTGCAAATATGTTCATAGTTACCAACCGCATCTGCACACTAATTATTTAATTTGTATTGTATATATTTACGAAGATATTAACCTGTCAATTTCAACGTAAGTGACAAACTACATATGAAACACGACACACGATTAATCAAAATTACTCTCTCCTGTTCTTTTTTTATTTTTTGATGTAAATTTTAAGAATATTTATTCTTACAATAAAAGCATTTATAAAAATAACTTGATCTAATGCGAAATGTTCTCAAAACCAAGATGTGTTTTCCTACTATAAAAATTGTATGTTCTCGACGAAATTTTTAGACCAAAGTTCTTTGTTTTGAGCCCAAAATCCTGATTTTAGAGCATTTATTTATCAGTGTACTGATTAAATACAAATAATTTTAATATCATTATAAATAGATACAAATGAGACTTTAGTAATGCTGCTAGGTAGGGTAGGGTACTCCCAGTTCATCTATATACTACATACTATATATACTTTTAATTTCTTTATGGAGCTGAGTAGAACTGTGAATTTCGATAAGCTTTGTTATAAACTAAGCCGCAATTGTTGTTTGTTTGTTTTGCTTCGAGTTTTCTATTATTTTTTTTATTTGTTTTTTTAATTATTTTGTTTCGGTTCGATGTAGATTTCAATTCTATTAGTATTTAAATCAGATGCAGATGAAATTTGAGAGTGCAATGTGAAAGGCCTCGAAACAGGGGCAAAGGCGATGATGGAGGCGAAGTTAAGTGAGTGATAATGTAGAATCTAATTAAGAGACAAGTGCACCTTATCTGATCGATTTGATGCGAATGAAATACACCCATATGGTCACAGTTCGAATATTGCCATATACTCACACTCTCACTCGCATTCGCATTGCCACTCACAATCGCATTCGCATTCAGATTCGCACTCACACTCGCTTCTATGTTTTCTAAAGGGGCAGTATAAATACTTGGGTCGCACAATTTCCGGCATTCACTGTGATTGTGACAATTGTCTGGAATGGATCAGAGGCTGAATTTGATTGGACTGTTGCAGCTGCTGTTACTTGCCACATCTGGCAATGGCCTTGAGTGGACTGTTCCCGATGTCGTTAGCTCTATAAAGAATGTCGGCAGCTCCATTATCGATCCCAAGCTGCTGCCTACACCACAAAGTCTGCTCGAGGGTAGTAAACAGCTGCTGGTTGGTTTACCCTTCGAGTATGTTTCCTCCTCCATCAACTACATATGTAAGTAGCAATTGATATCCAAATCCATCATGGTTAACATATGCATTACTCTTCAGGCTCCCAGGCGCTTAGCTCCAATAAGATCAAGTCCAAATTTACGCCGGACATTACAAAGATGAACTTTCAACTGCGCACTGCCTGTGTCCGGACCAGTTTTCCCCTTCTGGAGGCGGAAAAAATGTGGAACAGTCCATCATTTGATCCCACTAAACGTGTTGTCATTCTGGCTACCGGCTGGACAACTCAAGTTAATGATACTGAAACTATTGATAAAATGGCACAGGCCTACAATTGTCGTGGCGATTCTAACTTTGTGGTGAGTCATCTTAAAATTTTTCAAATTTACAGGGTATTTTTGCAGCTTATAGGAACGACATTTCCATTTTAATATGCAAAGCGAAGCTTCAGAGTCGCATACAATTTTTTTTTTTTCTAAATACTTTCCACTTCTGTTTCTAATATATATTTTTATCTTGTCACACTCCCTAAACGAATTTCGTGATCACTTCTAAAAAATACGAAATTGTTTAATTATAAAGTAATTAAATCGAATTCTAAATCGAGTTGATTTCCTTCTCCAAAACGTTTAAGCTGTTAACAGCTCAGAGACAAGGTCGACACTAAGTCATATTCAATGTCAAGGTTTATGTTGCACTTTTTGATAACATTTCAACCTCATCATGTTTAATCTGTAGCAATTAAGTACGTAATTCTATAGTATAGGTAATTTGACGACTTTCAATCATCTATAAATAGTTTATGTCGCAAGTAAAACAGCTTTTCAGATGTACCCAAATTGGGAGTAAAAGTTGTCACTCGAGTTTTCAGAGAGTGACTGACAGATTTTTTGATAATTTAGTCTAAGCTGTTAATCTGATTACGTGTATAAAGATACATTTCTGATTGGTGTAATTGATGACAATCCCTGAATGTGATGCACAAATGACATCGAGATCAATTTCTCATCTATGGGAGGAGATTTGTCAAATATAAATTGTATATAATATAACAGAACTATTTTTTATACCGAGTCATGTGTTGTCGCGTTTCGGCCACTGTGCAAATTTGCTTATATTAAAATTTTTGTTGACAACAAATTTCTTCTTATAACCAACCAACGTGGATGGCCAACTAGATCATAGTATTTTAATTCAAAGCTGACACTTGATTTGTAAAAATTGACGGGCTTAAAACTTCTCGAAATAATATATTCATCACACCATTTATAAGGTGTTGCCTGTTGTTGTTACTGTTGCCCATTGAAAATTAATAAATAGGTATATGCTTAAATTAAATACAAACTAAAATAATTTCGATTACTGTTCATTCTCTATTAGTTCCTCAATTGAAAACTTTTAATTTGTTATAGGCCTTGGATGCTGCCAGCTTTGTGGATACCTTATACTCGTGGTCGGCCTTTAACACGGATGAAATTGGCTTGCATCTGGCCCACGGATTGGTCAAACTCTTGGATGTGGTGAGCGTGGATAAAATTCATTTAATTGGACACAGTCTGGGAGCGCATATTGTGGGCGCAGCTGGCCGTTATATGCAGCAATTGACTGGGAAAATGGTGCCGAGGATTACGGGTCTGGATCCGGCCAAGCCGTGCTTCAACGAGGGTGAAACTCTGTCGGGTTTGCTGCGTGGCGATGCCACATTTGTCGATGTCATTCATAGCAATCCGGGAGTGCTAGGCAAACGTGATCCCATGGGTGATGTTGACTTTTATCCCGGTGGATTGTCAGCACTGCCTACGGGCTGTATAACCGTTACCTGTGCGCACGCACGCGCCTGGGAGTATTTCGAGGAGTCCATTTATCCGGGCAACGAACGGAACTTTATGGCCATACGTTGCAGCTCCATTCAAGGCTTGCGCAAAAATAAATGCGTTGGCGATGATTATCCCATGGGAATCGCAGCGCCGCCTAGCCTGAAGGGCAACTATTTTCTGGACATCAATGCTGCCAAACCCTATGGCAAGTTGAGTTCCAGTCAACGCTCTGCACGGCTGTTAAACTGCGGAGAATGTGCTTGATCTGAAATAAGAAGAAATCGATAATACCAAAATATCAATTTTAATCTGCTTTGAAAATGGCAAAAAATACCAATTAATTACAATTTATATACTAATTTAAGCTTTAGTAATAGAGATATCTAAAGAAAAATTAAGGAAGCGCTAAAAACTTATTTCCCTCACCGATTTTTAAGTAGCTAATGCTCCTACAACTACAAATTATAAAGATAAATACGTGTGTATGCACATATGATTATTTTTATAATTTTTGTGGCATTTTGCAAATTTTTTAGTTGGTCTGGTCTTGGTCCGTTAAGCCTCTAAATAAACTTAACATATTAAACGTTGACAATTCAATTAATTTTTGTTGATAATGCCTAAACAAGTAATAAGTGGTCGACTAAAAATATTACCTGTTAAAACAATTGGCTTCCCTGTTTACGCTTTGATTTCTTTAAGAAAGTCTGTGTTACATAAGGGTTTATATTTTCTAAAACGCAAATGATTCTGGAAATCTTAATGCTGTATACAGCTAAGATACTCGTACACAAACATTTTGACAACAGGGTATAAAAGACTGAGTGACAAAACAATTTATTGTGGAATAGAGGCCACCGCGTAGATTGCCACAAGCTTCTAGGCGCCAGAGTACAGTGAAGCCCAGCGTTTGTGGCCAGGCATGAACAGCGTACATGACCGCTAATTGACAAGGTCAACCAGGCCAAGAGGGGAATGTCGAGAGAATGTTGTAATGCGATCTGCGAGACAAAAGGAACAAATCCTGTTCATTAACATCACTTAAGAGACGATGGATTCTCACTAAGCCAACTTTACCTTGACAATTGATATACGGAGTGACGTTTAATTGTGCAATGACATTAACCGAATCTACAACTTAATCATACGTATTCAAACTCTCAAATTGACTACACAAGGATTGTTAAATAAATGAGTTTATAAACAAATATTTGGAGTTTCCAAGATAAATAACATTTGAGAGCTTTCTTAAAAAAATTGTTATATTCACTGAGCACCCAGCACTAAACAATTATTAATTTAAGTTAGTTAAGCTATTCAAACTAATTCTAAATTCCGTTTACACTAGAAACCAGAAATATTAAGTTGAAAAAACCAGCTGTCAGTAAATTGCTGGACGTATGATATAGATTCCACTCTCATTAAGTTTTTCCTACTGTTAAATTTAGGATTTTTACTACCACTAAATTATTAGTAAGTTGGATCTTGGAGTGATTCTAATCGCTTAATATATTACTATCGAGAAAATTAGAAAAAAATAAAAATTATGAGTTGGGATTTTCACTGCCACTATATTATAAGCTGTGATTTTTCTCACCTCTAATTATTACGTTGAGAATTTATTACAAGCTTGCTGTAATTTATCAAAAGTAGCTAAAAGTTCACTGTAGCTCAGTTTACTAGCGGGTTGAAAAATGTTTTTTATAAAAATGTAAGTATATTTACAAGGGATTAGACTTTTGACTGTTTAAATATATTTGCCGTTAATGATATAGGCAATCACATTTAACTTTGTTGCGCTGCCGCTCGCTTTGACTTGGTGACCACTGTGCCACAGTACCGTGCCACACCGTATTGCAATACAGACAATATATTGTCCCCTTCACCAACAGAGCCAACATGACAAATGACTCACCCGTTGCGATCTGAGCTTAGCTCTCTGTCTGTCCGTCTGTTTGTCAGTTTGTCTGGTGGAGATTAAGCTTAAGCAGTCAGCGGCAAGTTTCCGCCGAGTCAGCAGCGAGGCGAGGAAATGATCCATCAAGCGTGTGAGTTATGTGTAATTTGGCAACTTGCCACCATGCCGAGATGTGGTATGGGGGTTGTCGGATGAAGGGGGCTAGGGCGTAGCCTCCTCCCCCTTCAGCTTACAAAATGATGATACATTTTTAGCAAAATTACCAAGTATTTTATTTCAAGAGGGAAAACTTAAATTAGGTGCTTTCAGAATTATACTTAATACTATCGCAGCTCAAAAAATATCTAGGCTGCAAACCACCAACATTTTTTATGACTGTGACTAATATGAAGATCGCAGCCTGTTAACAGCAGTTTTGGCATCTGCTGAACAAATTCTTACTGTAACCCTTTGATTTTGTTTTTGTGCGTGATTAAGAAAAATTAAAAACAAAGATTACGAAGCATCCAAAATAACAACAAAAATTTAGAATGTAGCAAAATTTTATATTTGATAAAAAAAATATTAATAAAACTAAATTAAAAATAAAAATTATATCTTGACTGGTCTGAACCGGGAAGTGATCCGCCGACCTCTTGAGCCTGAGTCTAACACATCGTCCTCTGCGACACTTTGCCACTTAGTCCGCGGCCTGCCTAAATACAATTAAATGTAAATTTAAAATAAACCTCGAATTTAACGCACTTTCAGGTCGAATTTTCCAAAACACTGTCTTATCTCAAGATGAAGTTATCTTAGGTATGTTGTGTGTGTACAATGCTCAGTCAGTGAATGAATGAGGTCGAGCAATTTGATATATATATATATATAGGTAGAAGATAACCCTATATAAAAGTACATAAAAAGTAAAACATGTCTACCCCCTTCAACTCATCCTAGCTACGCCCTTGGCACGGGGGGGGCCCGGTGATGAGCATTTTGGTGCTTCTGGCTTTTGCAGATGCCGTCAATGACGCGGCTGCTCGTAAAATGCTGTAAACTAGTTGACCCTGGTCAAGAATCGTACGTTCAAAGTGGTTTAATAAACTGCAATTACCTCGTTCGTCTTACCAGCTTTATTAGCTGGTTTTGTTTATCAGCTGACCAAAGCGAGGCCAGGGCAACCCCCACCTGCAGTTAGTACGATTTATTTTGTGGATTCTTGACTTGACGAGACGCCCCCCCGTCGGTGGTGCAATGCGGCAATGCAAAATTGCGATAAATAGAGAACGTTGCGTGCTTTTTGAGATCATTCACAATTGTCACAGCACTTGAAGCAGCACAGGCAACAACCACAGCCAGGATATTCAACAGGATCACAACAGCATCACAACAAGATGAAATTGTTTATTGTACTCAGCGCTTTAATTGTTTGCGCCTCTGCTGGAATTATACGCAGCAGCGGCTGGAGCTCGAGTCCTTGGGGCAGCAACAGTGGCTGGAGCTCGAATCCCTGGGGTAGCAGCAGCAGCAGTGGCTGGAGCTCGAATCCCTGGGGTAGCAGCAGCAGCAGTGGCTGGATCTCGAAACCTTGGGCCAGCAGCAGCGGTGGCTGGAACAGCGGCTGGTCCTCATCCCAGCCCAAGATTATAAAGGTGATCAAAATTGGCGGTGGACACGGAGGAAGTGGCTGGAATAATGGCGGTGGCTGGAACAATGGCGGTGGTTGGAGCAATGGCGGTGGCTGGTCCGATGCCAGCGGTTGGTCTGGTGGCAGTGATGGCTGGAGCAATGGTTGGTCAGGTGGCAGCAGTGGTTGGTAATAAGCAAATCTGACCGGGATCACTCCTCACAGTTTGCAATTATTTTGAATTTATTTTTTATACATCTACATATGCATTAGTCTGTATATATGTAGTAAAAATACGTTTTTTTTCAATATTTTTTTTTTTTAATTTCAATTAAAAGTTTTAAGCAAATACAAATTGCATGTAAATGAAGCAACAGCTCCCATGATTTTTACTTCAACTTGGATGGGATGATTGACGAGCATTCTCTAGCCACGTTCGGTTAGCCATATTTCATATTCGAGCAATAAAAACAAAACGCAACTACAGCAGCAGTTGGATATAAACAAACTCTTTATCGTTCGAGCTATATTCTTAGATATTATCACAGAAATATAAATATTTTTTATTATATTTTATCTATATAAGCTGATAGATATTACTCGATCGGTTCGTCTTGTCGAAGTCAAACTGTGCTGTATTCAAATAGATGTACAACTTGATTTTTACGATGAGGCGTCTTGTTTGCCATCTATGTTTGCCTGGGAACGATAACAAGATTGAGAGACGCTCCACGAGAAGGGGAGGATACAACACTTGCCCGAACTTGACGGCGAGCTGTAGATATGCATTTCTGTTGTTGTTTGTGTTGTTTTGTGCTCTCATTGATCTCGAAATTCACATTAATGCATTTTTTGAATTATGACCCATAACAATTAAAATGCTAGCTTGCTAGCTCTGTAATTATTGCCAATACTCGTACTTTGTGCATTCACAATCTTCAGTTCGAGGAGACTCAGTTGCTGCTCATCACTGCGAGCTTTGAAATGGCACAGTGTGACCAGATGGTGTCATAACTTTTACAATTCAATTGCACTTTTTACGCCCGTCGTTTTAGTATCTTATGATAATTAGAAGAATCTCTAAGTTGTCTGTGTGAATAAGTCATTAAGACAACCTTTGGACCGACGAGCTTCCGGGCTTGAATCTCCCATATGAAGCATGAGGAGCGAAGACTTTAGCCGAAGACTATCTATTTCGGTTTATAGCGTCTAATTAAAATAGTAATTATATACTATATAGTAATTGAGTTCGATTAATTTCAAAGATATCAACCAAGAGATATCCTGTAAATAGTTCCCTTATCTCTAAAACATTTTTCAGCAATTCGATATTCATTTCTAAATGGATTTATGTGTACTACAACTGGATATTTATAATATGCTTCGAAAGTATATTAAATAAATAAATCTAAATCTAAAAAAAAATAAAAAATATACAGCTGTTATGGAAATATTTTCTAGGCTTAATCTGACGATGTCGTTAAAAAATTAATTTTGACTGCTACTACAATTACAGCATAATTATTAAAAGAAACTAGTCGGAAAGGCTAAAGTCGAGTATGGCATGCTGGTCGCAGTATAATGGTTTGGGCCATAATGGCGGATTTAGGCGTTGGAAACCTGGTTTTTATTGATGGCATAATGGATAAGAATATGTACCTTCAATTATTAAAGGATAATTTGCTCCAAAGCGCCGAAAATATGGGCACACGGAGTACTTTAAAGTTCTACCAGCCCAGTGGCCGAAAACATAAAGCGGGCATTGTGCAGTCCTGGTTAATGTGGAACTGCCCTCATGTGATGAATCCACTAGTCCAGGCACCTAATCTCAATGTAATCAAGAATTTTTCAACAAATTTTTGATCTGACTATTCGAAAAGAGACGATACTGTTGGAGGGATGGGCAAAACTCACCAGCGGAAGCACCGGAAACTTGAATTTTCATTTATTTTCTTAAAAACTGTGGGTGTGGTGGTTTATTTGCGATTTGCGGGGAGGAGGGGGGCGTGGCCAACATTTAAAACAAACTTGATCTGCGTGGGGTCTATAGAAATCTGTGTTCCAAAATTTGGTAGCTCTACCTCTTATAATCCCTGAGATCCTTTTATTCATACAGACGGACAGACGGACGGACGGACAGACTGACGGACATGGCTATATCTACTCGGCTGTTGATGCTGGTCAAAAATATATATTCTTTATGGGATCGGAGATGCCTCCTTCTCCCTGTTACATAAATTCCAATTAAGTAAAAAACTTGTTTTAAAAATAGATAAACGTATTTTATGTATTGATAACTGTCTGTTAGCGGAGGCCTACCTCTAACGCAAAAAACTAAATAGAGGCCGATTTACCATGAATTTAGAGGTAAGAATAAATTGTCGGTCTCAACTATTCTTTTTTAAATTGAATTTAAAACATAATCACTTTTGTCAAGTTTCCTAGAAGCTTCAATAAAAATGTTCATTTTGCATTAATTTTAAAATTCAATTAAAAAGAGAAGTCTCAAAATTGATTTTAGACTTATGATCTCTTGGGCAAACCTACTTAGAATTTGTCGTAGATTACGATTTTGACAATCGCTTTGTCGCGAAAAAAATTTACCCACTCTAGTAGATAGACAGCGAGGTTGTTTGTTCTACGATCTAGTTGTTTCAATAATTGTTAAAGTTATTTTGAATAATTATATTCACTAATTATAGAATTAATCGGGTACTAACATTTACATTATTTCGGAATTTATCTAAAGATTAAGTTGCATAACAATGCTTGTTTTCGCTAGTATTAGTTGCTATTTACTTTGACTTTGACTTTGGCTTTAATCAAATTACTAAATTATAAAGCAGACATAAAAAAGTTTAATGGAAAATTGAGTTACCGGACGCACGCCAAAGAAAACGTTTCTTTCCTGTTATTTGTAGCACTTTGTGCCCACTGTGCAGGTGTACAATGTGCATGCATCGCATATTTTTTTGAATGATTTGAACTGTTGTCTTTGGTTGACTCGGTTGAGGTCGCTTCATGGACTTGGCTATGGGTTATTTGTGGCTGACACGACGTCGCGTTGTAATATATGGCAAGTAATTCACTTGAGCAGGCAACTGCATAGATCTGCGTTTGAGTTTGAGTTTGGGTTTGAGTTTTGGTTTTGGTTTTGAGTTCGCGTTTTGAATTTGATTTTAGCTTTGAGTTTGCGTTTTATATTTGTTTGTTGTGTTTGTGTTTGCACAACAACTGACATTGAACTAGTCGAATGTGTGTGTGTGTGTGTGTGTGTGTGTGTGTTTGTGAGTGTAGAGTCGTGTAACAACACACACACTTGTCTGGCACTTGTATTGCATGTGAAGACCAAAAAGTTTTAAAAAATGTAGAATTATCAATTTAATTATGCAGAATCAAAAAAAAAAATGCGAATGAAAAATTACAGAATTTAAATTGTAAATTGTAAGACAAATTGTTAGGCGCTTTGGCTAAATGTGTTGCCGCAAAATGCTTGTAATTAATGACAATGCAATGGCTCAGCAGTTTACAAGTGTTTAATACTTGTTGTTTGTTGTTGGCTCGGTGGCGTATGCGCGATATTCTCAGCATAAGCATTGCGTATGCGCCGCGTGTGCCGCACTTGAGACACTGTGCACTGCAGTGTGCACTGCCACTTGACTTCTCAAGTCGATTCGCAATTCTCAATTCGGAACTCTCAATACTCGATTCACAATTCTCAGCCTTCCGAGAATAGCCTTTGGGAACGTCGCTTGGGAATGACGATACGAGGCGTTCGCCCCCGCATTGATTTAGTTTCATGCCCAATCTGTGTGTGTTTGGGAGCACCATGACTCAGCTGAAGTTACCTCCGATTGTTGCTATAAAAAGGCCGTGCTGGGCCTGGTAATGGCATCAGTGGAGTTAAGCTTCTAACAGCACCAACAACCAACAATCAACAACCAACAGTTCTACAACAGTTCCTCATCCAAAGGATCCTCCAGTTCAATATGCGCTACGCTCTGCTTTTCGTACTTCTTTGCGGCCTCATGTTCGCCTTTACCTCGGCTGGGCTTCTCGGTGGAGGTGGCGGCGGTGGTGGCGGCGGTTATGGCGGTGGTGGCGGTAAAGGCGGCGGCGGTGGCCAAGGAGGCGGTTATGGCGGAGGCAAGGGACAAGGACATGGACAAGGCGGTGGCTGGCAGAAGAATGGAGGCGGCAACGGCGGTGGACAGGGATGGCAAAAGAATGGAGGCGGCGGCGGTGGTGGCGGTGGATACGGTGGCGGCGGCGGCGGTGGCAAGTCCCTTGCCGGCAATCGCGGCAGCTCCGTCTCCTGGCAAGGCGGTAACTCCGGCGGTGGCAAGCACGGCGGCGGTGGCGGTGGAGGCGGTGGCAAGCACGGCGGTGGTGGTGGCGGTGCATACGGCGGTGGCGCCGGCGGTGGCAAGCACGGTGGTGGCGGCTGGTAAATTCCAACAAAATCCGCTATCCCCAAAAATCCCAATTCACTCAGTAAACGAGAACTGCAAGACGAAACGAAACTTAAATACTCCGGCTGCTCCTCCGGTTGAAATGTGTTCCACGGCATAGATATAGAGTTCGAGGCGTTAGCCAATGTTCCCCTTATCCGGAACAAGTGCTATAATTTTTTTTGTTTTTTTTTACTAGTTACACCCAAAGTTTCTCAAGTCTTCCTCTTTTCCTCAACTTTTAATTGTACTAATAAAGAATCGTTTATTTTGCTTAAAAAAAAACTTTACAAGTTGTTTTTATTTCTGCTGCTTTTTCTTATAGCTATGAAAACAATTCCTAAGATTTATAATTAGCAGTGCAAAGAAGTCAAGCAATATAAAAAAAAATTAAATCCACAATTTTACAGGAATACTAAATCTAAAACAAATCAAATTTATGGTTCATCCTTAAGACTGTCCAATATAAAATACCTATTGTCTGAGAAAGGCAAGTGTTTAAATATAAGCGACAAATCGAATACTGTAGTGATAAAATTTGTTATGGGAAGATTGATATATCTTGGTATTCCTTATAGAGTACTGTGGTTATATTTATTATAGAATTGAAAATCATTATAATCGAATATTAATTGAGCACGGATCTTTTATAATAGTTGCAACAAACTTTGGATTAATTCAGAACTGAATAATGTTTTTGATTTTGTATTTTAGAATTCATTCTAAGTTGCAATAAAAGTTGTTGACCAGAGCAACAAGGTTTTCAGACTGACTACACTGCTATCTTCGTAGATCCATCTGTATAATATTCAAAATCTTTAAGTACCTCTTAACTTTGTTGACTTCCTTTCGTTGATTGTGATTGGTGCAATTCGGACATTTTGTTTTTTTTTATAAAATATAGCGATTTTGTATGTATCCACTGAAAATTTAATCTCTACACGATTCTTCCTGAAAGGTTACAGACGTCTCTTTCAAGTAGAAAGCTGTGCATGATTTAACTTAGAAATTCATATTTGAACTTGTTTTTTCACTGAACTCTCGCAGTCGTAATTCTAGCAATTTATTCTTACAATTTCATGATTGACAAATTTAAAAACTTCGAACGCAATCGATTTATTCAGATCGAGCTGAGTTTGCCAAGCATTGAAGGTACTTGACAAGCTGTTGTAGATAATTGAAAAAGGTTTTTATAATTCACATTATTGTAAAAAATTTATTGGCAGATTTAAAAAACAAAAAAAAAAAATGGGAGTGTTATAGCATAAGAATTGTTAAATTTATGAATATGTACAGTTTGCAGTTCCTTGTGTAATGTCGCCTCAGTGTTTCGTTATCGACAGAGTATTACCAGCTCCAGCCGGAGGACCAACCTCCGTTGCCACCACCACCACCGCCAGACTTCCAGCCGCCACCACCACCGCCGCCAGACTTCCAGCCGCCTCCACCACCGCCGCCAGACTTCCAGCCGCCACCGCCACCGCCGCCGGACTTCCAGCCGCTGCTGAGACTCGACAAAGCTTGGGATTTCCAGCCGGATAAGCTGGACAAGCCACTAGACCAACCAGCACCACCACCGCCGGAGCCTAACTTCCAGCCAGAGCTGCTGCCGCCGCTGGGCCAGCCACCGCCTCCACCACCGCTTTTCCAGCCGCTGCCGCCGGAGGACCAGCCACCACCGCCGCCACCGCCGCCGCTTGATGGCCAGGAGCTGATGCTTATCTTACTGGGCCAGGCAGAGGCGCTGCCACCGCCGGATGACCAGCCACCGCCGCCGCCGCCGCCACCACCTGATGACCAGCCGCCACCACCGCCCGCACTTTTCCAGCCGCCACCGCTGCCAGAGGAGCTCCATCCACCGCCGCCAGCACCGCTAGGCCAGCCCACGGAGCCACCACCAGATGACCAGCCACTGCTGCCACCGCCACCAGCACTGCTCCAGCCATGTGGCTTGGCATTGGCACAGACGCTGAGCACTGTCAATAGACCAAAAAGAACCGGACGTCGTATCGATTGCATTTCTGCTCCTGTTGTTGTTGTTGCTGTTGTTGTTATTGCAGTAGTTGTTGATGCTGCTGCTGCTGCTGTGCAGTAACTAATTTTCAACTGGGCGCACTCTCAGCTATTTATACCGCCAGCCAGAGTGCTGCGCATCTAAGATTCTAGCCGTCGTCGTTCAGGTCGTCGTCGTCATCGTCATCATTATCATTAACATCGTCATCATCATCATCATCATCGGCATCATCGTAGTCGCCGCAATGTAATCAGATGTAATTGCCAAATCTGCTTAACTGGCCGTTCAGCTCGTTTCGATCTTGGCTTCGTACGCTTTAGGCCCTCATTTTGCCAACTTTCAATTTCGTACGCTTTGTTGTCCTCCCCTCCCCTCCCTCCTGCCCCCATCGTTGCTGCCCTGCAGACCCAATTGAAGCGCAGCTCCAGTTGTCCACCTGACACAAAATTCTTTGGGCTCTTTGATTCTGGCCAAGACCACAATAATGTACATCGATTTATTGGCGCGCCATTTTTATGTAACAAGCTAACAATTGTTTTTTTTTTTTTTTTGGTTTTCGTTTTGTCTCTTGTCTTTTTGGGCCAATGCAATTGACTGGCGGCCAATTCTTTATGGCAGCCATTACTCAGAATGCTCTCGGTCTCAAAATCATTGGGATTTGGCTATTGGCGTTGCACACGTGTCGCTGGCAACGAGCTTTGACTACTGTGCAAAAACGGCTGCAACAGTTGTTCGTGTTGGCCAAAGTGCACACAAATTGGGTCACAAAAAAAAAAAAGCCGAAACAGAAAACGATCAATCAATCAATATTAAAAAAAAAAATTTAAAATCTGTTTAACTCGGTTTGTTGCGGAAATTTGCATGGTGTAAAACTACAATTTTTAATATCGTATAGTCAGAAACTATTAATATATTCTAATACCAATATTTGCATCAAACATTATTTTTCTTTTACTCTTTAGATATTTTAAATGTTTCCATATTTCTTAACATTAACATTTCAAAAATTTGTTTCAAACCTTTCTTTTTTTTAATTATTTAAAATGTTTCCATATTTATTTGTGTGAAAAAAAACTCATTACAGAGTTTTTTAATTCTAAATGGATCTATGTATGTGTTTAATTTGAATTTCAAGATTTTTGGATTTGTAATTCTTTTACTGGTTTTTTTTTTCATAATATTTAATTTGAATGTCTATGATTTCGGTCTCTAATATTAGAATTTATATAATATCGCAAGTGTTAAACTGCTTTTCAGATATTTTAAATATTTCAATGGTGTTTTATTTCAAAGTTAAAAAATTCGAACAATCATAAATTTTTTAATTTTCCTCCAATTTTAAATACTTTTTTTTCATTATAGAGATTGTCATAGATCTGATAAATATAATTGTTTTGAATTCAACATTGTTGCTATTATTTATTTCTGTAAGGTGATTTATATTTGATGTTGATTTGCTGTCAACTGTAAAATTATTCGTTTACACGCCATTCACAAGAAATTTTGCATAAACTTTAATCTTAGTTTGAAATTAATAATTTGCTTATCATTTTTTTTATAATCAATATATTTACTTAAATTCAGATTAAATATTAAGTTTTAACAATTTTTCTGTTAAAGATCTAATAAATAATTTAACTATGTTTAATATAACATAGACTCCTATAATGTTTAATATAACTACATAGTAAATTAAAACAAATTCATCAATCCTCACTTTAAATACTCTTCTGATAAGTAACAAGAAGAGGTATACAATTTAGATTCTTTTAAATCAGTTTATTATTAAAATCTGATTATATATGTATGTATACGTACGCACTAATCACGTAAGTAATTGACTTTCGTTTTTTCCAGGGTATTTTCTGAACTCAATATACAGCTAGAACTTAATAACTGGTTATGGAAACGAATGGCAAAGATCGTTGATTGGTGGGCAACACTTGATCTTGCAACAAATGCCGTGCAGCCACACAAAAAATAGAGCTCTTATCGTAAGTATGCGACTAGCAGATACCCTGTAGTCAGCTTTTAACTATCTTTTTAGTTAATAATGCTATAGTTTAATGCATCTTTTGACGCTCATGCGGTTTCCAATGTCTTCATCTGCTGGTTACGACTTCAATGATGAAGACCTTCTGTCTAGTGGATGACTACAGGGTATTAATGCCGAAACTGAGGCATTTGAACCTCTTGACTTTTTGGTTGAGCTTTTGCGGCTGTGGAGACTTGCAGTTTTCATGGGCGGCACTAAATCAATTCTGTTGTCTTTGTGCTATCGATTCGTTTGGCAACCGACGGACAGACGAGCGGACTGATAGACTGACGGACTGACAGAGTGACGTGCTGTACTGAATGAATGGTAATCAATCAAATGAAGTCTGCAGTAAAAATAAAAAAAATGCTCGAGTCTCAATGGAATTCCATAACAAAGCGTTTAACTGTCTATTGCATCAACTGGGCCCAAAAATCACTTGCCATTGTACAATGTAAGTCTGGTCGAAATGATTTGTCTTTTCGACCAATTACTAGCTGGTGATCTTCACGCCAACTTGGGGCTATAAATGTCGCATTAGAGCCAATTGATCGATGGTGCCAATTTGATGGAACCAATGCCTTCAATGCTTTGGAAGGTCGCTCTTCATCAGCCATTGCAGTGGGTCAAAACAGGAAGCAATGCTGGCCAGGCAGACAGACCGGTTTCATTAATTTCAAAACAATCAGCAATTTCAATTTAAAATGGAAATTTCAGTTTTTATTATTGCGGCTTAAAACTAAGCAAAAAAAAAAAAAAAAATGGCAAAAAGAAAACAGTTTGTACAAAATTGCAATTATTGACTATTTGGCTCCCTGTTCAAAGTATGATATCCATATCCACTGGATCTTGTTTGGATTGTGGTCCATTTACCAGCCCTGGTTCCAGCCACCGGAAGAGCCACCGCTCTGAGCACCAGACCAGCCGCCGGATGAGTAACCACCCTGGCTGCCAGACCAACCTCCCGAGGAGGAGCCACCGTGGCCGCCTTGGTAACCACCATGACCGCCGCCGGATGACCCACCGTGGTTGACCACTTCCACAATGTAGACCTTCTCGACGGGCGCAGCATGACCGCCGGAGTAGCCACCGGAATGACCACCGGAGTAGCCACCGGAGTATCCACCTGAATGACCGCCGGAGTAGCCACCGGAATGACCACCGGAGTAGCCACCAGAGTATCCGCCAGAATGACCACCGGAGTAGCCACCAGAGTATCCACCGCCACCGCCGCCGCCCAACTTGCCGCCAAGAGCACCGCCAAATCCACCGCCGGATCCACCACCAAGTCCACCACCGAGTCCACCCAATTTGCTTTGCAGCAGCTGGGCAATGCCGCCAGCACCACCGCCACCGCCGCCACCACCACCGCCAAGTAGACCTCCAAGCGACGCTTGACCGGTGGCCAGGAGCGCAGCAAGGATAACGAAAATGCAGACAAAGGGTTTCATTTTGCGATCTCGATCACGTTTAACTGTTTCGATGTGGTGCTCAAAATGTGGTGCTCAAGACAAACGGAAGCGTTGACTAATTCTACAGCATGGATGGCAACGCTCATTTATACCAAACCAAACCTAAGTTAAGCCCCCCAAAAATAAAATCAATATACGACAATCAAGTGGCATCCGATGCAGATAGAGGGAGATGGAAAATAAGGGGGAGAGGGAGATGAAGATATGAAGATGGAGCGAGTGCTACTACAACTTGTATCTATTGATCATTTAACCAATTAAAAGAATTAATAACCCACATTTTTATGCGTATAAGCTAGTGGTGTGTCTGAGTGTGCGTGTGTCTGAGTGTGTGTGTGAGTGTGTGTGAACATCTTTGCTTTGGCGTTTTTGTTTGCCGATCACATCTGATAACTATGCAAATCTTTACGCATGCGCGAGATTGTCTTTGTCTTTTGTTTAGTCCCAAACAATTTGGTTGGCAACGCGGCTCGAGTGATCCACGATTTGCGATCTGCGATCAGCGATCAGCGAGATCTACGATCCGCGTCTCGGCCACAAGCCAAACAAATTAGCTGCGTTTAGGTAATCATACAAAAAGAGAGAAAAAAACAATACAAGCAAAACATAAAAAACTTCAGGTAGTCGAAGTTTAAGTTCTCTTTCATATATTTCCTATCACAGATTTATAATATTGTATAACGATTTTAACTTTAAGAATTTAAATTGATGAAGAAACTTTCTGTTGCTTATTTAGTAAGCTCACGTTTTCAGATAAAAGTCCACATAGCACTTATTTGAAACATATTGGGTAATTGCGAAAATAACACTTACTTTATCTAACAGATTATAATATCTGACAGTTTATTCGTAGCCTTGTGTCTATTGGGACATACAATATTGGACCCTATAATGTTAGTCTTGGTTGAGGTAAAATTATAAATATATATATAAAATATTAATTATAATTATTTGAACGATTTTAATGAAATTTAATACTGAATGAAACCATGATCAAAACGAAATTTCGCTTAAGTTTTTGTCCAATTTGGCTGGATTTTTTTTTAAGAAAATGAAAGGTCTTAGATTCACGTTTTATGTGTTGTTTTATACAAATATCGATATATGGAGTTGAATAAAAGTGAAAGATTGAGATTAAACATTAAAAATATTCAAAATTTCGAAATCCAGCATTTAATTCTAAAAAAACCTAGCTGAAGTACATACAAAAATATATATTTTTTGGAAACCAAATGTCGGTTCTTGAAATGGAAGTAAAAATGAATTGAGCGGTTATTAATACCTTCTGTGAGAGTATAACCACAATCAAATTGAATTCGAAATGAACAATGGATCAACAGTTTGTCAGGCATCAGGCATCAGCATAGTCATTGAGTGTTGATTGTGTGAAGATGCCGATTTATGTCTGTGGTATGATCAACTGATTAATGATACTTTGACAGACCAAGTAGCTGCACAGGTGTTCTGCTTATTCGCAGACCAAGGCTCAACGCGATAAGCGTGTTAAGTGCCCTCTGACAAGAACTGACAAGCCGCAGGCCGCAAACTGTAACATTAAATCAGTCGAACAGGAAGCTCCCAAGAGTAAGGCCTAAATCAACACGCTTCAGTTGTTGGCCTAATGTCAGGCATCTGGATTTGTATCTGTATCTATCTGTTCCCATCGTCAACATCATCGCTTATAAATAGGCGCATTTGCGAACCGGTTCGAGCTTGGTTGACTTCTATGTCTGTGACTATGTTTTGGCACCTATTTGCATAGTCAATTGGCTACGCTAAACATAGATACTTTTATCTACCATATAGTATATGCTTAGGATCGGTCGTTGTGTGTGTTTTGTAGTTATTGGTACTAAGAAAATACAAACAATGCTATGAACAGAACACGACAGTTTGCCAAAGGTACCGCTGCCACGATCAAGTTCAATGCACCTTAAGGCCTACACTAAATTTATGCTAAACTCTTCGACATACCCTGTAAACTAGAAAAGACCCAAGAAGAGTGTAACTGATGAAGACTTAAATGGAGATGGAATCGGTTATCAAATACAACGTTTATTTCAAATACGAGTATCTTATTAAAATTAAATTTCCAAATAATTTCAGAGAATTTGATAGTATCTATATAGATAAGGCTCCATAGTGTTAATTGTAAGGAAGATAAAAGGAGAGGTGCATATTATTAAGAGTAGTTAGAAATTTAAGTATCTTAAGCCCAATAACAGGGTATCTCATACTGCATGATTAGTTGTTACCTATATTTTTTTCATGGGGGTGTTTATTATTGACTTTATCTACGGTTCGTTACCTTATGAATATGTACATATACAGAATGCCAGTAATCAATTGATTGACTATATCTATAAAGGAAATCTAAAGCTAAAGATGACATTCATCAATTAAGGGTTGCATTGTTAAAATTTGTGTTTATAAGGTCACCAAAATTTAAACAACTTGAACTATACGATTATTATTAGAATAATTCTTGGCATCTGCATTTGTTTATAAACCGCTTTGATAATAATATTTATTAGGCAATATATTTTGTTTTTGCATGAAATCTGAATAAATTAATAAATTTTATAGCTTATAAAATAAGATTTGCTAGCTAAAAAGACTGTGCGAATGATTTGACATACTTATAAGTAACAGTTCATTCCAGTTGGTGGAAAATATTGCGTATTTTCGAGAATTTTCTTATCTATATGTTACATTGCTTGTACGATCTGTGTATAAAGTATATCCCAACTATTTATATTTATATGTAAATGTGTTTTAGTTTTGTTTCAATATATTCTTAACCTGTTTTGGGGTCTCATGCGCCACCAACACGTTCATAAGATGCGAGATAAAAAATGCTGTAGATAGATACATTGATGAGGTTGAGGCTGGCACGTAACATGTTTTGTTACAATAGAATAACGTTCATTACAAGCGCCGCATATGCCGCATACTCGTATTTTAAATGTATTTCCCATCGCATTGCCTTCAATTTGAAGGCTTCCATGAAATTATAATATTTAATTATGAAGTAACGCAAAACACATTAAGCAACTTACCCAAGTTACGACTAGTACAAAGAAGTGAATGCAAGCTTGCATTTTAATATTTCGGTACTCTTATCTCCACTGCGAGGGCAGTTCAATTGGTCGCTTCTAGGCAGAGCTTATAACCTAATGATGAAGTTTTGGATTTATTTCGTTTTTGTTTCTTCAGCAAAATTGTATTTCTTGAATTCTATAGATTCACATTAAAAGATCTATCTTTCGAGTCTAACTTTGATAGCAATAACAAAGCGAAATACATGCATTATCTAGATTAGTTAAACAATTCAACAGATAAATTATTGTTAAATAATTATGTTTAATTAAATTTAATGTTGTTTTGTTCTCTGAGACTTCTAACTATATTAAAATAAGCCCATTTTTATAATCTCTATAAACTTGGTTTATTCTCAAGATTAACTTGACTTATAATTATAATAGATTTATATAGATAATAATAGAGAGAGAGAAAACATATTTAAATTTCTTGGCACAACCCTCTCTAGTTGTGATCACAGTCATTATAGGGTTTTAGAATTGATGACACTCATAAACAATTTGTATAGCCGGGCATAAAGTAATAATAATACTTAATGCAGCCGTGTAGCATAAATTAAAAATTGTGCTCACACTTAAGCCAACATTTTTATAAGCATGCATTGTACATATGAATACGTATGTATGTATGTATCTACAAAATATGGATGTAAATATATGTTTGTATGAAACAATCTCTGATTTGCATAAATTGCTGCCGTTAGCTGATTTTCCAAAGCAATTAGACGTTCACATAAATAACCATACAAACAGATATGTATACTTACATATATTATATGTAACATCATCTTTGCAAATACATAGAGAGAAAAAATTAAGTATTTAAGTATAAATGATTAAAATTACCATAGTCAAGGACTGTACTCATTTCTGGTAAATTTAGAGATTTACTAGATTCAAGACTTTTATTCCCTGTGCCCATTTTTTAATCTAGTGTCGATTTTAAGAAACGCAAACACATGATTCGAGGTTATTCGAACTTATATTTAGTAGTCCATTTTCTTTCTGTGCATGTATTATGTATTTATAAGTAGTCAGATTAAAGTGGAATTGATCGGAATGCAAAACATATAAATTAAAATGCCAATTGAATTAAGGCAGCCGCTGCATACTTGAACCATAAAATTTACTTGTTAATTACAGATTAATTCACTAGAATCGGGATTAATCGAAGACACGGCTAAAGAATCAACTATTCAATATGCTGATTATAAACTTTGCAAATTACAATCGGTGGGTACCAAACCCACAACTAGAAAATCAAAAGATTTATTAATATATTAATTTTATATTAATTATTCATTATAATATTGCGTTATTGAAATAAATAGTTAACTCATTTTGAATATTAAAACATCTTTGAAAATAAAGAACAAAAGTTTTATTTTTTTCTATCGCTAAAACAATAAATAAAAATGGTTCCATCGCAAATTCTATACTAAGAAATATTTACCAAGGCTGCAAACTGGTTCGGTTCGTGTTTTTAAGCAGTCTGAACCGGATCATGAATCGAACCAATGATATTATCTACTTTGCGGACCAGAACCTAAACCGAACCGCTTTCTAAAATAAAAGGTTCGGTTAAAAAAAAAAATTATTACATAAATTTTATGGTTTTCTAATATTATGCAATTATGTGAGACTTTCGATTAAAATAGGTCATATTTAAATCTTCAAATAAATTTAAATTACAATTAAAATTTGATTTCTTTAAAAAACAAAATTTATTAGTTTAAAATTTAGAGAAAAATGTATAACAATACAAATATTTTTTTGTATGAAATTAAACAAAGGTTCGAACCCAAACCTTTGGATCAGGGGGTATATTAACCAATTCGCGAACCGAACCGATGTCTTGCTTTATGGTTCGAGCCGCCGAATCGAACCTTTAACAAAATTATGGGATTTGCAGCCTTGATATTTACTCAACATAATATTATCTATGTGTTTTGAAAATAAGACTTATCCATTCATTTTCAGCAAACAAACTATAGTCAAAAATGTTATTGTATTAAAATAAATAGTTATATTTAAAAAAAAAAGCGTTTGAAATCGATTTTATCCAATTACTTTTAGAAAATTTTCTTCTTATAATATAATCTAAGAACAGAAATTATCTGAGAAATATATACATATGTTTTTGAATAAACTGTGTTCACATCTTATGTAGGTACATATCTTCTCTTTACATTTATATACTTTTAATAGAAATTATAACTTTAGTTAATAATAAGTTGATAGCTTCAATTAATTAACTAAATATATATAAAATCTTCTTTCCGACATTTCATTTGAAAATTTTCATCTGCAACTAAAGAAATTTTAAAGTGTCTTTTTTGTTTTCCTCTTGCTTATGACATATAAGTTCAAAACTTAGTCATAATTTTATGACGTTTGAGGTTTTCTTGCCTCATAAAATTATAAATTATGAAATAATTTGTCTTTACTCAATGTCAGACAAAGCAATGAGTTTGCTTTGGGTCTAAGCTAGACATGCGATTGGAGTACGGCAAATATTTAGCTAGGTGGCAAAACTAGTAAAACAAAAATTTTAACATAAACAAAACAATTGAAAATCAACAGCAATTCTATGATTTGTTTATGTAATTCTATTTGTGTTATGCACAATATGCAAAATACATGACGACAAGTGAACAAATATACTCGTAGTCTTAGCCTTTCCAAGGTTCTGTCTGGGCAATCTCAAGCGAGACACAACGACGCCAACCGCAATCACAGACTGAGCCACAATGAAAAAACAACAAACAAACGAAAAATTCAAACTCAAAATAAATACAACAAATACAATAGGCAAAGCAAATCAAACAAAGCAAAAATGTCGCGCCGGAAGCGACTATCAAACATCGACTGCAAAGACAACAAAAATAACAACAACAAAGGCGACTTTAAATAGTATTAACATACACGTGGATTGGCGACTAATAAATCAATGGACAACAAAACAAAAGCTCATTGATTACGCATTAATATTGTTGTCGTTGTTGTTGTTGTTATTGAGGCGTTTCGTTTTGGTTTCATTCCTGTTTATAACTTGTCTTATCCGTTTATGGTCCTACAATTATGACACTGAGCTGACAGCTGTCATTCCATTGCTCAACTTTCGCTTTTCACTGACAGCCACCGCACTGACATTGACCCTGACCATGAACTCGCAGCTGAATGCAGTGCAAACTTCACGGGAGCTGCCCATCCGAACAGGTTTCTCGTCTGCTCAAAGCGAAAGACTTAGGCAACGAACTTGCCGGTTAAGAAAATACTATGTGGCGCCATCTAGCGTTCACGCAGGTGAATTTAAAAACTTCACCAAGCCGACATATCCCTTTATGAAGAGTCTAAGATAGATCATCCAAGCGAAACAAAAGACTTAAGCAACGAACTTGCCGTTAAAAAAACTACTATGTGGCGCCATCTAGCGTTCACACAGGTGTATTAAAAACTCCACCAAGGCGGCATCTCGCTTCAACAAGAGTCTAAAATGGATCATTCAAACGAAACGACAACGAACTTGCCGGTTAAAAGCTACTATGTGGCGCCATCAAGCGCTAGCGCAGGCTAGAAAAAAAGCTGCACTTAGGCTCTTCATTGAATTTTTTAAAACACGAGCAAGTTCGCCCTCTATTGTACACAGTAGATAACATCTGTGGAAAAAGCTTTCAAGCTTTTGAATACCTAAGAAAGCATCAGTGCAATCTTTTTGGGCAGATCTGGCAACTTCACAAATTTGAAAATGAATGCATTTTAGTTTAATTCAAGCATTTATTTATTCGGTTCTCGATTTACAGTTTCAAATGCACCACATGCTCGTTCTTAATCGTTCCACCAGCCAGCACCACCACGAGAGGCACCAGCACCAGCACCACCATGGTTAACAGTGTAATCGAATTGGGCAGGTGGGCCCCAGGCATTGGCACCTCCAGCTCCCTGCCAGCCTCCAGCACCACCGCCATATCCGCCAGCGCCGCGTCCATTACCAGCACCTCCCTGCCAGCCGCCAGCGCCGCGTCCACCACCAGCACCACCCTGCCAGCCGCCAGCTCCAGCTCCAGCGCCAGCACCGGCTCCTTGCCAACCGCCAGCTCCTGCACCACCGCCATAGCCTCCAGCACCAGCACCTCCCTGCCAGCCGCCAGCGCCGCGTCCACCGCCAGCACCACCCTGCCAGCCACCAGCTCCAGCTCCAGCACCACCGCCATAACCACCACCGTAGCCGCCAGCACCACCGGCGCCAGCCTGTCCACCAATGTGCACCTTTGTGTTGCCGTGCGATTGCGAGACATGCGAGATGAGTCCAGCACCATTTCTGGCACCACCACCGAAACCACCACCATGACCGCCACCAGGCAGATAGCCACCAGCACCACCACGCTGTCCAGCATTAACCATGGCCAAGGTGGCAAGAAGACAGACGAATACCTGTGCAGATTGAGAGTATTAATATCCCGAATTTTGAGATGAATTCATTGCTTTCAGCAAATGTTACCTTCATTTTGGTTGTTGTTAAGGATTTTAGATTTTTGATTGTTGTTGTATTGTTGCTATCGGGACGCAGCTCCAATTGCTTGTGATGCTTCTTGGATGCCACACAGCACAATTTATAGCTGAAGAATTTATTCGACTTTTGGCTAATGATCTTTGACTGTTGTGAAAACAAAAACTAAACAACAACAAAATAATACAAAATAAAAACCTTAAACTATAAATTAATAAATGAAAAAGAAACAACTAAAAAAAAAACATTAACATTTGTTTTGTTTTTGACTTTGCTCATCATTAGATTCTATGCGAGCGCCTGCCATTTCCGAGTGCCTTCTCTTCGCGTTGCCTTTAATTAAAAATTTGAAACCAAATTAATAAATTAATTGCAAGCAATTAAACCACAATTTGCCTGCGGCTCACAGCTGAAGATCTGCTTTGCTTTGTTTAAAAGCGACAATGTGTGGACGCATTGCGTCCAGTTCAGCTCTGTCATCAGCGAGCGCAGAGTTCCGGCTTCGCACATTGCGCATACGTCGTGTGGGCCGAGGACAAACAGCCGCTGCAACATGCAGACTTTTCTTTGTAGCTACCTCAATGTTATTTGTTCATAAATATTTTTTTATTTTTTTTTGTGGTGGTTTTATTTATTTTGAAAGTGAGCTTATCGCAAAGACAACAACAACAGCTATGATTGCGTAATCAAAACTTGCACAATGATCTGTTAAAATTGTAACAACTTCAATTTGTAGCGAATGTGCCAAGTGTGGCAAGTGTTACATATGCTAAACGAATCCCTGCGATGAGGTTTTGAAGTGCATTACATAGGCCCACTCCTGGTCACGAAAGATTAAGCCTGTCACTCTTCTAACTTTTAAATGTGCTGGACTAATAGATACTCTTTACTCCCTTTAAAGTGGTTGCTAGCTGCTGCTTCTTATCTGTGTTATAAATTAGTTTTTAATAGCAGTTGTATTCAACAGATTGTTGATATTGTGCCACAGTTGAGGGTGTAAAACTAAAAATTACTCTGTAATACCAATTTTTTATAAATGAAGTATTAAATTGACAACTTTTTTGACCTTTTAAATCACAAGATTTTATGATTAATCAACTCCTTGCCTTAAATTAAGTATAAATCTTATTCTGATATTCTTATTCATTCTTTGTAAGAAATCATGTCAACGAAAATGTCAGACATTTATTACTTTTGATAGCTAAGTATTAAATATTTGCAATCTTAAGATGAAATTAAATTTTATTAATTAGTTTTTTTTAAACTGTTTTTATGCTTCTAAAAAGTTTTATTTAGAATACGAAGCCGAGTAAAGAATCATTAAAAGAATAAGAAAAAAACAAAATAAAAAAATTTGAATATATTTAAAAATTCGACAATAAACACAAACTAAACAGAAAAAAGTTATGTGTTGTCTGCTGTAGTCTATAGATATAATGAATAAAACACTTTGGTTACTAATATATTGGCTATTATCCAGGGACTGCAAATAATAGTTCTGAATTTAAAAAAATTGACAAATTAAAAATTTGTATAAAAAAAAATTTAATAATAAATATTATATTAGATTTTTATTATAAAAAATTAAAAATATTAATTATTATCTATTATAAAAATTGAAAAATAGAAATCCGGTGTTAATATCAAAACCTTAAACATTCTTAATATATGTCCTTTAAGGTCGTGTAATACTCCACACTCGTGGAAATACTCCACTTGGTTCAAAGGATATTTACATTCAATTTGTATAATAGAAATTGACAAATAATTTTTATTTTTGATTTGTATAATAAAATTGAAATTAATAATTATTTTAAATTTTAATATATTTAATTTTTAAAATAAAAATTGAAATTAATAGTAATTTTTCAACATATTTATAAAAATCTGCAAATAATTTATATATTCAAAATTATAACTGTTACGGTCCCTGCTACGAGTATAAACTAGAAAATTGGCAATAAAATACAATAAATTGATATTGACAATTATGTGCAGAAAGAAGATCAATTGAATTGGAACTGATCATGTTTTGCAGCTCTTAATCGGAACTAATCTAAAATACCATTCGGCAATGTCAGTCTTTATCTCTCTAATGGAACAACTTCAAGTGTTGACAATTTTGATAAGCTGCATCAGACAGTGAAATGCAAAACAGTAGCTGCTTCAACAGATCTAGCATATATCTAAATTGTATGGGTTGCTCACGAATGAATTTCGACTCTCAACTTTCTTTAACTCTCAATGCAGCAGACAGAGAGATAGTCAGAGAGAGTCTTTCTCTCTAAAGCTTTCTTTGACTTTGCCTTGCTTGCTCTGAGTTGCAGGTGAACCGGCATTGAGCTGGATCTCTCTCTCTCTCTCTCTCTCTCTCTCTTTCTGTCTACAACTACATTTAACTCTGTTTCTCTTTTGCCGGCGCCAGCAGACAGATTAACAGTGACTGCGCTTGTTGCCGAGTCTGTGGCAGCTTCATAGCTGGTGCTGCAGATTTGGCCAAATCATTCCGTTGGGAAGTTGTAACTGGGAAACGCGTTTGACGGATCGCTACCGGCCACGCAGTCGAGACATCTCCGTTGTTGTTGTTTTCGTGGTTGTCACCGTCGTCGTCATTTCGTCGCTTCGACATGTAAGCGCGCGCTTTTCGCATGTTTGCAACTTATCGTCGTTTATCAAAGAAATTAACGAATCCTTGAACCCGAACCGCAACAAGTGCCTTCGCTTCCAACTGTGCCGTGTCTGTGCGTGTTAACTTTTTCATTTTATTTTCAATTTTTTTTTTCTGATGTTGCAACATCATTTTTCATATTTCGAATTTTTGCAAATAACCTGTACCAAATTTGTGCTTTTATGTGTGCTCAAGTCAATAAGCTCTAAAAATAGTTGCTTACCTTTGTTAAAAATAAGAAAAACGACAAGATAAACAACAAACAAGCAGTAATAATTTCATTATTTGCAAACATTTAACGCTGATCAAATTAAATAAAAAGGTTAGTTAGTAATGTTAACAAAAATAGTTGGCGCTGTGGTTGTGAGTGCTCAAAATAAAATAAATATAAATATTTATAATTATTAATAAATTTTGTAAAATGATTAATTGATAAGCCCAGATTTGATTAGCCGTTTACAAATATAGTATTAAACTTATATTATAATAAATTAAGTTGAATCTGTAGTTTCGTATATTTGCGATTTTCTTTTAAAGTCCAAACGTCTAGCTCGTGTTCATGGTCTATTAACTGTCGGTCTGTGCATTTTCTTTTTTAATATAAATTATATTTGGCGTCAGCTTTTGGCTTGGTAGCACTCATAGATGAATATACCCATGTACTTATAATATCATATATTAAAAAAAAATAAAACGAACTAGGAAAAGTTAAGAGCGCTAGCCAGTCCAAGTTGGCTTTTTATCCTTATAAGTATGACTAATTGGTATATCTTATAATTGTGGAAAGCTATTTAATTTGATATTCTTATTGCCAAATTTACACATTCAGTGCACATGCATGTTGTCAGTTTAGCAAGAAAAAAACTGTTTCTGTTGTTTTTCATGTTATTGTTTTGTTTTTCATTTTTATTGTATTTTTTTTCTCGTTGATTTTACCGCATGCAGAACAAAAGACTTAGGCAACGAACTTGAACTAGCATGCAGCTTGGAACGTTGCGCTTGCGGTTTTTTGGGCAACCACATTGCGTGGCTTTCTCCACATGACAAACCCATTTTATGGCCGATTCTAAGTGCCATCACTAAAAAGGCAACAACAGTAACAACTACAATAATGTTGTTGTAGGGCTTGTATTGTAGCTGGAGATGAAGTCGCCTGTTTGCTCACTTGAAAAACAGTTGTTGGCTGCGAAAACTAACTGAAATGATATTAATTGCACACACACATACACACGCACACTCTACACTTGACTTTCATTGTCTTTGACTTTTGCGGTTTGCCGTTTGTTGTTGTTGTTGTTGTTGTTATTGTTATTGTTGTTAGCTTATTATGCCGTATGCTTTATGTCTAATGCTTGAATGCTTTTGTCTTTGTCTGCGATGTTGTTGCTATTCTTGTTAATGTTGCTGCTGTTGTAGTTGGTGTCTTTGTCTTTGGTTCGCAGTTTTACATACGCGTCAAGTTAATCACACTTTTAACTCCATTTCACATAATACTAATTTCATAATTTGCTTCGCTGCCACCCAACGCATTTCCACCGACAACATTGAGTTGTCATTTGCACAACATGCCGCTCTCATTTTCACTTTTTTTCACGGCGACAATGATTAAAATAAATCTAATTTGCATTAAGTTTACATTTAATTTAGCCTAAGTGCCACTTTTTTATATGTATACTTTATATTATACATACAAGCATATATAAGTATATAAATAGTTTTTCTGGATTTTCTGTTGCTTTTCCCAGTCAAAGATGGCTGGGAAAACACTTTGGGGGCGGCTGCTGCGAGAACGTTGCAAACTTTTGAGCCCCTTCCTGGGCGTACAAATTGCACCATGAGCAACATCCAACATCCAGAACTAACGGATCATCATAATTGCAGAGTACCCATTCCAACTATAAAGCTATCGTGTATCTATCGACATGACGCAGTTCAGTTTCAAGATCTCTTGATCTATTCAAACATAGGGTATAACAAGTATTCTAACTAGCTTGCACATTAGCACAGAAATTACATTGAAATTATCCGGATGATCAGCTAATAACATATATATATAAATTGAATGTTTGTCAAGAAATATATTTGATTGTTTCGGTCCTTTCATCCGTTAGACGTTTTATGGGCTTTTTTTGTTAATTTTTTTTTAGCTGAAAAAATTATACATTATAGTTTTTTATATAAACATAAATTGCATTTTCATTTTGCTTCTCATCAACTGCAAGGTATAAGAAATTCGTTGTTTACTTTCCAAATGTTTTCTGTAGCACTTGTGGTTGAGGTGTCTGTTGTAATTTTATATAGCTTTCATGTTGATGTTGTTGTTGTTGTTGTACGTGCACATCTGTCAGCAAATGAAATAGTATGTACCATATAATCAGTGCGCTGTGGCAACCCAAAAAGCCAACAACAAATGACAAGCCACAACAGTAACAAAATGTCTGGAAATACACAGTTGAGACAACTCAACAAAAAGGTATCTTTATCAGAGGCCAAGAATGAAAGTTGGCTAGTTGCACTTGCTGTTGTTGTTATTGTTCATGTTGTTGTCGTTTGTCAGTACACAAAACAGCTAAGCAATATTTGTCACTTTTGAGGTGAATACCCCGCATACTTTCATCATTGTGCTGAACATGGCACCCGTTTCAGTTTGGACTGATGGGGGGTATCTTTTGTGAAAAGCAATGCTACAGTTTATTTATTGCTGCACATTTGTCCAATCCAATGTCCCTGTCTCTCTCCCCTTGTCGCCTTATCTTGCCCTTTTCATAATATTCAACAATTCGGCCAGGCAATTAACATAATTATCAATGCTCGACTGCATTTCACACTTTTTTTTGGTCTTCGCATTTGTCACACAAATTATGCATAAAATATAAAAAATAATAAAAGTTGTTCGTGGTGTCTGAGGTCTCTGTTTGTCTCTCTTTCTGTTCGCTTTCGAATCGGATTCGGTCGCGGTCTCGGTTCGGAATCGGAATTGGAATTGAAGTTGGAATCGCTTAGACAAATGTCTCAAGCTGAATTGTCTGTTGGTGGACTTTTTGTTACCATTTCAACATATCGTCGCAACAATTCTGGGTCCATTGTATTCAACCCTTCACCTTCTGCCCTGCCATAAAAGCCCAGAGATCGAGCAAAATGTTCAGGTGAAGAATGAACATATCTTTTATTGTATCATCATCATCATTTTGGGAATTTGTTCGCGCACAATAACAAATCGATGGCGAGCAACAAATAAATATTGTGCCACATTTATATACAAATTTGTTTACTGTTGTTGTATTTGTATTGTAAATGCAGAGTCGCAGATTGAAAGTGAAATTTGTTGCCATTGGAATAGTTCGCATTGTGTTGAGTGGAAAAAATAATAATAATAATAATAAATAAATAAGCTGCGGCCCAATAAGTCAACACAATGCCAAAACTGATGCGCTCCGTTCAGATGGTAAACTATGGTAACAGCTGCAGTGGAGCTGGGGACTTAAGTCTCATATTTAACCTTAGCTTATTATTTAAAAAAAAAAAGCGATGTTAACTTTCCAACGATAAAATAATCACAAAGCCTATTAAATCAGGGCCAAAGACGCGTTCAACCTGATGAGATATATGTTTTCTAGGCAAAACCTTTAAATTTTCTTATACATGGTGCCATTAGATAATAAATCTCACCAGCGTTTCAGAAAAACCAAATAAGATTAAGGCAAGATATAGACTTTAACAGTTTTGACAGTTGGTAACACAAATATTAGATTTATATGTTCGAGTATAATGAATCTCAAGCAAAGCAATCTTAAACTAAGGCAGTTATATAGTAAGTATAACTTTTAAAATAATTTAAAGCCTCTTCAAAAAAACCAAAAACAATTTCTGTTCTATGTTTTTACAAGTTTCATTTAATTTTTGAAAAATATACGCATGTTGGGTCAATTCAGCGATCTTTTCTCTGGAAACTAGAGTTAATAAAGTGTTTTTTTTTACATTCCACTGCTAATTTAGTAAAAGGCATTTCTTATTTTCTAGTTTCAAAATAAAATAGTCTACAGATTATTTGGAGCTGGTTTATAAGTTTGTTTTAATCTGCATATAACGAGATGTATTTCAAAGTTGAAACTTTTTCAAACGTCTTTTTTGATCGATACACTTTGATTGATACACTTAAAAATGTTGTACTAGCTTGCATTTGTCTGTTGCCTCATTGACCAAGCGATCGTTATGAAATATTTAGAATCCGAAGATAAACACATACCTATAAACAAATCTCCAGCTACAAAAATGCGCTTGTAATTGCCATTTTTGGTATTGCCAAGAAATGGATGTATACTCAAAGAATTAACACGCCAAATTGAGGATAACAAATCTAGTTAGGAATGCAAATCTCTTTCTTTTTCGCTCTCTCTCTCTCTCTAATTCAGCTTTAATCTGTCTTATTTATCATGTTGTAACTTTAATTGTTGCTTCGTTCATCACTTGCATATGGTAAAGACTGAGAGGTCTGACGACTTCTGCAACCGTTAATTAAAAATCAAGTGTTTGAGAGGTCAGCATCAGTGGATCACGAATATGATAGCATATCTAAGCTGAGTCACACGATTTGAACGTGGTTGAACTCTGAGATGAAAGCTGGAACAAGCTGTCGGATCAAATGCTTGACATCGAACTGCAGCAGACAGATGAGGAAAATGTTATGTTTTAGGTGCTGAGACAATAGATACAAGATTGTTACATAATGAACATCCGATTGGACTTGCTTTGTTTTTTGTTTCGATTTGCACTACCGAACGGAAAAGAAAATAAAAGAAATGTACAGTTTGTCTTTTGGTCTTTTAATGGCCATTTGATTTTGCGGCTAAACACATAATAACAAAACAAATTTCACTGTCAACAAAAAATCGAGGCAGGTGATGGATAAGGGGGGAAATGGGGAAGGGAAATAGATTGACGAACTGGCGTGTAAAATGGAAGATCCAATAATGTTACGATCGATTCAAATACTTATGCATAAATAATTTGCTTATTGATTGATCGTTATGCGACAGCTTCAGTTGCTTCCGCACAGCCCCAAACTTCTCTTCCTCTCCTCGTCCTCATCTTCGTCTCCGACTCTGACTGTGACGTCTTTCGGGTCAGCGTCATCGAGCAGATCTTGCGCAAGCCTTGTCGGTCATTTCCGGCTCCTGCTGTCTTTGGCCAAATACGAGTACGTGTGCATTGCCTGTTGCCCACTTACGGACTACTTGTCGTGACTTGTTTCGCCGTCTCGCTCTCGTTTCTTTGCTTTTACTTTCGGCCAGATATTTGGCCAATGTGGTAAGTGGCAAGCAGCTCGCTCATTGCGCTACTGCTGCTGCTTCACTTTTACCGCCACAGCCTTTCGTCATGCGCCAACGAAAGCAAACAGCCAACACTTAACAAGGCCCAAACCATACACAAACCTAACACACACACACACACACACATACGTGAACGTATGAGTACTCGCAGTTGGCAACTACTTTTAAACTAGATTAAAAGCCAAGCTAACAATATTAAAACCCTTTACGGTGTGTTGTCAGCTTTATAAATCTCTTTAAAATTGTTTCTTTTAATACTAATGTAAGAAAGAATCAAAAATTAAATATTTTCAGTGATTTGAATTACATTTATGATTATTTTGGAATAGAATTTATTTATATTAAAAAAAAAACAGAAAGATAGCTCTCTTTTACGAACGATTCGCCTAACAAATAATTGAATCTTTTATCTTTCAATTTTCTTAAGCTTTTTATTATTGCCAATTTTTCTTAAACATCAAATAATATGTCTCCATTTGCAAATTTAAATAGCATTAAAATTCTTTTCTCAACTGAAAAGATATTCTATCTAAACCTTGTTACTAACATATCATGTAAAGCTAGCTTTAAGCAACATGTAAATCTTAAATGGCAAATAAAGCAATATTATTATTATTATAAATTGACTCTTTGGAATAAATAGTTTTAAATATAATATAATACCCGTTAGATAATCATTAAACAAAGAAATAGATTAATGTATACATTCTCTATTAGAAGTAATCTAAAACGCTGCTAGCCAACTGATAGCAAATATTGTACACGATCTGAGGAACGCACCCGAAATAAACCAATTTGCAGTCTTTATATACATACGTATATACAGGGGTGGCACAGAAAACAAAACCACAGAAAACTCCCAAAAATGTATGGAGTTTCTGTTTGTTTTCTGTGTGTACATGTATAGTAAATGGTAACAGGAGTATATATAGAATGTACTCGTATTATAATGAATCGCAAAGTTTCGACAGTTTCATAGGCAGCTTCAAATTCATGGAATTCATAATTGTTGAAAACGCTTTTAATGATATAATTAGGCGTAGTTTTTGAAGGCAGTCGAGGGGCTGCAAAATGTATTGTAGAAGGGCAGCAGACTGGGAGATGGAAAATGGAGTGGAGAAAAACAACTAAAAATGTGAAAAAAAATAATTAGCTGCCAGAGCTTGGCAGTCATATAAAAACGAAACAAAACAAAAAGTAAAAAAAATAAATAAATAAAATAAAATAAAGTAAAATAACACACGAAATGATGAGGGAAAAACGAAAAACATTTGGCATTTTGGCCAGGTCACCGCCCAGGCTGATTGATTTGACCCAAGACCAGGCAAGACTTTCACTCGACATGGCTTGCTCTTAATGCAACCGCAGGCATGGTTTGCTCATGTGTGCTGCCGTGACAGGGTAAACCTAATGCCCTCTCCTAACCTGCCCCATGCCCCTTGCCTCTTGCCCCTTCCCATGCCACAGCTTAACTCAGCCAGGGCATTGTCTGCTGTCCGTTTGCCTCTCAGTCTCCCCGTCTGTCTGTCTGCCATTTCATACATACTAAGTAAGTATTATGATTATTTCCAATTGGGAATTACCAAAACGCATTTCGTGATGCGGCAACATCGCAATGTCGTGCCTCTTGCTGCTGTTGTCGATATTGCCGCTGTTGGTGCTGTTGCCGTTGTTGCCGCTGCTGATGTCATCATCATTGGCGATGGCAGCTCCTCAATTTTTGGGAGCAACTCAGCACCGCGGGCCTGTGAAATCAATTTGTGTAATTATGTAACTGTAACTGCTGCTTCAAGTCACACACACACACACACATACCATGCATACACCTGTCTATCAATCAGTTTCTGTCGTCTGCTCATCAACTTAAGTTGCTTCATTAGCACACACTCTCACAAAATCTCTTACACACATTTCTTCTTCTTTTCCACTCTAAGCCCGAAAAAAAAAATTGTTTGAGTGTAGCTGTGATGAATATGTTTTTTTCGTATGATTTGTTGCAGTTTCCAATTTCAAACTTTTGCAATTTCTTCATTTAAATGATTACACTAGTCAACAGATTTTGAGAATCAAAGTCTTTGCCGATTCTGACATAATAAATATAAAGTTTGGCGTCTTACTGAAAAAGCGAAACTTTTTCATAACGTTTATTCGATTAAACAGATATTTTTAAAGATATTCTAAATATATATGATACAGTAAATAATATTTAGACAAACAATAAATATTTTCCTTGAATTTATAGCCAGTCTCAAGCCAGATATAAATCCAAATGTCAACAATTAGAAAGGTCGTTGAGTCCACAAATGTAAATATAAATATTATATAGAGAGTAATATCATATAAGTTTTATTATTTCAAAATGGTTCAATTAAAAAAATAAACATCAAAAACTTTATAAGCAACTAAATTAATAAACTCCAAGCATTATTCTATTAAACAGTACAAAAGAAAATTTTTAAAATGTAAAGTACATATTAGAATTACGTAAAAAGAATGTTCCACTTATGTATGTTGAAATGATTGCCAATGATTGATCTAAATTATGTAGGCTTGTGTAGTCAATGGAATGCTCAGGTCTTAGTATACAATTTCATGGCCAATAAGCTGAAACTCATCATTGGCAATGGCTCAAATCAGAGGCACATGCGAATACAGTTAGTTGGCGCGTCCATAATTTGGGAACGGCTAACGGCCAATAAGAAAACCACAAAGCCACAAAACCAATAAGCAATGTGCCATTACAAAAGATTGATTGGCCAGAAGGAATAGAGGAATAGCCTGGAGGCTGGCCAAAAGTATGGCCTAGAAGTTGGCAGTCTTGACTTGGCATTGCAAATTGCTGGCCGTCAATCTTCAGGCTAAACATCAATTTGCCCCGATGAGTGTCAATTGTAGGCAATTGAACCGAGGCGAGAGTTCAAAATCAAAGCCAATTGCCGGTATTCACTCATACACTCATAAACACTCATATGCATTTATTCAAACAGCACTCAATCACTATGAACAATAACAAATGTGAATGAAATGCAATGCTCGCTAATGGCTGGACAATAAACTTGGCTAACAAGTGGAAGTGGCAAGCGGCACTGGATGTTGTTGTTGTTATTGATATCAAGTTGAATGAACGACTTGAACCACAGTCGAAACACCACTTTGAAACCGACGCGTCGCGACGTGGATATACTCAGTTATTCAATTGTGGGTCATCAGTAAGGCATGATCATCGAAGAATAATCTTTTTTAAAATATAAAACATTGCTTTAAATAAACTTATGCCATATAAACTAGTACGAAAATGATTCTTCCTCAAATCCAGACCAATTTAAAACTTCTTTGGAACTTGCTCGAAACTCACAGATATTTTGTATCAGCATCATAGTGAGGGCTATGAACATGAAAAGAATTTTATTGCATTAAAATTAGGGAATAATACAAGATCGGTAACGGAGCCGTTAACCAAAACTAGCCGTTTTCCCGTCTAGATCTAGGCTTTGGGAAATTCAAATTTAAAAATTTAAAATTTCACTTTAATTCACTCCTTATATCTGGATGAACCGACACTAAGTATCTAACAGACTTCTGACTGAGAAGTTGACTTACATTGATTTCGCTAGTTCAAATTGGGTATCAGAGTATATCAGGTCCTACTAGCTATTTATCAGAGACATAAATAGTTGAAGCTGCACTGATAAAAAGACGGGTTTAAAAATTAAACAATATTCGTGTTAAGTATTTTATTTAAAAAACATGTATTTTCAAAAAAAAAAAAATTGTAAAAAATTCTAGACTTAAATTCTTAGATGTGTCGACACAAACACTATTTTTTACCCTTTTATTAGTGTATAAAGTATGTATTGCTAATAAAAGGAATAAAATGTCCAGATTTTAAGCACTCAACATTTAAGCTCTAATCAAATAAAATTAAAACTAAGTAGTTGCAATTTAAATATGTTATTCTATTCTAAAAGTGGTATTTTACAGCCTGCTACACTACGGCTCGAATATCGTAAACGAATTGAATAAGAGTGAGAGAAGTAGTAAGAAGAAGTAAGTGAGGGAGAGAGATATATAAGTTCGACTGAACCGAAATCAAATCAGTTGAATGGCAATGGAAAGATGAACAATAGCAATTATTGTCCATATCTAAGTAGAGCAATACTTGTGGGTACTTTGAAAAACTGAAACCTGCCACTTGCTGCTTATAATTGAAAGGCAGCTAAAGGAAAATACGAGTATGTATTGCAAAAAAAAGAAACAAATTAATTTCACTTTCTTTGCCGCTGTTGCACGGTGTCTCTATTCAACACACACCTAATTGCCTGTCTTGCCATTGTTAGAGCACACACAGAGAGACAGAAAAGAGAGAGAGAGAGAGAGAGAGAGAGAAAAAGGGGGGGAGGTTGCAACAAGGCGCGGCCGCTGCTTAGGTTTATTGACTGCGCGCATGCGGCAACGTCTACAACAACGTCGCATCGCGTCGCGTCTCTGCAATTATTTGTTGTTGTATTTATTTCTGTATATATTTCTATTTTTTTGCCTGAATGGGCTGCACTTGTGCCAGAGGGCATCTGGCTGACTGAACCGTAGCCAAAACGCAGCAGGCAAATTATCGAGCATGTGGCACAATGGCAAATGCGAGTCCCAGTCCCAGTTGCAGTTGCATTAGATACTTAGCTTTTGTGCCGCAGGTTGGCACTGACACTGATACTGCTACATTTCGTGCACTTGTGGCACACATTTATTTTCACCCAGCAATTAAAGTACGAGTAAGATACAAAAATGCAGCTTAACATCCATGTCCAGAGCTTTAAGCACTTAAACAGCCATCGTTTATTATAATATCAAGAGATTCAAATTTCTTTACTTTTCTATGTAAATATGTAAATCTTCCTTAAAAACTTTGTCTTCCCTTTACCCACCAGTTAGCAACAATTTTGATAGTTAACTTAATATAAACTTAAATTATTTCGATTCGATTACAATCAATAATAAGTTCAGTTTTACAAAATTCTTTCGTTTTGCCTAAATGTAAAAATCAATTTAATTCATTTATTTACATATAGATAAATATAAGTACAGCAATCCATGGTTTAAAAAAGAAAAACAAATTACAATATAATTAATTTTTGTGAGACAATAAATTGTAATGTTTAGGAATGCTGTTTGAAAACATTTTTAAATATCCAAGAAAGTATGAATATAATATTTTGTATGACTCGGTAATATCACATATTAAGTAATTCCAAGAATATCTTTTTTAAAAAATGCTTACAAAATGTATAGCCTAATCAAATACAGTCGTAGACAAATCTTTGGATTAATATTTGATTAGCGTGGGTGGTCATTAAATGACTATATTTCAAACGCGATTGAAAGTCAGAAAGATTGAAAGAAAGTTAATTTAATGGGTTTTGAAATACAAATTTGATCGCAAAATAATTATTAAAAAAAAAAAAGGTCTAGTTAGAAACGAGTATTTTACATTCGACTAGAATTCGACAGAATGAAAGCATTTTTAAATTGCTGGCAAGCAAATCCTAATTTTTGACTGTATTTATAGTGCGATCACTCCGTATAATACATATAATACCCATGTATAAAAATATTCTAGTAATACTTAGTGCAAAATGATATCGTTTTCCGATAGACCTGAAATTTCCGAGTTAATTTCAAGCAGTTTACGGACGTATTCAACACTTGGGCAACAATCTGGTTGCATTACACGACTAGAAATAAATCCATTGAACTCGCTGGCAACATGTGAGCGTAACTTGAGCAACTTTTGTCCCAGATCGGTGTCCACCAATATACGTATCCAGGAGTCAAGGCATAACACAGATTTGGTTTCATTTTCATCTGCCTCTTCGTTATCATCATTGAAGTTATCATGTTGTTGGGGACCAATTGGCTCCAATTTGGCCACCTTGCCACATTGAAGCGCCACCATTAGAGTGGTAATCAATGTGACATGCTCAATGTGAGTCACCTGGCCGGCTGTACGTGACTTTTCCACGTATATCAACCAATCAATGAGAGAACTTTTTGGCTTTTTGGAAAAGCACAAGGTCATTCCCGAGTTTCTAGATAGCTGAACATTTGGATCGCCCTCGGCAATCAGTCGACGTTTTCCAATCTTCGATCTGTCGATATGGACAATTTTGGGATATAGTCCAGCAGTTAAGGCCAAACGCACCAAGTTCATGTTGTTATCGTATTTAGTGGCTGAATTAAGGTCGCTTAATTTGATGATACGGCGTAGAGAAAGACGAAGTGTTTGCACTGTCGAGACGAACATATCCATAGACTTCTGGCACACAAAGTTCTCCCTACAGTATTGATCGACAGCACGGCGACCCTTTCGGGAGACCAACGTGTACTCATTAAAGAGCAGGAGAATACCGAGCGAATCGCTGTAGCTATCAACACAGAACGCATCTCGGGCCTTGCGTTGTTCGTTGCGTGCCGAGCGATCGATGGGCAGAACGAAGGGATCGCGAACCGAGTAGAAGGCGGCGATGATGGACACGCTGCCCGCACAGCAATAATAGATGCTATAGACCAAGCACTTGGCCAGCTGGACATCAAGCGGCAGCTCGGCAATGATGCGTCCCAAATCTGTGACACTCTCGTCACTATCATGCAACACATTCAGCAATTTTAAATTGGCGCACGCCTGGGCAATAGCAGTGGTTTCTGGTGGATCCAAGGCCAGTGATAGAAACTGCTCAATGGGCTGATGCGGTACGGCAATCTTAGCCAGCAGACAAATCTCGTCAAGCGTGTGACGCCTCATCTCTGGCACGACAAAGCGGCTAAAATTGTTGAATTGATCAGTGCTATACAGACGATAGCAGATGCCATCCTGACATCGACCGGCACGTCCTGTTCGCTGTTGTGCATCCGCCTGTGATATCCAAGTGCAGGCCAACTGTGATGCTCCCGTTGCCACATCATAGGTCTTCATTTTTGATCGTCCAGTATCGATCACATACAACAGATCGGGAATGGTGATCGACGTTTGGCCAATGTTCGTGCTGAGCACAATCTTTAGCTGCACATCTGAATATTCGCGAAAGACTTCCTTCTGCTTTAGACCATCGATCTGGCTGTGGAGCAACATAACCTTGATATGATCCTCAGGCAATGTTTCCAGCAAATGGTCCATCAATGTGGTCATATCCTGATAGCCAGGCAGATATACAATCACAGCACCCTTCACGCCCATAAGCAAGAGCATTTGCAACAACGACACAATGAGGGCATTGTCAATGTTGTCCTCCTCGCGACTGTGGTGTGCTGTCAAGTAGGCCTGCAATAGTTGCTCCTCGTCAGCATTGTCATCATTGCCCAACATCCGCATCATCTGAGGTGTCATATAGCCTGTCTTTGAGAGTACCTTTTCCAATGGATAAATGCGAACATTAAAGCTTCGTCCCTCTACATAAATGACCGGCGCATTGTTAAAATAGCTGGACAATGCCTGCAGATCCATTGTGGCTGACATTAGTATCAACTTGAGCGACTTATTGCGTTGCAATTCCAATTTAACGGCCAGCAGCAGAAAATCCGTATTCAGATCTCGATCGTGCACCTCATCGATAATCAAATGCGTTGTGTTGGCAAAGAACTCAGCTCCATTCATGGCCAAAGAGCGTAGCAAACAACCGCTTGTGGTCAACGATAGCACCGTATTGCTGCTGAAATTGCCTTAGAATCAAAGGAGAATTTGTTGCGGCATTAAATAAATTGCAATTGCTTTAGTTTTGTTGGGATACTCACTCTCCATGCGTATTATATAGCCGACTGCATTGCCCAGAACCTCGCCGCGCTCCTCGGCAATGCGACTGGCCACACTGACGGCGGCAATGCGACGCGGCTGACTGACAACAATGCGAATAGGCTGCCTGCGATCCGTTGCATTCTCCAGCAGATACTGTGGCAGCTGCGTTGATTTGCCAGACCCGGTGGCACCGTTTACAATGAGCACCTGAAACAAGGAGGATAGTTTTAGTCAAGAATGCCCAACTACGAGATGCCCTGCAATCTATCGTACTCAATTTGTAATGATCACTTCCATATATATATTTATCGTATTATTTTATGGCTAAAATAGCTCTAAAATTGCTGCTGCTATTCGGTTTATTTTTCGATGATGTATCTAAAATTGATATAAACTTAATCTACGTGCACGAATTTCTATAAGAGCTTCGACAAATGTTACTCATATCAAAAAAAAAAATTAGAAAACAAAACTAGTTTTCTAAATTCATTTGAAAACAAAAAATAAAAAAAATAATACATTTTTGATATCGCATTTGCACTATATTCTATCACTGTTTCATATTTTGATTAAATTAAATAAATACTTAAAGACGGCGATACAAAACATTTAATGGAATCGTTTTTTTTGGAATTAAGGAGTGTGTACACCTGGTTTAAAAATGCAATATTGTATTCAAGGGTACCACAGAAATCAAAACCCACCGAAAATCTTCCAAAAATATATGCAAATTCACTCCACTCTAATTTACGTATATGTACTTATACATTTAAGAAGTCTATATACAAAACTTTGTGCTTCTAGCTCTTACCATTTTTGAGATCCTTTTGTTTATACGGACATCGGCTTGTCCTGATCAAGAATACATTTATGTGAGCATATGTGAACTTAATGAAGTTTGTCACGCCTACTTCTGCCTGTTACGTGTTACATGCATCTGCACAAACCTATTATACCTTCTGGAGCTTTGGACTCACCTGCGACCTGTTCAGGGACTCGAGTATCGCGCTCCGTTTGGATTGGAGAGGCAGCTGTCGCTGTTCGGCGAGAATTGTCTTATTGAATCGTGCATTTGGAGGCACACGCGGTTTGGCCACGAGACCGCCGCCTCCTTGGGAAGCGAATCCTTGATGGTACTCGTTGTGGGGCTGCATCCGTTTGCGGTCCAACTCGTTGAGGGATGTGCCGAGGACAACGCTGGTCCGCGTCGACACCGTCAGCAGCACCTCTTGCAGCCGAATGTGCTGCTGAAGGCACTCGTTGCGGGAGATGGTCAGCAGTCGGTCGCCGGCGCTGCTGCGACTGCGCGTCTTTAGGCCATGTTGCCTGGCAAAGAGATGAATCTCCTTGCGCTGGACATTGTTTAAGCCGCTGAGCTCCTCGGACAGCTTGTCGCTTTTCAAAAAATCGAATACTGTTTGCTGCAACATTTGTAGCTCACAAAATGACAGCTTCTTCTGCTCTGACGTACTCATATTTGTGTTTTCCTTGTCATTTGATTTACTTGACTTGGATTTGGTTTTAGCTTTGCTTTTGATTTTGGCAGTTGTCACTGCTCCAGTTGTAGGGTTCCCATCTTCCTTGTTCTTTTTGCGGCGTCTCTGACTTCTCTTTACCATTGTGCTAATTCACTTTTTTATGACAAAAACCAAGGAATCGAAAACAAAACAAATGCGCCGACGCTTCCACCACAAAACAATTTGCTCATGTGCCTTGCTTGCGAGCTATATAGCACTTAGCTTTTACGCCACTAACATCGACTGATTGTAATCGATTGTTGAACAAATCATTTCGCAAGCATTTTTAATTAAAGGTGCGATTATTTCATGTGAGCTTTTGAAAGCTCATCATATGACAGATAACGAAATAGTCGTCTAGTTAGATGCAGTGCTGCCATATTAGCCATTTTATAAGTAGTTAGATCTAACTAGTTTGAAATTGCATAAGCTAGATTATTTGAAACAATATATTTTGTGTCGAAAATGGCAAACGGACAGACAAAAACAGTACAGTTGGTCTACTGAAATATTTTATAGAAGGAAACACTAACAGATACAATTTGTTATGGAGTAATCCGATTTTTCACTTAGGAACATTAGCCAAGTGCAGCTCGTTAAGAACAATTTTCAAATTCTTGATATTTTAATATTAATATTCTATTAATGAAGGTAATATGGGCGTTGTTTAAAATGTGAGGACATTTTGAATTAGTTTTACTAAGTGTTAATCTGAATACTTGCATTATAAGCTATGTAAAAAAACATAGAAAATTTGTTAATTAGCTTTTAGTAATTTCTGGCAGCCTTATTTTGATAAAAGTAGCTATTTTAGCACTTGAAATTCTGGCAACAGTGGTTTGTTGACATGCAGATTATACACTATAAAAAACATTGCGTATTTTCCACATTTGAATTCTTTTGATATAAAAAAAACATACATATATTTTAAGTTTCCCTAATTTGCATAGCATATAAAACGAAACATGATAACGTTATTTTTTAGCGAGTCGATCCGGTGTTTTAACGTTTTGTGGCTCCTCTTCGCTGTGCTCATCACTGTCGCATTCGTTTGAATCGAGATCGGAATCGAGATCCGAGTCATCGCCCTCATCATCATCGTAATCGTCATCAATATCTTCGTACTCTTCTTCGGCGAGATTTAGCTGCTTTATCTTCTCGAGCAGCTGCTCCCGAGTATGTCTGACTCGTGTCGCCTTCTCCTGTGCCTCTTGCGCTTCTTCGTCAAGTGGCTCCTCAGTCTCCTGCTTGCGTCCCTTCTCCATGAAGCGAAGGAAAGCACGACGTTTGCGCTCCGAGAATGATTTAATCAGACGATCCATTTCCACCTGCAGCTGTTGCTCCTCCTGTGGCGTCGGCTCCGGCGCCTCAATTGCCACCTCGTCGGCGCTCTTCAGGCACTTGGCGCACACATGATCCTTGACCGCACAGTCCCGACAGATAACATGGTACGCCTTGCGGACGGTCCGTTGTTGGCAGCGGGCACAGGTCTTGGCCTGTGTAAGCGGCTTGTACTTCTTGTACTTGATCTTCCACTCGATCACCTCCTTGCAGCGTTGACACACTGTCGACACGTGCATCTTATTAAGTCGTATTTGCTGTGGCGTCTTGTCGTGCAAATCATTCTTAAATACATGACGATTTTTGTGCTTTTGGGCACGTGTGCGACTCGCATTTCCTCGCTGTGTACTCATCTTACTGTGCTCTGTAAATGGCAAGCAACAAATGAATCGGATTTACTACGACCACGACAACAACACACAACTCACATTTTATTTCGCTCGAGTTGTTTGGTTTTCGTTTATACAATTAATGTTCCAAAATTGATAGTTGGTTTGTAATTGACAGACACTTATCGATATCATACAATGCCTACTCAATTTGGTCAAATCCGATGACTGTCAAACATGTGCGTGCTTACGCTGTAAAGCTGCTTGCTATAGCGCATATCGTAAACTGTGAAAAGCTGAATGAATTATCCACCAAAATAAGTTGTATTAACTCATTAAATATTATTAAATATTTTGTGTGCTATAATTCATATTTCGATTAAAGTTGTATACTTATTCAACAGCTTTGAGGATTGTAAAAACTGGTTATACACAATGGACTCGCCAGCTGTTTTCTAACTGCGCATGACAAGAAGCTGGTCATCAGTTGTTGGACGGCAATAATATCGATAGTGTGATCATCGATGGTTTACGTTCTTAAACTGTATTAAAGTTTTTAAATCGCAGTTTAATTAACATAGGAAAAATAAAGTTAAGTCATTGAATTTTTGATAGACGCATAAGAATATATCGAGCCCTATTTGCAAAAATAACGTAAATGCAATTTTTCCGAAATATGGTTTTTGATGCAAATGTGTTTATAGTTACCAACCGCATTTGCACACAAATTATTTAATTTGTATTGTATATATTTACGAAGATATTAACCTGTCAATTACAACGTAAGCGACAAGCGGCATACGAAACACGAAACCCGATTACTCAAAATTACTCTCTCCTGTAAAATTTGCATTTTGGCGAGTACGTTATTTATGCAAATAGGGCTTGATTTAATAGTCTATCGACCGACCGCCACAATATGTCGCCCGTTCGGCGCTAATCACGTGTTTGGCGCGTTATTTAAATAAAAATTTTATTTGCAAACAACCAGATAAACTAATAAAAACATTCTTTAAAAATAGTTTTTTTTAAATGCAAAGGAATTAAATTAAAACTGATAGAAAAATTTATAAAATTTAATTTTTTTGTAGACCTTTTACATCTGGGTAACGCGCTGATGCAGCCGCCATGCGCGATCTCAAGCAGCGCTTGTTCGACCTATTGCGATCCGGCGGCATAACCGTTGGCGACAACAACAGCAACAACAATGGCAGCGGCAATGGGAACGGCGTCTCACAATTGCACCAACAACAACATCAGCAGATGATCTATTCGCCCCTTCAGCCGATGCCCAAACCAAAAAAGTTGCATGAATACACTGCAGCCGATTGCAATGCGGCATTTTTGCGTAAATATCATGATCTTAGCATTAGCCGGGTCAGAGAGGGGGACACGGAGAGGGAAAGGGAGAGCGACAGGGAGAGGGACAGGGAGCAGGAGCGCCAACGTGCCAATGTGATCTACTTTAATGAGAATCTATCGATGACCAGCAAATACAATGTACGGCAATTTCCACTAGCACGCTACCCCTCGTGCCCCTTGAGCAGCTTCGGCATGTCACCACAGCGGACAGAGGGCAGTGCGGGCAGCAGCCTGGCAGAGGACACGGAGAGCAGCGACAGATACAATTTTTGCTCGGATGAGGATCAGAGCAGCAATGCACAAACGCTGAAAATACGTTGTCACAAAATGCACATGGATGCAGATGTTGATGTGGACGTGGACGGAAGTGGCAACGGTGCCGATGCAGATGCTGATTTAGATGACGATCATGCCGAATCGCAACTTGACTCATTCTGCACATTGTGCACCTCGACCTTTAGCTACAACAAATGCTGCCGCTTTTGCGACAATTCACTCTGTGGCTCCAAATGCAACTCGGAGCGTGGCTCGCATGCGAGTCGCCTCAGTTGCCATCTCAATGGCTATGCTGGCATCGATAACGATAACGATCTCACTTGCAATGCCCCACAATTACAGTTTCATCAGCATCCACGTCCGCATTCGCATCAGAATCAGCAGCGCTTTCCCGGCGTCGGTGGCAGCATGAAACTTTTAACGGCACAACAACAGACAAAAATTCCGACAGCTGCAGCTATCAGGTGAGTTAACAATATGGATATGATTAACATTATTTGTGCTAAATTGTAAAGCAGCAGCAGCATTTAAGCGCTATCGATCTCCTATAAAAAAACAACCCTATAAACATGTAATTCGAACATAAAAGTTAAAGTTGGGAAACTTTTATATGAACAAATTTTTAATTTCTTATTTAGACAGTGAAATTGGATTTCATTAGCTTTGACAAAATTTAATTTTAATAATTATTTTGATTATTTAATAGTTATTATAAAAACTTTATTTAAATAGCATTTATTTTAAATAAACCATCTTCATGAAGCTCACAGTTCTTAAAATGCAGAAACAAGTAAGTAAGTAGAAACACCTATTTTTTAATTTGTTTACATGCATTAATGCCAATGGTACAGTTATTTAAAAAAAGCTATTTAAACCAATTTTTAATTTATTAAATAATTAAGTTAATAATGCTGTTTAAGTTAAATTTTTATTATAATTATTTAATGCAATAAAAGTACGTTTCATTTTCAATTATAATATTTTTAAGCTAGTAAAAAAAAAGATTTTTACTATCGGAATTGCCAATAAAATGACAAATGGATTAACAAGTAGTTATTTGGACATGTCTCTGCCGTTAATCAGTCGATTATTCAAATTCAGCGTATTCTGCCGACAAGAGTTGCAACAAAGCTCCGACGGTATCCAGTTGTTCAATCCGTGTGTATGTCTATCCATTAGGGTATCTAAGGGTATAAACGTAGGGTATTTTCAAAGAGTTTTACAAAATCTTGCGCAGTGGGTCGGTTTTTAGCATTGAAATCCCAGCCCTTGGTCATTAGCATTCGTACTTCCTCGGTACCGTGACCTTTAATATTACTTATGTCTGGTCGGATTTCTATAAAACAATGATAGGTATACATGTGTGCCATTTCATTATATTATTTATATGTACAATTAACTTACTTTTATTATATATTTCTTGAGCCAATTCTAAATCTGTAGGCTTTTCTTGCATGAATTGATGGTAAGGGTGTCTACGGATCAGGGTCTCCGCAATAGAAATACATAGGCTATATATATCAGCCTTTGTGTCATACTTCGTGTCATACTTGTTATCGAAAATCTGGCCGGAGTGAATTTGGTAAGGATCAAGGATGTATACGAATTGTTTTTATCCCTACCTCGGGTGCCATGTAAATGCCTGTGCCCGATTTACCCGTCATTATCGTTTTACATTCTGTAGATTTACCTAAATCACAAAACTTTAAGGTTTTCCTTGAGGCATCCAGCAGCATATTTTCTGGCTTTACATCACGATGAATTATAATTGGTGTTAGCGAGTGGAGATATTCAAGACCCTACAAAAAGCAAAGTATACAGATAAGATCGATTACGTTATGCTCAAAAATGGTTGAATATATATAATATATATATATATATATATATTATATATAGATATATACACTAACCTTGGCTGCCTGAAGGAACCAGTTCATGACATCTACGAAGTTATATTTTTGAGTGTTGTCATGTACTAAATTGTATAGGGTACCGCCATCCATATATTCCAAAATCAAATATATGTTTTTAGAACGAGGACTTTCAAATATAGTGTCAATTATTTGGATGATATGATCATTATAAATTCTCCCTAGAATATCCCTTTCTCGCAACACTTCCTCACTGCTATAGTAGATTTTTTTAATGGCTACATCCAAATTTTTTGTTTTTAAACATCCCTTATAGACATGTCCATAGGTGCCAATCCCAATAATATTCTACAGAAGTTGTCAACAGTTAAAACACACATGTATGTACATTTGTTATTTATTATATTCGCAAATTACCTCCTTTCTTAGATATGGCTTTATTAATCCAAAGTCAATATGGCTCATGTTTTTTTTTTTTTGAGATGCGAGGCAGGAAAAAATTCCAGTATTTAATGTTCAAGCGAGTTCGTGGTTTTCTGCTGACTGATGACGTATCGTAATGACCTTGGAAATAGCATGAGTGTTGTTTCTTTATTATGTTTCTCACCCCAGGAGTTAAAAATATTCCAATGTAGAATATATAGTATACAGCAACAAATATTTATAAGCATGAAAAAAGCTACAATACCATATATTTATATATGACTTCATATGCTTGAAACAATTATCAATACTTGCTGAATATATTCAACAGGTATATATAACATATCGACTTCTTTTTGCGAAAGTATCGTTTGTTACATGTTTTGCAAAATCAACTTTTTGATGCAATTTTGATTTAAAACTCTAAACGCATCGTCTTGTTAAATATTATCGCGGAAATCGCTATAATTACGGCAAAATCTCACTGTCAATTTTATCGTATTTGAGACAGATTTTTGCGAACAGGTAGAAAATTATTGTATGTTCCATAAAAAATGTGCAGAAAATTTATTTAAAAGACCAAAGGTGAATGTGAATTTTTTCGGCTCATTTTTTCTAAAATCTTTCTTTATTTTGCAGTTAATTCTATTTCTTGTTTTCATCGCGTAGCGAATGCATTGAATTAAATTATGTCGTCATTAAAATGTGAAAAATATTTTCCAATTTAGCCCCACCAAATGGATTGAAGAATATTTTGAACATGCCGTTTACTGTTACTTATTAAGGAAGAACTTTGACAATCAAAGTCAATGACCAATTCATCTGCAATTGCATTAAAATAAATTTAAGCAATTTAGACTTCAACCATAAAATAAGGCCTGCATAGCCCTTTAAGTTAAGTATTTATACTAAAAAATAATAGAATTTAAAGAAAATATTAAGTGGAATATCTAAGTCTTAACCACTCAAGCAATATCAAAGATAACTTGGCCAAATCGGTCGAAGATAGTTGAATTCAGTTGAATATTGTAGTAAAAAAAATATACTTAAATAAACTACTTGAAACAAATTTTGCATTTTCCATTTTTATTAAACTTATCGTATGTAATACATTTTGTGACAAAGCGTTCAAAACTTTGAGCACACAAGTATCGTAGGTGTAAAAAATAATTTATTGTATCAAAATTATACATTTTTTCTATTTTTTTTTTTTTTCAATAGCTAAAAAGCTTCAACATTTATCTGCAGTTATTATGTATGCGATGTATTCACAACATCCCGACAAAACTAAAAAAAAACGTCTCCTGAACAATTTACAAATTCTAACTTACGATACTTTTACAACAAGGAGTCAATACACTCGTATTTTATATACGAAAAATAATATTTACAGTACGCTTGTCAATTTCTTGATTGCGTTAAGTTAAAGACGATAAAGCTTATTAAAACACGGAAATAATACACTTCGCGACCACTCGATTAAAGCGCCCGAGCAGACTAAGAGTATAATTCACGAAATCGAATAATTAAAACAGTTCGGACTTCGAAATTCGAGCACTTCTACAAGTGATAAGCATTAAAGAGAGCGAGAGAGAAATCTTTATTTTTTTGCAAACAATTAATCAGCTTTTTTGGGCTTGTTCATTTAATATGTGTATGTACGTGTTTAATGTATGTGAATTTGATGAACATGTTAAGTAGGTAAATTCAAAAATGACAAGGTGTATGCATATATAAAATTAATATACACAAGTTCGACTGCGGTTGATAAGATATTTTTTAATTTAATAAGGTTTTTAACGAAACCTAATCAGAATTTGTATCCTAAGGGCTTGTGTCTGTCAGTCAATGAGAACTATTTAATCGCAGTAGGCAAATAAAAGATAATTTAGATATGAGAGTGAGTTAATTTTTTTTTCGCGACAAAGCGGTTATGAAAATTGTAATCTACGATTCATTTTTATCGTAATTCCACTTTTTGCGGAGAAGAGATGAAACTAACGCCTTATCCATATTAACCACAAATTTCGTTTTTTAATTAAAAACGATGCATACAAAAATGTTGTGCACATAATATATGAAATTGTATTCAAATTAAGTTCGGGTCAAATTTGGGGTCAAAGTTCACACAAATGATGCCGCCTTAGTTTTCAGTAATTCCAAATTTTCTCCGAGCGTAAACCTCACCATTTCGTGAACCGCAAACTTTTTAATAAAATATTTGACACACTGGCAATGTCATTCGAGCTGTCAAAGTCGAAATAATAGAAATAATAGTTCAAAAAGCAACTGCTAGATGGGCCACCCTATATAATATTATTATAGCAATATTAAAATAATATAAGTATTTATTTTACTTGATTGTAAAACAATTTGTAACTCTTCGAAATCGAACTATGCGTCATTCAGAACGACTTAAATGATTAAATGCTTAGTTTCGAGTTCTCGGGCAGCATATGCATTCACTCAATTCATTAGAAGACGCAGCCGAACTCAATCAACACTGTTGGGCTTGAGTGCTTCATTTGCCAATTCCATTGTCAGCAGGTTTACAAATTGTTGCGCATTGGGTCGTTCTGCAGCAGTGTCACTCCATCCCTTGGTAATAAGCTTTTGCACTTCATCGGTACATGGGACGAAAGTCTCACTTATGTCTGGTCGTTCAACTATAAACAATATGCATGTATTTCTTACAATTTTTGTAATATGTCACATATGTATGTACTAACGCGTATTTCCTATCTGTTGAGCCACTGTTAATGGAGCAGGTTTCTTTTGGAATTTGTCTAGAAATTTGTGGAATGGGTTTTTACGAATCAGAGTTTCCGCAAGGGAAATACTGAGGCTATATATATCACACTTCGTGTCGTAAGGGTAGTTATTTAAAACCTGCTCAAAGTAAAATTGGTGGAGATCAGAAATGTAAACGGATTATTACTATCCCTACCTCGGGTGCTATGTAGATGCCTGTGCCCGTTTTATCCGTCATAATCGTATTAAATTCTCTGGCTTTCCCTAAATCACAAAACTTTAGTGTTTTTCTTGGTTCATCCAGCAGCATATTTTCTGGCTTTACATCACGATGAATTATAACCGGTGTAAGCGTGTGGAGATAGTTAAGACCCTTCAAAAAGTAAAGTATAGAAATAAAATCGATTACGTTATGCCGCTAAGCAAATAACTTATAGATTTTTTATTAAATACAACGAAAATTTCACCCGTGGATGCAATGTCTTTTGACATTTTCGTTGTATTAAATTTAAACTCTATAGAGTTTTTGCTTAGTGATTATGTTCAAAAACGTTTAAGTATTCATCTACATAAATATACTAACCTTAGCTGCCTGAAGGAACCAGTTCATGACATCTACGAAGTTATAATTTTTATTTTTGTCATGTACTAATTGGTATAGGGTACCGCCATTCATATATTCCAAAACCAAATACATGTTTTTAGCACTGTCAAATACAGTGGCAACTATTTGGATGATATGATCATTATCAATTTTTCTCAGGATATCACTTTCTCGCCTCACATCCTTATTTATATTATAGATTTGTTTAATGGCTACATCCAATTTTTTTGATTTTAAGTGTCCCTTATAGACACGTCCATAGGTGCCATTCCCAATAAAATTCTACAGAAGTTGTCAATTGTTAAAACACATGTTTGTATGTATATTATATTTTACTCTCGCAAATTACCTCCTCTTTTAGATATGGCTTTATTGATGCAAAGTCAATTTTGATCATCTTTCTTTGAGCTGCAAGAATAAACACGGATATTCGGAATTCGAGCGATTTTGTTTTTAGTTGTTGACAGATGACGTATCGAAATGACCTGAGTCCGTGAGTGTTGTAAGCTTTTTATATTTCTCGCTCCAAGAGTGAAAACTACTCCAATCAAGAATATTATAGAATATATATGTATATGTCCATAAAGCTTTTATTAAAAAATGTCTCCATTTGCTCTTGGTCCGTAAATTTAACCGGTATATATTTGTAATTTTAACACGAATATTATTATTCGCAACACGCTCAAAATGGTCTTATCAATATCTGAGTTGCGTTAAGTTAAAGTGGAACAATTTAATAGAACGCGGAACCGAAAAAAAACTTGCAACCACTCGCCAAAAGCAACCGAACAGACTGAGAGTGTATTTACGCAAAGCAAAGAGATGCACCACGTGCGATTGAAAGTTCGACTTCGAAATTCGAGCACTCTCTACAAGTGATAAGCATTGAAGAGAGCAGCCTGAGAGAAATATCTCTTTTAATACCCTGTGGCCATTAAAAATTACATAGAAGGGTTTTATGTGTTTGGCAGAATGTAACAGACAGAAGGAGGCGTGGCAGACCTCTTGAAGAATATATGTATATTCTTAATCAGTATCAACAGTCGAGACGATTTAGCCATGTTTTTTTTTACTGCAGAGTATGAATTTGTCTCTTGTCTGCTCTGCAAGAAATTAACTTGTCTCTTTTGTGCTTGTAGGTATCTATGTTAAGCATGATGAAATTATATTATGTGGTGGCTTCGCTCGACGATGAAAATGAGTTAACAGTATACAAAACCAAACAAATGCAAAATCGTGGCCCCGTAAGAGAGCGAAGCCACGACCTAATATAATTTCATCATGTATGTTCAGTATGTATGAATCTTATATGGGCGAATCTCTCATGTCGAATGCGACATTCGTACACATTCAAAGTGAAAAAAACATATGCCAAAACATTTTTAAATGTTGACAATAGGCGAAACATACATCTATTGCACTGTAAATTTTATATAAAAATATAATTTAATATAAAAAAAGCGAAAATTGGCATTGTGCACTGTGAGCAAAAAGGGTGAGCTTCTTTGTACATAAAAATTACTTTTTGCGCAGTGCCGAATGCTAATTTTCGTTTTTTTTATATTAAATTAGATTTTTATTTAAAATTTTTAGATTAAACTGAATTTTGTTCGTCACAAAATTGGATATCAGGAATTTTGGGGCTAGAAATTGCTTTCGTCATTAGACTTTTACCTCGTTTAGAGGTTTGTTTTGTGGGATATCAGAAATTTTTGCAATTGCTTTTGCTTTTGACATTGTAACATTATCATTAATGCAGGCAAACAGTAAAATATAAAAATTTAGTTGTTGAACGTATTTCATATTTAAAAAAATTTTTTTCTTTAATTATAAAGAAAAACTAGTGGGCTCCGGCCCCTGCTCGCGTTGCTACAGCCGAGCATACTCTACTGTCGGAGACCTCGTACTTACTATGAAAAAAAAGTTTTTCATCATAAGACTTGGATTTCGCCCGATCGGTCCTATGCATGACCAATGCAAAATACAATAATCATTTTGCATTTTGCGTTTTATTTCGCTCAGAATTATTTGCCAGTAAACCACTTCGACTTTACAATATATATACAAACATATATTATTTTATTTCTCTCAGAATTATTTGTGTGAAAACAATATTTTTTTTAAAGGAAATGTGCAAAAAAATAAAAATACTCGTAGAACAATTTGAAGGACGCCCGGAATCTTCACTTTATTAGTTTATTCATAAAAACCAAACGAAATAAGAAAACAATTTGATTCGTTTAGTTATATTGGCAAACACAACAAACTTTGAACTCACTGCAACTTTAAAGCGACGAATAACAATTCTGTTATTGACAGAAACGTTTGTGTGGAGCTTTTTGTAGCTTAGCAGCGATGATAACACAGTTGGCTCTAATCTCTGTTGAAGAAGCGCACTTACCGTTAGATACCACTTCAAGCTAAAATCGCTGTCTAAAAGCGCATGAAGCGATAGCGACAGCGGCATCAGCTATAAAATGGGAACTCGATGAATAAACTTATAAATAAAAAAGTAAGAACCGAGAAAAGTAGGAAAAACGAGCTCGACTGTAAGATGCTCTACTCTGAATCAATCAAACTAAATGTAAATATTGTGTTTCAGATTAAATATATTTTAAATATTAAATAAATAGGTACATATTTGTATGTATATTGTATTGGGGTAAAGTTTTTTTTCGCGACAAAGCTATTATGATAATCGTAGTCTACGACGAATTCTAAGAAGAATTGCGCAAGAAACCATGGGTCTAAAATCAATATCGAGCTTCCACTTTTTATGGAGAAGTCATTCGTGTTTTTATATGGTTAAATGTCTGTTAGGTGGAACTTACCTAAAAAAAAGCAACCCAGGTAGAGGCCGAAATAAGATGAATTTAGAAAGAACAATTAGTTAACTAACTTGTTAACTAGTTTTTTTAAATTGAATTTAAAACATTTAAACCATGGGTCTAAAATCAATATCGAGCTTCCACTTTTTATGTAGAAGTTATTCGTGTTTTTTATATGGTTAAATGTCTGTTAGGTGGAACTTACCTAAAAAAAAAGCAACCCAGGTAGAGGCCGAAATAAGATGAATTTAGAGAGAACAATTAGTTAACTAACTTGTTAACTAGTTTTTTTAAATTGAATTTAAAGCATAAGCACTTTTGTCAAGTTTCAATAAAAAAGTTCATTGTACATTAATTTGAAAATTCAATTGAAAGGAGACCGCCAACTTATTCTTACCAACAAAAAACCTCTACACGAGGTAGAAGTATTGTGACGAAACCAATTGCTAGCCCCAAAATTTCTGATATCCACTTTTTTGTGGAATATCAAAAGTTTTTGCAATTGCTTTTAATATTGTAACTTTATCATTAATGCAGGCAGATAGTAAAATATATGAATTTATTTGTTAAATTTCTTTCATATTTAAAAAAAATTTTCCTTTTATTATAAAAAAAACTAGGGGGCTTCTCCCCTTCTCGATTCGCTCGCCAGCCCCCGGCTCGCCCCGTTCGCGTTGCCACTGTCGAGCATACTGTTGGAGATCCCGTACTTACTATGGAATAAAAAGTTTTTCATACAAAGACTTGATTTTCGCCCGATCGGTCCTATGACAGCTATATGATATAGTGGTCAGATTTGAACCAAATTTGGTCAGGATCTATAAGTTTAACTTAAATGCATATTCTATTAGTTTGGTTACAATATCTCATAAAACAAAAAAAAAAATGTGTATACTAAGACGTAATATTGGACTGATCGGTCGTGATTTTAGACCGATAGAAAAATTCAGTTAAGAGATAATATCTTCCAAACCCGTCAGCCAAAATTTATGTGTCACATACCAGAAAACTCAAGCTTTTACGTACCAAAACATACTGAAAACTAATAAAAATCGTTAGAGCCGTTATGTCAGAAATCGCCAAAATGTAAGTTAAAAAACCTTATTTTACTTGTAAAATGTTACCTGAGTTCTTTAGAAAAAAAGTATAGAGGCTTGCCTAAAAGCACCTTTCCAATAATGTGTAGAACATATCTTTATCTCCTATGTTTTGAAAACTGTTGAGGTTTCCATTTTAGCGGAAAATATAATTTTCCCGGTCGGGTATATAACTCGATCTGATCGGACAGTCGGCCTACCTCTAAAAAAAAACTGAAATAGATAGCGGCTTATGATGAATTTAGAGGTAAGAATTAGTTGGGGGTCTTAACAAGTTTTTTTTTTTAATTATAATTTTAACCATACTCACTTTTGTCAATTTTCTTAGAAGATTCAATAAAAATGTTGGTTTTGCATTAATTATAAAATCCGAACCTTATATGCTGCTTGCAGCAAATAGACGATCCTTTACCAAATTTGATCAAGCTACATACTAGTTTTAAAACTGGGAGACACTAGTGCATAGAACGCAGCTTGTGGTCCTTACCAAGAATACATAACGTACATTTTTAGAATGCTTTATAAGGTCTAAAAATGGGGATATATAAACTGCTAATGTTGTTGTAGAGCTTACTTTACAATTTTGATGTACAACCCTTATGTAAAAGTTTTAAATAATATATATATATATATATATGCATACTTATATGTACATGTTACATACGCTATGATAATTTAACAATACCTGCTGCAAGGGTATTAAAAATATAAAACGATAAAAGCGAGCAAGAAATAATTCAGCAGTGTGCAAAAAGCGCATCGAAAATCAGCTCGACGCTTCGCGCACAAACAAAAGACAACAGCAACAACAGTAGTAGCAGCAGTAGCAGCAGCAACAACAAGAACTCGCATGTAAACAAACAAGCAAAAGCTTTCAAGTTTAAAGCTTTCTCGTCTCAGCTACTACTGGTGCTGTGCGCTTTCGAGCGCGCCAACATTGAAGACGTCGGCGACGACGACGGCGACTGCGACGACGGCTTTTACATTTCTTTGGCGACCGGTGGCCAAAGTCGGAGTCCGAGACTCGGAGACTCAAACAAGCGTCGACCATTGTTCGTGTAGCACGTGCCACAGCCAATCTTTTTTTCATCTGCGTTTCAATTCTCGCACTGAAGTCGCAGCACCAAAAACAACAACAATAACAACAATGAACGCAAATTTACAGTTGTTTTACATTGTGAAAAACTAGTGCAATTTTGTTTTTTTTTGTTATTTTGAAGAATTTTTTGCTCGATGTATCGCACTTGAGTTTTGAATCAACGTGATCGATTACGATAACGATAACAATAGTGCGGAATATTTTTGTGTGCTCGTGTGTGTTGTGTACTTAAAAAATATATGTATACATATATACATATATGAATTGGATTAAGACCCCAACTGCCGTAAGTTGCTTCCCATTGATCTTGCACAAAAATAACACTTACTGGAATTAAAACAAATAATTATTTGGATAAAAAATAGTGGAAAATAAATCGGAAATTTATGTTTATTGTATTAAAGTAGAGCTAATTTATAAATTTACGTTTTCTCTTGAGTAGTTTTCAAATGTATGTATCAATAAAGTTGCATTAGTTCTAGAGCTGGCACTGGTCTATATATGTATAAAAATGTCTTTCTATCACCATCTTCATAACCTTCTTTTCTTTAAAAATTTCTCAATTAAACCGAGCTTGAAGTATAATTTGATTTATTTATGATTTCTAAATTAAGGGTGTCTAATTGAGCGATTTCTTCATTTTAGTAGTCCATGAGTTATACAATCCAAATTGAAGTTGACTGGGCTGCTTGCTGCGATAAATGCACCTCATAGAAAGAGAGAGAGGGAGTTATAATTCATAATTAATTTTATACGATTTCGGGCTGAAAACCCAAGTTGTACTCCCGATGTGTTGTAATGTAGAGAGCCATACTATAGCATACCATATTTAACTACGAGTATACCGTACAGCTGAAGATACCAGACCATAGCACACCATTCCATTTGACTATGCGGGGCATGATAATAAATGAACGGGCAGCTATCCATATCCATGTTTACTGATGTGATCAGAGTGCGGCCTGCGTTGCGGTGCTGTAGAATTTGAGAAGCGCATTAAATTGTACAAGTATTTGGTTTCGGTGTTGCACACACCTTTTGGCCAAGCCCCCTTCCCCCTACTCCATTCCACCACACCATCTCTATCTCTGGCACTCTTCCCGTCTACTCCACTTATGAGCCAACCTGCCAGCTGCCTTTTCTTAAGACCGCGTTGCCGATTATTGCTTTAGTCATAGACGTTGCTTTAATAACATTTCTTTGCATTTATGCTTTAACTTCTGTGTCTCTCCTTTTGTTTCTGTTTCTTTCAATTTCAATTGCATCTATTGCCACATTTTGTCTGTTGTTAGCAGAG